>NC_056000.1:8656719-8974539 GCF_018446385.1 Zingiber officinale | reverse complement strand
GACGTTGGGCTTCCTAAAACAACTGAAGCACATGATTGTTTCACTCAAATGCAGCTGCACTTATCTTGAAATAATTGCTTTTAGCTCTGGAAAAGAGAAACGACAATTGAAAATGCAGCAAGAACTATAATCAATGGAAAGTTCAAGGGGTTCTTAACAGATAAACCAATTCACAATGGAGTTTCTTTTATTGTTCATTGTAGCACAGATTGAGGTCAACAATTTTAGCATAGACGAGTTCTCTTCATTCTTAAAATTGCTGCTCTTTGGAGAGTCACATGCCCCGATAAGGCTCAAAGAGAGATTTTAATATAATTTTACTTGTTCTTTGTTGCTATAGTCACATTGTCGATGACTACAAACACTTCCAAGCTAAAACAAGCAAACTTAAACGGTCTATTTCTAAGAACTTTTGTTTTTCAATAAAAGCACTACGGCGAGTATATTTCATCGAATCTTTACGAAATTAAAACAATCCGGTTCATTTAATATTCACACCATCCACATATGAGTTATTTTGATCTCCTAAAACCCCTATTGAGAAGATGGAATAGGGACAAAGAAACCCTTAGTTGACCGGAAACTGAAGAAATTAAGCTGTGGAGAAGAAAGCTCACCAGACTCTGAAAGAAAGAGACGAGGTTCCAGCGGCGGCGCGCACGATAGCAGGTGGCGCGCAGGATAAGCGAGCGGAGATGAGATGGAAGTCCCAAATGAAGCGAAGGACGGCCATCGCTTTTAAAGTCTGCCAGTGGCATGTGCCGTCACCGTGATGAGATTGCCATTTTGTTACTTTCACTGGAAACTGAACCCCGATTGCTACCCAAAACGACGACAGGCCACATTCACATTGGCTTACATGGGGTTCATTAGGAGGCCGGCAAGTGAGGCGGTAAAGTTAAGAGCTGCGAATTGGGTCGCATGATAAAATATGAGCTGTGCTGTTGACTAGTCTAGGGGGTTGGCACGTGGGAAAGATTGACTAGAACCAAGGTCTACTGGCCGTTAGATTTTCATGGACGGTCACAATCTGATGAAAATTGGTAATATGGAGTAAAGAAGGACTGTATAGGTGGATGGAAGTTGTTTATTCGTCGAACAAACAGAACACGAACCATATCTTCTTTTGACGGGCAGCCATCCGTACCTACTTCTGTACCAGAATTGGGATTGGATATTCCACATTTCCACTTCTATTCTCCGAGCGAGCGATAAGGTATGCCGTCGTCGAATTTTATTTGTTTAAAAAGATGAATTAATGTTTTTTTAATCTAAAGATTTACTTATTGGATATCCAACGACTCAACTAGAGCCATAGACTAAACAGTTTGGGAAAGAAAGGAGCACTTTAAAATAATATAAGGAAAACTTTTTACGGTAAGAATGATAAAGGTGTCGGCAGACTACGCTCAAAAGCATGAAAGATCCATGGTGGCTCAAAAGAGTTGAAGATACGCTATACGAGCAATGTCTATTATTTATTTAATTTATTATATACCCGCAAGGATTTTCTAAAATATAGAATTAAAAAATTTTCAACACTATCGATCCGGTGATAAAGACGAGAGACCCTCGTGGGCGAAAGATCAATAGTACGTGGAGGTCAAAGGTCAAGAGATCCAACCCGGAGACCCGGCCGACCGGGGAGAAGCAGGGCGACCGACCGGACATAGCGGGGCCGACCGGCCTTGAATCCCTCGCCGAATGAAAGACAATCGACTAGGGGTCGGATTTCCGATGCTCAAAGGTAAAAAGGTTTCAAGGGCCGATCAGGATGTCCGTTCGGCGGGTGCACAAGGCAGGAGCAATCTAATTCGAGCATACGACCGAGGCAGAGTGATATGCCCACCGAGCGGCCGATCCGCTCGGCCTTAGAACAGACAGAGAACGCAAGAGGACAAAGGAGACAGAGGATAACATCATCCTCAAGATCATACGGTGGAAGCTTCCACCGTCACATCCGGGATATGCTCGGACGATTACGGAATAGCGCCAGAGGTACTTTACTGACACATGCTCGTTAAGGTATGTTTGGGAAAGCATGCACGCATCGGGAAGCATGCCCGCGCTTCCCCGGGGTCCTTTATAAGAACCCCCAGATGTCGATGAAGGTATGCGCAACTCTTTACTATAACCACATTACGCTGCCTCTCTCGTTGCCTGACTTGAGCATCGGAGGGCCGTCGCCGAGAAACCCCTCCCGGCTCGGCTTCTTTGTAGGTTCGCCGGAGAGCTGCACCACTAGTCGGAGACAGCGAAACGTGACACGTCCCCAGTGTCCGTCGACTCAGCATTCGGACAGGATCAACTATTATTAGTATAGATATATAGAATAATGCAATATTATTTAAAAAAGATATTTTCTGAAGAGCAAAGACCCTTTAAAGAATCAGACGTAAAACATTGAACGACAGTTCAATCCCAAATATTCTAGCTCATCTTAGAGCCAAATGGGATTTTGTTAGGGGTAGCGCTAGGCACCATCACCATCCACCATCTCGAGTGCTCTGTTATTGGATATATATATACGCGGTCAAAATTTCCAAAGTCGTATTGTGATTGGAAATTGAAACTGAATACAGTGATAATTCAATTATTATTTAGCATTGAGATTTCCCTGCAATGGTAATGAATTCCATAACATTGAGGGTAGTTTGACAATTTGACAAAGGGACAGGCGAAACAAAAATTAAAAAGAAAATGTATGGCGATTGGCTATAAGAGAAAGTACAAAATGATCCAAAAAAGAGCACTTGACAACAGATGTGAATTGTGATGGCGAAAGCATAATGGATAGGAGTACGAAGCATCATCTAAGCTAGCTAACAAGAAGGCCCTCAGGATCAGATTTTGGCAGTTTATAGTATGTGTAACAACTAGAACAGATTATAGTAATCTAATTAACGTCTGGCTTCTCCCATGCGAGGGGCTTAACTACCTCCCAGGTGAAGTCAGGATCATCCCTGCCAAAGTGACCGTACGCTGCAGTCTTGAGGAACCTGCCACCGCCACCTCTCTTCAAGTCCAGGTTAATGATAATCATCCCAGGCCTGAAATCAAAATTCTCCTTCACAAGCTTCAGTATCTCCTTATCAGAGATCTTCCCAGTGCCATAAGTGTCAACAAACACAGATAGAGGTTCAGGGACACCAATTGCGTAAGAGATTTGGACGATGCAACGACGAGCTAGTCCGCTGGCCACAATGCTCTTAGCTGCCTGCCTTGCAATGTAAGCACCGCTGCGGTCAACCTTGGTTGGGTCCTTGCCAGAGAAGGCACCACCACCATGGGCTCCCCAACCACCGTATGTGTCGATGATGATCTTACGACCAGTAAGGCCAGCATCTCCATGAGGCCCACCGATCACAAAGCGACCTGAGGGATTGAGGTGGAAAATAGACTTTTCATCTAAATATTGCTCAGGGATGACAGGTTTGATGACGTGCTTCTTGAGGTCAGCAGCAATCTCATCGTTAGTGACAGTTTCATCATGCTGGGTGGAGATGAGGACAGTGTGGACGCGGAGAGGAACCATAGCTCCATGATCATTGCGGTACTCGACTGTGACTTGGGTTTTGCCATCAGGTCTCAACCAGGAGCAAGTCCCGTTTTTGCGGACTTCAGTGAGGCGTGCACCAAGCTTAGTAGCAAGGACATGGCTCAAAGGCATCAGCTCAGGAGTCTCGTCTGTTGCATAGCCAAACATGTGTCCCTGGTCACCAGCTCCTATCTCCTCGGGGCGCTTAGTGAAGTGCCCATGAACACCTTGGGCAATGTCAGGAGACTGCTGCTCGATGTTTACAAGCACCTGGCAGTGATCAGCATTAAGCCCTACCTCATTGGATGTAAATCCAATTGAGCGGCAAGTCCTGCGGACAATCTTCTCATAATCAATGCTGCCCTTGGTGGTGATCTCACCAAAAACCATGACCATGTTAGTCTTAGTGCATGTCTCACAAGCAACCTTGCTGTCAGGGTCTTGTTCAAGACAGGCATCAAGAACTGCATCAGAAATCTGATCACAAAGCTTGTCAGGGTGTCCTTCATTGACAGATTCAGAGGTGAAAAGGAAGGTGTCCTCCATTTTACCTAAAGTCGGGTCAACATAGAAGATACTAAATTACTCAGGATACTTTTGTTAGACTCAAAGTATACATAATTATAATGGCCTACCTTCGTCAGGAAGAGAGTAACTTTAAGAAAACTCAGTGTGCTAATAATACTGCAGTAATTCTAGTGAAAGTATGCATCTCCTAATAGAGGAAAAGGAATATGTAGGAGTTGCAAACTATAATGAAACCAAATCTTACCGAGCACAACTAGTGCCAAAGTCATGATTAGAGAAGTATTGATAATGAAGAACTTATTAAACAGCTCCAAAACAAAATTAAAAGAACTAAAGGTATGTTTATAAAGAACATTTTGATAACAAAGCTTATTAAACAGCTCCCTCAAAATTTTAAAGTAGTAAATACAAGTTTAAAGAGCTTTACTAAAGGCCTATTCCCAAAGTAATTCATCCATCAAATTCCCCACTCCTGAATTAGGGATGAAGCAGAACAAGATAGTCCAGGCATCGAACAAACAAAAATAAAATGAAATCATAAACAAACATTTACGATTGTATTCACCAAAGCAGCAAGCTTCGTAACAAAAATGAAAATTTTGTTTAAAAGAGACATGTAAGCTCACTATATATTAATGGTGTACCTAGATGGTATATCAAATGTAATATTTAATTCATCACCATTAGCAAACATTGTATTTGTTTAAAGTACATTTATAATATAAATTTCATTTAACTCCCTTTATATAAGAATAAAAGATATGCGAAGAATGAGAGTTAATTTACAAACACTACATATCTCTTCAATGTTTGATATTTGAACAAGCCTAGAGATAAACGTACCAACTTAACAATGTTTATGAGGTTTGTTACTGTCCAGCTTACATACATAGTAATGAGACTAGCAAAATAATAGCAAGCTCTTTTGTTCGTCATTCTAATTGGAATTATGGTCAAGCTTTTTAAGTTGGATACATTAACAGATCTAAGTTTTCCTCGACTTCAATAATACCCAGTAGGTAGGTATCCCAATCCAGATCTAAGCAAACAAATAGAGGTTACGAAACAAAACCAGACTGGCCATTCAATAGCGCATATATACTTGAGGGTAAACAAAAACAGGACTGCCTGACTTAAAGCGTCCAAGTAATTCTGTAAACAATGTCTACATCACATTGATAGCAGTAAATTAGGAACTTATAACGAGAACACCACAGTAGGAAACTACAACGATTTTTACCAAAAATTCCTTGTTTCCAAAATCTTCCAAGAAATAAATTATGGAGGAGAAAGGAGCGAATACCGATATGCTATGAATTAAATCCTACTGCAAAATAAAAGGAGAAAAGAATGTATAACTCGGTATATGACTCCCACAGAAGGAGCATTTCGCATAAACCGATATAACTAAGATATTAACTCGAAGCAATCAAGATCTTCCTAGATCTATAAAACACCAAGCATCATCACGAAAAATGGACTCCAGAACCATTGAAACCAAAAATATTCTAATTCAACTACTGAAATCTCGGGCAAACAACTAAAAGCGGCAAGATCCACTGATCATTAAAAAAATATAACGAGCATAGGAACGAAACTTAGGCAAAATAAACAAGAAAAGAAAGAACGGAAAATGTAAATGAGAGCAGAAGAGAGATCTGCTCACCCAATCGAAAGATCGAGGCGGCGCTACGAAGGGAGGAAGAAGGAGGGCCTTCGAACGTGGAGGATCAGGAACCCCCGCTTCGGTGTATTTAAAGCATTCCACAATCCAGATGGCCATGGCGAAAACTCTCAGCCGCCACCGGCACTTGGGCTGTTCCCGGTTATTCGGCCTCACCAGTCCCCACTTGGACCCACGTGCTATCCAGGTTCATTCTGCTGACCGGCTACGATCGGATACAACAAAGAAAGCACGGAACATCGTAATGATCCTCTCTCTCAGTAATTTCAACTTTTTAATAATTGTTAAAAATATATTTTATTATTTATATTGAAAATATTAATAGGATAACGATCGTTAGGAATTATAAGGATAAACGGCACCTTCGTGAATCGTTGCCTTCTGATTTGTGGAATTCGAAGGCGTGGCTTAAAAGGGAACGAACGGGTTGTCACGAGCAAGCCGCGCCTGCTCATCGACCGAAACCCTAATCCCAATCCTTTTTGTTTTTTGACGCCATGAAGCACATCAGGCCTTTCAAACAAGAATTTACCTTCGGTTTGTCCTTAATCTCGAAGTCTACTTTTTTTTTTTCCCTCCGATATTTGATCTTCCACCGTATTTGCAGAGGAGCGGCTCCAGGAATCCAAGGAAATGGTCGCCAAGTATCCCGATCGAGTTCCGGTAATCCTATTTGCACTTCTTGTTTGCCATTGGATTGTTGAGAGTTGTTTTTAAAAATTTCCCCTTTATCGAGAGAAATCTTGTGTGATTGTCTAATTTCATTTAAGTATCTTGTTTTCTGAAGGTTCGGGAAGAGTACTTTATGTTTTTATTTGTAAATACCTGCCTTGTGATGTTCTTGAGAAGCGACGAACATTATTTCCTAGTATATACCAATTTATTTCTCCTTTATGCTAGTTTAGAGGCAAAAAAAAAAAGAATGGTTTTTGAACGTTCTTCTAAACCTGCTATTTTCTAGGAAGAACTGTAATTTTTTGTACAAAAGAATGCCCTACTGGAAAAACACAAATTGACTATGGAATATGCTTCTTGATGTGGTGTTGCGATCTAGAAATAGCTTTTTTTCATTGTATAATTAGATTTTGGTTTACTAATCAGTCTCATATGCTACTGAAACGAGCTTCTTACTCGCGAAGATACTAGGCCTGCTTCAAGTATTCCTCAAGAAAATTAAACATAGCTTTAGGAGAGTCATGTTGGACCCAAAAAGGTGTAGGCTCGAGTGGTACTTTACTATAGCATGTAGGTTCTGTGCTGCTCAGACTCATGCTTGCTGTTGCAATTGTGTTCTCATGATTATGGCGGTAAAATAATGAAAAAACTAGTTGAGACATCATACTATGAGTTAATAAGAATGATGTTAGGTAATTATTGCAAAGTAATATAATACTAAAATCAGAAATACACATACCACCAATGGATGGAGCATACTCGCAAGCACCTAAGGTGGCCATATTTTTGTATAATGATTTAGTCTATTAGATTTGTTAGAATAGGTAGTTGTGGCTTGTTTAGTCACCAGTTATTGTGTTGAGTTATAATATAGATGAATTGTTATTTTTTTCTTTGTATAAATTGGTTTTTTACCTCTCAATTCAGCACAGAGAACGTCTCTTTCCATTTTAACTGTCCAATAAAACACCAATTTTTTGAAGTGGTGCTACCATTTCTCTCTACTTGAAAATGTCAGGTGTGGAAGTACATCAGACTTCATTGTTTAATTTGCAGATTATATGTAGGTCACTGGTTTTAATTTTTAATTGAGGTTCCTCAGTTAACACTTTTTTCGTTCACCCATTACTTTTTGATTTCTCACCTTGCATATCTTGTTCTAGATAAGAATGTCCTATCGATAATCTTAGATAGTTTAACACCTTGCATGAGAGAAACATTAAAGAGGAGATGATCAATTATTTGTTGTAATTTCCTTGTCAGTAAGACTGATGAGGATGTTATATTAACCAAGCGATCCGTAATTGTGGTCACAAAAGATGATATTCCATTGTTAGTTTTCTTGCTGCTGCTTCTGCATTTATATTTAAATTTAAAATGCAGCATAAGTGGTGTTTTTTAATCTTTACATGCTTTGACAAAGGTTATATTTTATGAAATAGATCTACCATTTTCATGGTGTTTCTTTTTTCTCCTTTTCTTTACTAGGTTATTGTGGAGAAGTTTTCCGGGAGCAATCTTCCGGAGTTGGAGAAGAAAAAGTAAGTTTCAACTTCAACTTTGGGATTCTCTACAGCAGTGAAATACTTGATAGAACACCAAAAGAAAACTCTGTCGATTACTTATCTTTGGTACTTTGGGCTATATTCTTCTGCATGGAACAATAATGATTTAAATCAGATACTTTGTATTTTCTTGAGACTTTGATTCTCAACTCCTTTCCTATTCTCCGAGATCAGTGACTAGGATTGGTAGCCTCGGGGTGACCCTGTGTGTAAATCCAAGATCAACGAGATCTTGATTGTTGGCAATCTTCAACATAGGCATCAACTGGCAGAGTAGAACCTCTTACCTGTTTTGACATGTTGGAAACTCTTTTCTTGAATTGCAGTAATATGCACATCTGAATGAATTTCATGTTGTAAAGACTAGCAAATTCATGCTTGATAATGCACATCAATAGTATGTTTTTATTTTCATTTTGCACAACCAGTTCAGCAATGTAATAACCGTACTGATTTGTTATAATGTAGATATTTGGTTCCTCGAGATATGTCAGTTGGGCAGTTCATTCACGTGTTAAGTAGGAGGCTGCGTCTTGCGGCTGGGAAAGCACTTTTTGTGTTTGTTAATAATACTTTGCCTCAAACAGGTACTACATTTCTTCACATTCTTTATCATCTTTTTTTTTTCCTTAAAAAACTGTGTTTATTTCAAATTGGACTTTCTTGTAGCTGCCATCATGGATTCGATGTATGAATCATACAAAGATGAAGATGGGTTTCTTTACATGTGCTACAGCAGTGAGAAAACATTTGGATAAATTCATCTCACAGGATAATTTGTTTAAAACATATTCATCTGTTTATAAACATTAAAAGTTCTACGGCTTCACTGTATTATGCCTTATTACACCCTTTATATTTCCATGTTGATTGTTTCAGCTCATTAACTGTCAGTTATCTGCGATGTAAATAATTAAATTGAATGAAATTGACAGATTTGTGATATCGAGCTCCTTGCGCGACTTGTTCCCAAGCTCGTAGAGTTTGTCTGCTCATGAGCTCGCTGAGTTTGCTTGGCCGAGCTTTCAGCCTGCCCATGATTATTCACCCCTTTCTTTTCCTTTTATCATGAATTTCCTTTTCCTTTTTGCTTTTTTTTTTTTGGTTTTTCACGATCAATCTTTTGCATAAAAATGAGCCATTACTTTTCCATCCATTCTTTAGAGTAAATTGGTCAGCCTCCCCTAGCGTAGTATAGATGATGGGCGTATGATATTTTTGACGTAACGATTAGACGTCGATTTTCAAAAACTGACGATCTGTGATTTATCTCACCATCATTTGTGCATTTATATGTATTTTCTTTTATATCCGTGGAATTAATATTAGAGAGACGGTTAATGTAATCGATCTATATTTTTCAGAGTAAAATTGATCCTTAATGTTCCCTTCACTTCGCAATAAATTTAATTTTGGTGTTGCGAAAAAATATTTTTCTTAGAACAAACATTGGTGAAAATTTAGTGGAAATTGCATAAAATTTTGCATTGCAACGTTCATCACTAGAATATACTACCTTGACAATCTGTTTAAGCAATCAAGTCTTAATAAGATAATGCAAAATCATGCAGGCACTATCCAATTGCATCATTTTTTTTTATTCCATATCTGGTCCCCATTAACTGGATCTTACGTTTTCGCAAAATCTAGAGTCTGAATCCACCTTAACAACCAAATGAATTGCTTGATTTGTTTTTTTCCTGTCGCAAAGCACTAGGTGCAAATAATTTAAGGAATAAACAAACAGCCACAAGAATTAATTAATAGTGATGGGCAGAACAATCCTAGTAGGGCGTTCAATAATAATCAGCTAAAATCAGTTTATACAAGAAAACAAAAATAAAAATAACACATGCGATCTTACATTTCCGACAACAAAAATGCCGTGAGGATTCCTCCACTAAACCTATCAAAAAATGACTTTTAGTATACAAAGTGAATTTTTCCAGTAGCAATAAAAAAAACTGCAGGAAACCCCATAGGGGTCACAATTCAACACAATCCATTCGTAGCTCAATGACTAACTACTCAGTACTAGTTGAGGTGCTTGACATCCCTGAGGCTCCCACTGTCCGGCCCTGGAAATTGTCCTGGCAGTTCATTTCTCGATAAAGATCCATTATCATATCCAGATGATATCGGCAACATAGGCCCTGAGCCAATTGAATTGGGTTCAGGCCGTGAAGGTGCAAGTGCATCTGCCGGTCCAGTAACATGTGGAGCTTCAGCTGCAGCTACACCAAGATTAGTTGGAGGTTCATGACCTGGTGTTACAAAGAGACCAGTAGCGGGAGTAGAGTCCCAGCCACTAGGCCTCTTAACCCTCTCACGGCTCCTACTCCTACTCCTACTCCTACTCCTGCTTCTGCTTCTTGATGACCAACTCTGACTCCGACTCCAACTGCGGCTTGGACTCCTGTTTTTACTTCTGCCTCTGCTTCTATCATAACCCCATGTCCGAACCATCTCTGGACTACGGCTATAACTTCTCTCCCTTCTCCTTTCTCCAAATCCCCTATTATGCCCATCATAACGCTTCCATCCATCCGAATTTAGGCTTCGATCATGTGGACTCCATTCATACCGATCCCGACCTCCATGTCCACCTGGCACACCAAACCCACGACCTCTAGGCCCACGACCACCAAAGAAATCTTGCCTCCCACCACGCCCACCAAAGCCACCAGGACCATCCCTCATCATGTCACTGCCACGCCCACCAAAGCCACCAGGACCATCCCTCATGCTGCCACCGCGCCCACCTCCGCGCCCACCTCTAGCATTCCACCTACCACCACCACCACCACCATTGCCTTCACCTGTATCCCAACGATTGGGTTCATTACGAGACCTGGACAGCAGAGGGCCACCACGACCAACCATCTCACGAATCTCAAGAGGAACTCGCTGATTGGCACCTTCAAGAACTTTTACAAGATCACCAGCATGCTTCCAATCTTGGTCAGTGAAGAATGTATATGCTACACCTGTAGCACCAGCCCTCCCTGTCCTTCCAATCCTATGAACATAGTCCTCAATCCCAGTAGGAAAGTCAAAATTGATAACTACCCTGAAACACATAATAAAGAAAGGCAAATGTCAACCAATGTTTGTAAACTCAAAACTATAGCTTTTCCAAACAAGTTTGTTGGCCCAAAGGATCTCTTTACTTTTGACATCATCCACCTTTATTATTAAGAAAAATTGACATATGGATGAGCTTAAGAATGAAGTATTCTGTTAAAAATAATCATACATTGACAAAGCAAACAATGAAGAACTAGTGTAGCAATCTTTAAATCGGAAGATCCATGCAATATCCTAAGTGGTGATATAATTTACCATGTGATACGATAATACTCCATGGAAATTATCTAAACCAAGTTAAAACTGACATTAACATCCTTACTATATACCAATGTGTGGGGCATATCAATAAAACTGAAATTCAAAATAAACATTGATGGAGTACACTGGTAAAATTTCTCAACCTTTCCATGTACCAACGTTTTACCATTCAATTATTTGTACAAGAGAGGTTGAGCCAACAACAAAACCCAAATCAGAACTGACTAGGGCCACTGGAGCACTAAAGAAAAAGTAATGGAGAAAAAAAAAGATTTGAGAACATGCGGACATGCAGTAAAACCTACGGATTTACAAAGACAAAAGAACAAATGGTCATCTTGAGACAAATCTAAGGCAGTTACATAGAATATACAAAATTTAACAGAAGAAGAATTAAAATAGTACCATTAAGTTGAAAAAAGGCCCCACCTGATGTCTTTGATATCAAGTCCCCTGGCAGCAACATCGGTGGCAACTAGAATTGGAGCTCTGCCAGTACGGAATTGGGATAGAACATGATCCCTTTCACCTTGAGATTTGTCACCATGAATGGAAATAGCACCAAATGCTCGCCCTAGACTACGGGCCAGCTGATCACACTGCCTCTTTGTTGAACAGAATATAATGATCTTAGATCCACGTTCCTGAGTTCCAAGAATCTGTTCCAAGCGCCTCTGTTTATCCATTGGGGCAACAACCTCTATATGCTGAATCAAAATGAGATGTAAATTTGGCTATCAATAAAACAAAGAAAAGGGTAGATATACTAAACATTTAGTGTTCCAGAGGATCAAAATAGGGAAGTCAAATTCACAAAAAAAAACCAAGAGAAACCAAATATTAAAAACTAATCTAAGGTTAACTGTAACTCAGGAGAAAACAATATATAAATATCTTCAAAAGACAACTCAAGAACTAAAGTAAAATACAGAATTATTATGGGAATCAACAAACAAGCTTACCATCCAGACAATTGTTTATGAATAATTATGCAATTCTCTAACGAAATAAGAAAAACAGAAATAAACAGAAGCTTGCAGAAAAAGACTAGAAGAAGATATTAAATTACTATGTTTACCTGAGTGATTGACTTGTTTGCAACAAGTTCATCAACATTGCCAATATTCACCTGAACTGGATTCTTCGACAGATCATTGGCTATTTTTCTCACTTCCTTTGGCCAAGTTGCCGTATACATAAGAGTTTGCCTGTGAGGAGGGATCTCATTCACAATCTTCATAATTTGTGGTTCAAAACCCATATCAAGCATGCGGTCAGCTTCATCAAGAACCAGAAGGGAAACTTGACGGAAGCTGATTTTCTTCATCTCAAGGAAATCATTGAGGCGACCCGGAGTTGCAATTACAATATCTGCTCCTCGTTCAATCTCTTTCAGTTGAGGACCTTTTGGAGCTCCTCCATATAAGCACTAAAACAATAATAAGATGAAATCCAACACCAATTATCAAAGCATAAAAAAAATTAAATAAGACATACACAGTAATTGATTCATCATAATAAGGAAATTTGTTCAAAGGACTATATGTCAGTCATCGATGGTTCCAGAAATTCTTGTCAAGAAATCAGTTAAATATAGAATTTAAAATGCAAATAGAATGCATTCACAAGATACACAAGTAAACTATGCCTGCAAAATATGATATGCATTGGATAAATGGAGAAAAGGCTAAAAGTATAACTATGTGATTCATGCAATCAATGAACTACTTAAATGATTTATCAAGAATTCTTCTTTGATGGGGCAGTATTTTGTATGATAAAACATTACAGATAATGAATCAGAAAACATGAGCAACATCTAATTTACTGGGATTGCAAAGGGAAAAAAAAAACTTACTGCACAAGAAATCCTTGAAGAGCGGCAAAATTTAAGAGCCTCATCTTGTATTTGAGAAGCAAGCTCCCGAGTTGGAGCCAAAACCAATACAGTTGGTCCAAACTGAGGATTATTTCGGCAACATCTCAGATGAATGAATGCAGGTATAAGATAACCTAGTGTTTTGCCTGAACCAGTTTTGGCAATTGCAACTATGTCCCTGTTCTGTAAAGCAACAGGCCATGTTTGTGCTTGTATTGGTGTTGGAGATGAAAATCCAGCCAGATGCATCTGAAAAGCAATTAAGAAAAATAACATGTAAAACAACCATTACGTGGCATTATCACAGTTAAATTTAAAGTCCCTGATTCATATATCCCCAAATGCTGGGGACAAACAAAGGCTTGATGGCCATGACTTCATGTTAAAAACATCAAGGGTATATACATACATACTCTAACTTACCAACACTTGATAAAGAAAATCTTTATCAAACCTAATATTTGTCAACTGAATATAATCAGTTAATGTTATGACTTCATTTTGATTCAGTACACCTCTATAGAAATGATCCAGCATTTAATGCAGGTCATACAATCCAACACCATTCCCATATGTAAAATCACAACTATAACCTAAGCAAAGAAACTCAATTTAACTTATAGATTCCCCTTGTGGCAGAACATAGTAGGCCCATACAGATCCAACGCTATATACATTCAGTGTAGACCTGGGCCCAAAATAAAACCCTCTCAAAGGAGGCATCATCACAAATGCATTTTAAGGTGTTTGCCATAAGTTGTGAAATACTACAAGACACTGCCACCCTCATGGTAGCTTTGGATATATTATTATAACTTCAAGAACAACTTGAAGATATTGTTATTTGAGGAAACATGACCATTCTCAGCATCCTTTTCTTATCATTGATGTACATTTGAAAATCATGGTATGGTTTCACAATCATCTACATTAGTAACAAGGATTTCATCTAGTAGAAATTCAAAATAATCCAGGGGTTTTTCTTCCATTTTAACCTTCATCAATTCTACAATCACAAAATAGTGTTGCATAAAAGCAACAAACCACAGAGATGAAACCATTATCAGCTCTACATTGCATATTTCAAAAAATTGCCAGTAGAGTTAGATTATTTTTATAGAAACATGGATGTATGCAGTAGATGATGCACCCAACCCAAAGTTATATGTGGACTGGAATTTGAGCAAGCCCTTCACTGGATTTCAACAAGCAAACCAAGCATATACCTGAGTCAAGAGTATGTCTCAATTAGTCTCACCCATATTCTGTCATAAAATTATGGAACAAGAAGGTTCTGTCTGAATGCACACATAATTTCCCATCCTCTACACTCTTATTTCAAGAGTGATGTCGCAAGAAGGGGTATTTAATTGCTGTGAAAAGCAACTTTTACTGTAAATAGATAGATTATCTTGTTCAGGATCTTAGTAAAGAGAGAAACTGTTATTGCAGAAGCTAACTAATCATCCAAAGGAAGTCATTCACAAGATCAAGAATTACTAGTCAATGAAGATTTTATGGGTGCATGAAGGTTGAAGGGTCCGAACTATTGAATCAGCGGATATGAACACTACTTTTCCATGGATACCAAAGAAAGAGAAGAACATCGTGTATTTCTATCTAATCAATGATGCATAGTTGTGTGTCTTCGAGCTTGCAGCGGACAATCCTGATCTTTATGTGGCCTCAATTAAGACCAATGCCACCTGACTTTTAGACCGCTAACCAAGAGAAACAAGATGGCAGAGTTACAACAAAGTGGTCAATACATATCAAAAGATTTTGAAAGACTTCAACTATATGCTGGGTCCCTAATGACTGAAAAAGAGGTAGACATTTTTGTAAGCAATCTTTATCCTTGTCTACAAGTAGAGGTTGAAGGGCAGCAACCAAGGAGCCTCACCGAAGCAAGAAACTTGGTTTGCTTGTTTGTGCTTCAACTGCTAAACATTTTGGACACCACAAACTGCCCAAATCTAACAAAGAGACCTCCTCTGCTACCTACAATCATTGTGGGTTCTCATCTGACCACCATCAAGAACCCGAATCACACAAATGGCAAGGTGGCAGAACCCGAATCACACAAATGGCAAGGTGGCAGAACCCGAATCACACAAATGGCAAGGTGACGAGCGCAAAGGGTTGTTCCAACTTTCAAGTGTGGACACCATAAACCCTTGCTATCTGAAGTTTCTGGATGGAAGGAGTGTAAAAGAAGGATTGCTTACCTGATCAATCCAACATACCAGAAACCACCTTGCATGCTATCTTAGGGAACTGACAGCCAAAACCATGTAAATACAAGCCCCGCTGTAGGGCATAACACTGTGGGTGCTCATTGATTCTGAAGGCACCCACACTTCATGAGTTCTGCAGTCTTGAACTGGAACAGCAAGCTGCAATTTCAGTGCTTGTGACTAGTGAGGACAAGCTGCAAAGCTCAGGAAGATGCCCAGGAGTGTAGCCGTGATTGGGAGCATAGCTAATGCAAGCTGGCGTCAATCTCTTGCCTCTTAATGGTTTCAGTGTAATCTTAGAAGCCCGCTAGCTTCATACGCTGAAACCAATTGCATGGGACTTTGATTCCATGACCATGAACTTCTTCCTGCAGGGAAACATGTGGAGTAGTGAAGCATCAGGCGACAAGGCTGGCAACTCCACCAAATTAATCCACAAAATGGACATGCAAACCAAGCACTGTGACATACATGACTACATCAGCAAGTACTCAACCTTGTTTGAGACTCAACACAAGCTGGCACCTCTTGAAAACAAATTCACCAGATCATACTTGCAAATAATACAGATAAGACAGATTCAATTGCAATTCGGCCTCAGCACTACCCAATTTCAAAGTAAGATGAGACTGAGCAAGCATCAGTGTGCAGAAATGCTGCAACAAGGTATAATAAGACTTAACTTGTGTCTTTTTCATCTCCGATGTAATTAATGCAAAAGCAGAATGGAACATGGAAACCCTGCACCACTTAAATCAAAGACAAATTACTTATTTTAGTGATTAATGACCTACTGGACAAACTGCATGCTGCTTCACTAAGCTTAGTCTCTGCTCCAGCAACTAGCACTAAGGATGAAATGATAGGATGATGAAGAAATAGCTTTCATACTCACCAACAGATATTTTGATATCTTAGTGATGCAATTCATACTTAATGAATTCCCCTCCCCACACAGTAAGTGGCAATGGCGAGTAGTGGTGTGGGGGATCCACATCGAGCAGTGGAGGACATGAATCAAAGGAGAACATGGTGTAATGATGGCCATCAATTATCAATGGTTATCAGTATTATATGTTTTAATTCAATAGTCAGAGGAATTTTTATGGTTAAATGTTCTCTTATTGGCCAGCATGCATGACCAATGTTGGTCGATGAATGCAACCAATTCATATACATATTAGACCAGCAAAGCAATAGAATGGATATGCATTTATTTACCAGTTTCTATACTCTGTCCACTGAGAAGATTGTGCTCTCCCGTCCCTCAATGACGCACAACCCATCAGCATAGATCAAAGGAGGAAACCAGTCGAATAACAGAAAGGGTAAAAACATAAGCATGTGCTTGACACACGTAGGGAACAATTCATATATACGGCATCTCATCCTCCACGAGTTGGTTGGTGGATTTAAAATATCTCATCCCCCCAACACCGGCACATTTATGTCCTCGGTCAAAGCAGCAGTAGCATTGACACCACCCCTCAGCCCACCTCCTTACTTTCCATGGTGTTCCACTGGATCCTCCACTAGTTAAACCATGAAACACTTGAGGCGGATCAAAGAGATATACAACACGCTATCAAGAGATTACACACATTTTTCCTATCTAGCATGGTGGAGTACTCTTTTGACAGTGACAAGAACAAAGTAGTTAAAGAAAAGAGTTAAACACGGCAAAAAAGTTAAAATATATGTATACATAAATGTGTGTATGTATATATAAAGCAGAATTAGTCCAAACTACTTGAGGTCAGCTATGTAATCTTACTTCGCCAATGAATTCTATGCAAGGTAATATGTACCTCACTAAAAACAATGGTAGCTTTTAAGAATAAACCATAAAAAATACCTCTCTGAGAATCTCTGGAGGGAAACCAGTGGCTTCAAATGTCATGAATGGTGGAGGAACATCATTTCCCTGAAAGAATAGTAATGCTACAAAAATTATTAAGCGATTCAGTACGCATAATAAACAGAAGTAAGCTAATGGAAATGACACTCCAACTAGTTCAACTTATCAAACACGGTAAAACAAAATGAGAGACAAGATATGATGTCTGCTCTCCATTACTTATGCATACTACTCATAGAGTGAAATAGAAGCTAGGAACCAGATTTTGATCAATGTGTAGTCAATTGGGGAAGGTAACATGTATATCACCAATTAACTGATTTTGCACATTTCTGTGAACCACACAACATTGTCTAAAATACACAATATTTAATGCTGAGACGGGATCTCTTATGCAATGTGGTCTAACACCATTTTTATACCATTGCAGTAATTTCGTGATGCTTCCTGTATGCATCTGCGACAGAAACATTGTGAAAATCTGATGGGCCCAACTTTCCTGGCGAAGACCGCAATACACTTGCATTATGAATAGCAGTATGATTATGCATATTTGGTGGTGCATTTTGTGAACTAATGCCCACTCCAACTGAGAGACCTGGTCCATCAAAGTGAGGACGAAAACCTGGACCCTGGTACAAGAAGAAACTTGTCCATCACTTGCATCAACTATCTGCTCAGCATAGTAGCTTCACATGAAAAGGAAAATAGTATAGCATGTATAAATAAATTACTGGACTATTTCTACATCCCCATCAAACAAACAAGAACAAAGGTATCAAATCTAAAGAAATTAATTCCATTATTGTTGTGATGATGCTTGAGCAGGAAAAAAAAATCCAAAAGTTATATCTGGATTAATAGTCACTTAGCAAGCATATTCAAATTACATAGATGTCTATAAATAAAGACTATAGAATAACTTAACCTCCTGAAGGCCTACAGAAGCTAACTGATGCTATTGAAAATGGATTTCAGAAAGTCAAGATCCTCCTAGAATTCACATCACCAAAAGATATAACAAATTATTTAAGCTATCAAAATAGTTAGATGTCAAAGGAATAGTTAAAGCATGAATTTCCAAAAAAACTAGAATGGAATAATATTTCAAGAATGTCGGACATGTGTTGTCCTAGAATCCTCTTCATTCAGAAAGGATGCCAGATCACAAGATTAGGATTGGTTAAAGCCGAGCGATGTTGAATCTTTACAACATAATAGGAGGAAAAAAAAAGTAATCCATACTGAATGGTTTTTTGGAATGGGAAGAGCAGCAAGCCTTGGTTGATGTGGGTACATCATTGATCTTTCCAGTTTAGCAGGAGGATAAAATTCATTTCCTGGAATTTCAGGTTCGGCCTCTTCAAACATTGTCTTTCCATTTACCGGAGGTCGAACAATTGGATTAGATGATGGATTTGAAATTGCAGTGCCTCTCTGTTGTTGTATCCCAAAATTTGCTTCTATTCCTGTATTCCGTGCCTCAAAAGGTGAAATGTTTTGCATACTAGTTCCACCGAGATGATTAGGTGATTGAGAAGTGTAGCCAACCCCAGATGGAATACCCACCTGAGGAACCAAATCTGGCAGGCCATGACCAGCTGATGCAACACCAGACGAGGGAAGTATGCCTAGTTTTCCCTCCTGATGCAGTGCATCTTCCATCCTTTGAAACCTGTGTTGCTGCCCTTGTGACTGTTGTGACTGTTGGTTTCCATTCTGAAGACCCTGTGACTGTTGACTTTGTAGTTGTACAACTTGTATAGCATGCTGGGTCTCCTGATGCAAAACCTGGTATCCTTGTGAAGGTGGAGTCCGTGACCTGAGTGTTTGCTGACCCTGCTGTTGCTGATTTGGAATTTTCAACTCTTGTGAACCTTGTGGTTGCTGCCCCTGCTGATAAGTCATTGGTGGACCTTGTAAATGTTGTACTTGTTGGTGAGAAAACTGAAATCCATGTTGTTGTTGAACCATGGGTGGTTGCACCAACAACCCTTGGAGATAAGGAACATGCTGATATGGACCATCCTGTGAATTAATTGGCAAATACTGTTGAGATGTTTGTGGTGCCATCTGGTGAATTGGCAATTGATGTGACTGATGAATTGACATTTGGGTATTCTGAAGTAGCACTTGCTGACCATGAGGATGCTGAACTTGAAGATGTTGAGTTGAAGGTTCTTGTGATTGTTGTGGTGGTGGTGGTTGTTGCTGTTGCTGCTGCAGCAGCTGCTGCTGCTCAGTTAACTGGCTTTTCTGCTGAAATGATGGCTGGCTAGGCTGTTGTTGTGGCTGTGTTTGAAGCCCATATTCCTGAGCAATCTGCGGAGAGGATTGAAGTGAGATGGTGATATTGGGAGGGAAATTACTAGCCACGGGAGTAGGAGCAACCTCATGCATGGAGTTTGAAGGGGGAGCGCTAGTTGGCAGTGAAGGAATAGATGCAGCAGGTTTCTCATATTGTGTAATGTTAGTTTCTGGATTCCAATAGTATAAGAAGCCAGTGTTCGAATCGATCAAACCTTTCCATGGCTTTGGAAGTGTCGGATCATCAGGTGCATACTGCGGACCTAATGAACCAGGGGCAGCATCTGCTGTTGCCATAAGAAGAGCTTCACCAACAGGCTTAAGAATCTGCAAACTTTATACTGCAATGGGATGATAAAAACCATGTCTTCAGTGCTTGTGTTTGAGTCCTAAACACAAGATCATACACATAGCTTTTAATGTGAAAAAAATATTAAAAAAAAATACTGCTCGTCAGGCTCGTGAAATTATTAATTCTGTATTTGTGAAGATGAAACCAAGATTAGACATAGAGAACTTAGGGTTACTACCACCTATACTTTCCTAAATCATCGTGTCATTCTAATTTCCAGGGCTTAGCCTCACTGGACCTGCAAAATTCACTCTCTTCCCAGTGCAGAACTGGATCAACTAAAATCTTTGATATAAAACCCTTAAAACACATAAATCCTGCACCCAAGGAGAGGCAATGTAATGAAATAATAGGTCTAGGTTTCCCGATCAAAACAATATCATTTATAGAGCAGAGCTAAGAAGCAGACAAGTCTTGCGCTTTGCGCACCACCGCCAAAGTTTTCGTGATTCATGAAGTAAAGTCAAAGGGAACGAACTAGACAAACTCCCAAAGACCTAAAAACCCTATTTTATTGCATGAACCCACGAAGAACCATCAGAACCCTACAGAGAGAACCGAACAGATTAAAACTATGGATAGAGTCGAAGAAGAGGAAGACAGTACCTTGAAGGATGCCGGTCATCGAGCAGCCCGGCGTTCCCTGCCAACTCCGGGACTCCGCTCCAATTGGAGATGCGATGGAATAAAGAGGAGGGTAGCAGTGGTCTCGAAAACCAAATAATACCCTAACCGAGAGATGTTAACTTTTGCGTCTCCGCCTCATTTTTAGTGTAATTGAAAATGGAGACACGTGGAAATACAATAAAAATTACCTTCGGAAATTAATCACTGGTCAAATTAAAAGTTACTTAAATACATCTATTTTTTGAAAAAAAATGATAATCGTTTAGCGGTTAGATTAAAAGTATGATAAGAGCATCCTTTAGTGCACAACAACAAAGTAGAATACTAGATGAACCTGTGTAATTATAGTCGATTTAATCATAATTAATTATGATTATTTTTTTAAATTTATCGTCCCTTAAGTTATAGTTTAGATTAGAAAGGATAATTATAAGTCGTCTGAAGGCCGCTGACGATGAGCAAATGATCAGACAGCTTGATGCTAAGTAGGGGCGACCTTCGAGAGACTTTTGATCACCCATTTCAACTCAAATTATAACATGGGGAGAAAGATAAATCTAAAAAAAGGATCATAACTAATTACGATTAGATCATAATTACTATATGACCATAAGTATAAATAATTTATCTCCTAATCTATATTTTGTACAAGGAGATCTAGGCTCGATAAGAACAATGACGGTTTGATTTTATTAGACTATCAAACTAGTGGTAAAACGATTTTAATAATCAAATTTTTTTTTAAAAAAATGCATCATCAATTATTGTTCCTTAAATTATAATGATCGAAATAAAAAAAAAATTGATGATGCAATGTGATTCTAAGATGTGTATTCATGTTCCTTAAACATTTACTAATAAAAGAATATATAATTATTTTTAAATTGCCAATTTCAAATTTAACTAGTTAGTTTAATAATCCTTAAATTTAAAATATTATTTTTTAGGGGCCCTTTTAGTCTTGATTTTTAGTTAAAATTTATTCAAATGTAATTCATTTATACTAGACAAAGCAATTATTAATATATATATTTTTTTAATTACGATGATTAACATTGTGCTTTAATATGAGATTTCTGATCATTATTGAGGTAGATTCATTTCTAACTTAATTGCCCCTTTTTATCAATGCAAGGAGGAATATTTAGGTTGCATTTAGGACATAATTAAATTAGTTATTACGGGATAGATATATAGAAATAGACAAAGGTCAATTTCTAATAAAACCGGTAGAAATATTGTCTCATTTAGGATGTTCGATTTTTTAATTTAACTCTCTACAAATAGTTATGACACCAGGAGTCAACATATAATCATTTTAGAGAAAAAGAGAGTAGAAAAAAGAAAAACACATTTAGGTCATATGTATTTTCTAATTTAGTGACCGATTTCCATAAAATGCGACTGATCACCTAAAAAGAGAGGTATAAATATTGATAACAATGGGATTTTTAGGTGAAATATAACTCTGATTAAGTGACGTCTCCAAAAGCTTTTAAATCATTTTTCACTATAAGACCATCATTTCCTTTAAAAGTTAAACATGGTGACTAGAACAATTCCTCGAGAAACTCAAGTTCCCCATTGAACTTTTTCTTTTGTTAGTGTCAAGAAACTACTCGAAATACAATTGTGCCGAATCTTATTTGTTGAGCAAGAGTCAGTGGAGTAGATTTCAACAGGCATCCTTCATTAATCTTTTCTGATAAGCACAATTGAAAGTTTGAGCACTGTAAACGAACAATCTTTACGGAAGATGCCCTTGTTCCACTGGCAACCCCATTAAATGTAGATGTTTACTAGATATATACAATATATACAACCTCAAGTACTTAACAAGCACTAAAAGACAATCCACCAGTTATGACGAATAATAATCCTGTGCACCATCAGCAAGCTACTATACATTTGAACCAATTTGAAACTCGAGCATTAATTCCTCAGAGACATGCTCGGCCAAGCTTGTAATAAATTCAGAATGCCACTCTAGTAGGTGAGATCAGGGTGAAAAGCAACATATTTGCCAACCCTGTACGATACACCAATCAGAAAAAAAAATGAAAAGAAAAAAAGTAGCATTTGCTATACTAAGTGGTGAATGAATGGAGAAAAAGTGTTGATGCTCAATCGTGACAATGTAAATCATACGCAAATTTTGAAGTGGAAAAGGCCCAAAATCACTTTTGAATGGAAAGGACTCATCTTAACCCACTTCATTGCAAAATTGTGTTAATTTTCCACAACATCTAATTCATGCATTCCTCTCCATTTGGTTGGTGCAGTGAGTGTCTTAAAAAATATGGCCATGAATGATAAAACAATATAACTATGAGATGAACACATGCAAAATCAAGATGCCAGTGAATATATTTGTCATTAGCTAGATCCTCACCCATATGTAAAAGAAATTCTCCATTTATTCAAATTCCAGGTTGTATCCAAGAGGAATAATGGTAATATATCTTTTCACTTTGCAATTCCATTTCTTTCATAGCTAAACTCACAAATTAGTTGAGATATAGAAGATGATGGGGGGTGGAATGGGAGAGAAGGAACCTGTGCAATAGTTTGCAGAAGCATACGGACAATGTTGCTTTATGATTTTACAACTAGCAAAGTAACGTTCCATTGTATTATTTAGTAACACAAGATTTTCATATGTTATAACATAAATTAAGTCTATGCTTATGCACAGTATAATATCACAAAAAATAACACAGGTAACATATGGCAAGCTGTTTGTTACACCTAAAATCAGGTATAAAGATATGACAGATAACATACAGCAACTGGATTGTTACATATAAAATCAGGTATAAAGCTATAACACAGGCAACATACAGCAAGCTGTTTGTTACACCTAAAATCAGGTACACAGCCTGCATTCAACTCCTTTCTAACATCATAGTTAGTTTCCTTCATAGAAAGTGCCACCGTTCATCTAATGAGCTACTTACGTTGAGGTGTTGGGAACCTAAATCCCATTAGCTAATGGCTAGACTTTCAGATTCTTCAGTGCACGTAGAATTAATCTAATGAGCTATAGAAACATTTCTCTCATGCTGATTAACAACTCATATAGGTCCTTATTAAAACCATTGGAAAGACAGAATTTGAACCTGAGACCTTATGAACAACTTATATAGGTCCTTATCAAAACTTGAATCTTCAACCTACAAAAACATCTATCATATTTATACTCCAGGAATTAATGTCAAGAACATACTCACCTTGTTTTAAAAGTTGGGAACCTGCCTCTAGATTTTCAGTGACAGCTGCAGATGACGAATTTTCTACACTGCAAATCATGACATTATTCAACTGATGCTACGGTGCAAACAAAGAAGCTGATAAGAAATATCTCTAAATCCAACTGACAGACTATTGGGCAATGATTAAGGATATTACATTTCAGTTTCGGATTTAGATTGAGAGGACTTTGACTCAACATGACCTATTTTCAAGACATCTGCTGCAGGAGGATCATTGGCATCATGACCTTTGTCTTCCACCTACATTATGAACTCATAGTACATTAGCTCAACTCAAAAGTTAATAAAAAAAAGTTTTTGTCTGAATTACTTTGGACGTCTCCACCATCCATTCAGGAATACTTTCAGTAAGAAGGTTGATATACTGTTCCATAGCAGCTTCTGGATTCATATTTCCTAGTTGCTGCCATGAATGCCTAGTACAATAGAGAGCATACTTAATCACATGCATAAAATTCTGAACTAAAAAATAAGGCATATCTGAACTTCAATCTCCTGTTATTCTGCTAAACAAAAAATGATGATATATACAATATTAAAGACAGTAATGCATAATTAATGAAACATGCCAAAAATATGCTTGCAGTGAAATAGAGAGCAGAATCAGAGATCTGATTGAGAACAGTGGTTTTCTTGAGGGAAAAAAGGTGGCTTCCCAGCACATTGACAGTGGATCAACGAAGCACTAGAATTTGCTCAAATGACAAAAATATTCACTATGACCAAAAGAATAATTTTCATGCTGCAGCACGAACTCTTTCTACTTTATCATCAATTTGAACTCTTGGCTAAACACAGTTCCTGTTCAGATCAAGATGGAGAAATACACTTGAACAAAAAATAAATTTGACAAATCTTGATGCCCAGATATCCACCTATCAGCATTCACATAGATGTAACAATTGCAGCTCCCAGTTTTCAGAAGGAAGACAATTAACTAGCCTAACAGTGCGTGCATTTGTGAATGGTGATGATGCCCCCTATCTGCTCAAACAGAAAGAAGATTTCCAAGAGGTGGTCTCTGGATAGGGATGAATTTCATTTGTACTGAAGGAATTCTCAGGAAGCTAATCCTCCAAAGACATCTATCTTGTGGCTAGCTCAGCTCCTCTGCCTCTCTAAGCGTTTATTCTTTTACTGCAAAAGGTGATATGCACTCGCCCCCATGCCTCCACCAGCCCGCCTCAGGACCATGGAGAAGGTAAATCATAGTGATTAAGGAGATAAGTGGATGGGGGTGAGCTATAAAGGATGCAGAAATTTATGCCCCGTCAGTCCCGAGGTTTGACTCCTCGACCTCAACTGGTAAATCTTCATCCACTTACCACCTCAGTTATACCCTTGGGGGTGTGTAACTACTTATTCCTTTAGTAGCAAAAGGTGATTACGCTTATCCCAAGCACATCCCTAGTTTATATAAAAGGAGGTAAATCACAAAATTAGCTTATAGTCAACCGTCAAGTTGGTTAGAAGGTGAGAGGGGTATTTTTTTTCCCGAAGACATGCGCCAGTCGAGAATTGATCCGTTTGGGCATCTCGTGGAGACGTGTAAGTGTTTATTCCGGGTGGCATGGTGGCAAAAGATGATAACGCTCACCCAGACGCTTCCTCACAATCTGTCCACAGACAATGTGAAAAGAGATAAATCATGGATGACCAATACATGAAAGAGAATAGAAACCTAACTACTAGTCGGGACTTGACCTCCAGATCTCATGGTAACCACAATCCATATACTAGCCATCTGGCCATCACTGAGGGACGTGTAAGTGTTTATTCCTATACCTACAGTTGGTGGTGGTAAGCTCCTGGTTCTAACATTACAAAAATAAAATACGATTAAAGCCTAACGCTAATACATTGATTACCGAAGCCGTGTACAATCTGTGTCAAGGGAGAAAAAAAACAACATTTCGTGCTATAGACAAATTCAGCAAGAGTAATGCATCTAGTGCCTACTTGCCACAAAGTTCGCAACGGACTCATAAGATCCAAATCGAAAACAAAATTCCAGATCAGTCAGCAATGGCACTAAAACGAATTGTATCACACGAAGAAATCAGCGAGAGAGCGAGAGTAACGACAAGTATCCCACGGTACCATTTGGCGCGAGCAGACATCATCAAAACCAGGGGTTGTGGCTCATTGCACGGCCCTTCGGTCGCAACCTTATGCAGTCCGTACAACTGCATTTGCACTTCATTACTCAGTTTCGACACTGCCTCTCCACCTACATCGCTGCCGACGAACTCGCTCGCGGTTCGAAATAATTTCTCCGTATCGCTTCTCTCGATCCCTTCCCATTCATCCTCCCCTTGAAGCAACGATTTCCAATTACCCTCGTCAACATGCCCTGCCTCTTCCTTGTTTCCAACCAGTTCGCCGCCCAGTTCCGCGACTTGCTCCGCCGATTTTGCCTCACCCGGCTCCTCTAAATCATCCTCAATTCTTCCATTCCCGACTACCCCGTCAAAAAACTCTTCATTCTTGCGGTCAAATCCAACAACAACCCCGTCCTTTTCCAATCCATTCGCATCCGATCTTTCCTCCTCGACCTCGGCATCGGTGCAACTGGATTCACCAAGGGCAATGACCGACGACTTCCCCTCCATCTCCTCCGCCTGGATCGGATTCAAGGCCCTCGGCCGGGGCCCAAAATCCTCCGCCGCGGCAGATGCCGCCTCTGGCCTGTCGGCGGAGAAGCTCCCAAAGAGGAAGGCGAGCAGGACGGAGATAAGCGCAGTAAGTAGAAATTCCTCCAAGAAATCCATTGTTAGCTCCTCCCAGTTGTCCACGGCAAAAGTGGCAAAAGGTGGAGAGAGAGAGAGAGAGAGAGAGGAGACAGAGAGGAAACGTGGAGAACAAAGGGCGCCAAAGGGTATCTTCCCGGCTTACGTGCGAGCAGTTACCGCGCTGGCTTTTCTTTAATTTGGGATTCTTAACGCCGCTTAGCTGATGATGATCTGTAACTGCGATATCTTTAGAAGTCGCGCTGGACAACATTGAATCGATCGTGGCCGTTTGCGTCTGGCTCTTCTTGTCGGTTTCGCGCCGTGGTATTATTGGCGGCTCGAAGCCGCCGGCTCCGTCAGGCAGGGTAAAGCGTTTGCTGAGAGCGACAACTACAAGGCAGCGTCTAAACTCTGGCATATTCGTTCGGTGCATTAGATAATTATCAGCATTGCGAGGTGGTGGAAGGGATTCCAATTTCCGTTTGTTTGCTTTTAAAAAATATAATTTCTTAGCATTTTGATGGCTGCTAATTAATGGGAAGTTGGTGGGGATGGGGACCGATGGAGCAACGACTTGAGAGGAGAGGAGAGGAGAGGAGAATTGTTCGTTTGGTTGCTTGGATGAGGATGAGAGGAAATGACGAGGCAAAAGATAGACTGACAGGGAACGTCTTGGGAGGAGAATTGTTAGTTTGGTTGCTTGGAGGAATGTCTGGGTAGAGATATGCTTGAGTAAGGCAGGGGGCGAGGAATACTTAGAGTCTCACTTTTTAACGCATGGTATAAATTTGGAATATAATCAGAAAGTGGGCCCACATTTTACCAATTTTTTGAAGGAACGAATTTGGCAAATTTTCTCCTATTGCTTTGCTCCTTTTTTAAGCAACCTTTTGGATTTTAATATTGCTAGGGAAATGAGTGGAGGTCTGGAGGAAGAAGAAAAACGAATGGATGAAAAATTGGATCAATAGCTAATTAAAATTGTGTCATTATTTTAAGTAACAGAAATTGAATAAAATATGGAAGGATGGTAAAATTAATCATTTAATTTATGTATTGACTCAAATATTAACCCCTTTCCAATGTTAATTAAGACTTAAGAGGAGCATCAAAAGGCAATTAGAACTTGTTAAGAGGACAAGAATAAAATTTAACTATAAAATATTAATCAATAAAAATTGGAAATCAGCATTTGTCTGTCACCCACAGCCTAGAAGAGAACAAGAAGGATAGAATGCAGAAGGAGTTCTAAAAATAAACAAATCGAGATTTCATATTTTTTTTGTACAGCAGTCTTAAAATTTCTAACTCAGAGTACGTCAAGGTTTGCAAAGCAGATAGAAAATTCTTTCAGAAAATAGCAGAATACAACAATTGGAAGCACTAATCTGCCATAGTTGCTGAAAGAAAGCTTAAAGATGAATTCCAGAGAAAACAATGTGGTTTGCAAGAATTGAAAGTTTCTAGTCAAGCATCACCTTGATCATAACAAAATTCAATATCAACGATGAGTCGAGTGACAACGGAGAATTGAGTTCATGCATATCTTTGTAGGAAACATCAACATGCAGATAAACAAAAGTTGAATGCACTACCCATGAGGAAATTAGGTTTCTGTATCCAAAACTAGCACACAGAAAGAAAACTGAAGGCCTGCCGGTTATTGGGTTTTCCGGTTGAACCATGGTGCGCTCGACTGATAGAATCGGTGTAGTTGGGCATCTGGTCCCAAGTCCAAAAGAAGCAGGGGGTTTGTAAACCTTGCTGGTGCAAAAATAATGCAAGTCCAAAAGAAGCAGGGGGGGTCTGCACCATTAAACCACTAATTTCTGATAACTTGAAAACGTGCCAGGCAGTTCAAGTTCTTTATACTGACAGAAAGAAAACAAATATTTCACAACACACCAAGACCATTCAGTAGAGTATTTTTCAAACTGAAGAGCATGAAAAGAGAAGAACATGCAGATTGAAGAGACTAAAGACATCGAGTTACCAAATACGATCCACAACTAACACAAGTTCCAACTGAAAGAAACCAACACACTGTCTCAGACTCTAAAATTTGCAGACTATATGGTACACTAAAAAATTATAGGAACAGATATCTTCCAACAACTAAATACTAGATTAGGAACAGATAAACCCCTGTGCATAAAAATGCATATACAGGTAACCTCAAATTATGTACATTCATCGACCTTGAGCAAAGAAAGAGTTGCAAAGTTGGGCATACAGCCCTTTACCCTGTCTGTCAATCTATGAGAAGAATGGTTAATGGTATCCTCTGTTATTACCCCTTGCTTGGTAAAGCTCCAATCTAACCTTTGCTTCCGGTAACAAATGATCAACTGTTGGATCCTGAACCATGTACGCTTGCTTGGAAGTCCACTCAAGCACTGTCAGCACCTCAGCCTGCGCTAATGCCTCACTATCGGGCACATGGAGAGCAATGTAGCACAACAATATCAAAGCTGAAATCTGAACCAAATGCTCTCCAAAGTAAACCAGCTGCACTAGGTGTTTGGTGCCTCCTGCATTGATGATCGCCTTGGAATGATCCAGGTGGAGGTAGTTGTCTGAGCAAGCAAATTTAGTCAAGGCAATAGCAGCCTCTTTTGCAACGACAGCCTCTGTTTCGTCGAGTAACTTCACCAATGGAGCTATGATCCTGGTCTCAGTGGCCCGAAAGGTCCTCGACAGACACCCCAAAGCTACAATGCAGGGCACAAGGAGGTCATCGTCTGCTTTCTTCACGATCCTGAGAATCTGGTCGACCACTGCACGGGCTGCAGGGGAACTTGGCTTGAAGGCGGACCGCCGTAGCTCGGAATGCTGCTCGGCAACACGCGCAATCTCCATCAAGGCCATCGCGGAGTAGTACTGCACCTCGTCTGTGCCTTTCTCAATGAGAACTGAAAAACAAAGGATAGCTCTGGATTCAGTGATGTTTGTGCAGACGGATAGATTGCCCTTGCAGAGTTGACACAGAGCCTTGGCGGACATGGCCTTCATGTAGGCCTTGGTGGCGGGCTCCTCGAACTCGCGCCCCTTGATGCTGACGCCGGCCAAGGAGACAGGGTGGTTCTTGGTGTTGCCGCTGGCGGATGGGTTATGGGTATTGGGATTGGTGGGGGTCTTGTTGGATTTGGATGCTATAGTGGACTGGATGACGGAATGCATCTCGTTTTTGTTGGCGCACTGCGATTGAGAGGCGGCAGGGTGCTTGACGACGGCTTGGTCAGAGGTGTCGGAAACGGCTGCAATGGGGTCATTCCCGGCCGCAGTAGAAGTGGTGCTATTGGCCATGACGACGGAGTGGATGGACATGCCCTTGGAGGGGATGGTGTATTTGCTGTGTTCCTGCACGGTCTCAAAGGCCAGGTGACCAACGAGGAGGCGGACCACGTTGTTCTGCGCGAAGACGTCCTGGCATTTGGGGTGGCTGACTGCAAGCTCCGACACGGCCCAAGCGACCATAGCCTGGACCTTCATAGGTCCCTCCTTGAGGACTTTGGCGAAGGTGGAACAGACGCCTGCGAGTACCATCGCTTCAACGCTGTCGGGGTCGCGGGCGAGGAGGCCGATGGCGTGGGCGGCGCTCTCCTGGCCCTCGAGATGGCCTTCCTTGATGAGACGGAGGAGAGGGCCGACGCCGTCCTCCTCGATGATAAGCTTGCCGTAGCGGTCGTTGTCGCGGGCGAGGGAGACGAGGCTGGCAGCGGCGTCGGCACGAGATTCCAGAGAGCCGGTGAGGAGAGTGGCGATCTGCTCCCAGATTAGGAATAGAATGGGCTCGTTTTGGGCGATGGGCGGGAGGCCAAGGTGGATGTCGTCGTCAGAGCCAGCGGCAGAGGAAGAGACGCGGATGAGCCAGGAGACATCGCCGACGGAGTTGTCGAGCTGCGTGGACATCTTCTTGAAGGCCGCAGCGGGGATGATGGTGAAGATGCGGCGGACGAAGCCATTGGCGCGACACTTGAGGACGAGGGCAAGCGCCTTGTCGAGCACCTGTTCGGTGTCGTTCATGATGCGGCGAGCAGGCCGCTCGTAGAGTTCTGATCGCGCGGCCTGCCGCAGCAGCCCCGCCAAGCGCTCCGTCTTCGCCTTCAGTTCCATGCACTCCTGCCGGAACGAGTGCGCGTCGTCCGCCCACTTCGTCACCTGGTCCGCCAATAAGATTGGCTTCGCCAGTGTCTGCTTTACCCCGCCATCGCCCATCATCTTGTCGCCTACTTCTACTCCAACTCCCAGAGATAAAAAAAAAAAAAGAGAGAAAAAGAAGATCGATGATAATTTCACATACAAGAAGAAACTTTCAACCCTAAATTCTAGAATCCCTTCCTGAATAATGGCGACGACGAAGCGCAATCAGATGGTGAAGCTCTCCTTCTGCAATTGTAGAGAAAAAAAAATGGATTGCAAAATCAACCAAAGGATGAACTTTTTTCAAGTAAATGCCCCAAAATTCGTGTTTGTTCCCGTCCTGGAAATCGGGGATGCAGAAATGCGAGATTTTTTCTTCTTCTTCTGCAACTTCTAGAGATCAAAATAAACCGAAAAGGGATCTCTTAGCGCCCATGTCGTTCGAATTCTTGCTCTTTGCGTACAAGGAGATGGAAACGGCGGGAATAGGAGGAGAGAAAGCCCGTCGTCGTTATTCTTCCTCTGGTTCTTCCTCTTTCTCCTCCTCTGCCTGCCGTTCTTTGCCAGGGTTTTTAACGCGACATTTGCTCCGCAGCATTCCTATTTTGCCTGCCATCTGAATCGACGCGTGATATTGCAATTATTACTAGCCCTCATTTCGATCCTAAACCAGAAGGTCGATTTGAAATCGCAATTTCTCATTTATTTCTTACTCACTCTTCAATTTCCTAAAATATCAATTATAATCCATTTATAAATTCCCCTTGTAATCCAATCCTCTCTTTCATTCCAATATATGTGTATATTATTATATATTGATTTGTTGGGTTTGTGAACGCGGTTTGGTTGTGACCAATCAGGCACCGATGGTCTGGACATTGGGCCCCACGACAGCCGGTCAAGGCAACTTGTTCTTGTGTCTTCTTCTTGCTTCACTTAATCAGTTTTGGCTATCACTTTACAACGTTTGAAGAAAACAAATAAAAATACGGGATGGCAGGTCGTTGGACAATAATTTGAGTGAATGCAAAATACCCCGAATAAAAGATATAGAGAAGATGATTGTAAAATACCCCACAATAAATGGATGCAAAATAAACAAATAAAAAAGACAAGAGAACAAATATCTAACGGAGCTCAGATTCTGACAAGAGGTCCATTCAACCGCCCACGCCCCCTTGTCGAGTAAACCCATCCTATTTCGCTTCGAAGTGGAAAATATACTACTACTTTTAGCAAATCGTAGATGGTTCCATCGATCGATCAAACATCTTGAAACGCACAGATCAAACGAAGGCAAATTTATCAGTTGATTGTTTTTTCCCATCATCAATGGATCACACGGATATTCTAAAATTCAACAAACACGGAACAGAAGAGGACACACGGAAGAAAACAGATCCGGAAATGGATGAGATCGCCGGCCACCGCCGTGATCCATACCTTATTACGGATCATTACCAGCACGACGAAAACGAAATCGAACGTTACTACTAGTTGCGGGGATGACGACGACGACGACGACGACGTTCATCTAAGAAATCTGGCCGCAGTCGGAAATGACAACGGGCTTCTTGGTGGCGCCGCTCTGGGATCCGACTGCCTCGATCGCCTTGACCACGTCCATCCCCTCCACGATGCGACCGAAGACTACATGCTTGCCGTCGAGCCACGCCGTCTTCTCGGTGCAGATGAAGAACTGCGAACCGTTGGTATTCTTCCCGGCGTTCGCCATGGAGAGCACACCGGGGCCAGTATGCTTCTTCACGAAGTTCTCATCAGCGAACTTCTCACCGTAGATGGATTCACCGCCGGTGCCGTTGCCGCGAGTGAAGTCGCCGCCCTGGCACATAAATCCTGGGATCACCCGGTGGAAGCTCGAACCCTTGAAGTGGAGCGGCTTCCCAGCGCGCCCCGTCCCTTTCTCACCGGTGCACAGCGCGCGGAAATTCTCCGCCGTCCTCGGCACGACGTCCGCATACAGCTCCATCACGATCCTCCCCACCGGAGCGCCGCCGACGGACATGTCGAAGAAAACGCGAGGATTCGCCATCGTCGTCTCGGGAAAGCAGATGCCAAGGCTTTGATTTTTTGCGGATCATTAGGGCTTGTCTTTTATAAAGAAACGGCGAGGGCGACGACCGGAAGGAGATATTCTTTTGAAAAGATCCAGTTCGTCAGAAGAAACGCGTGTCGAAATCATGGACAGTGTAGGGTTTGAGAGGACGAGAGGAGTTAGCCTAACTCCACCGCAGGGTTAAAAGGTGGCGGTGATGGAACCATAGGATGCTTCTCGCTTTAACGCGAGATTCGCGCAGGCACATGATTCTCACGTGACCGGTGGGGGCGGAGGATAAGCATAAAAAAGAGTAGACTTTAAAAAAGGTGCCCCGAAGAATGTAACGCAAAATCCATTATTTTATCGGTAAAGTATAGAAAAATTTTCAATCCTAATTTTAATTTTGTATGTAATTTTTAATTAAACAATTTTATTTTCATTCCTATATGTAAAATTTTATTTACTTTAATCCTTTCATATAAATATTATTAATTAATTATTCTTCAGATTTTTAGATAAAAAAAATTAAAATGAGTATAATTACTCTTAAAGTTAGAAGAATCGAATATATTTTATATTAAATTGAGCACGATTTTTTTTAATATAATTCATTCTAAATTTAACATCATTTAAAAAAAATCTAGTATATTTTTCATTCAATTGAAATGGAAAAAGAATCGTGCTCAATTTGATAGAAAATATACTAAAATGAGTATAATTCCTTTTAAAATCGACACTTTATACTAGAATAAGTATATTTTCTATTAAGAGGGTGTTTGGCTAAACTTATTAAAAATAACTTATAAGCTCGTACAACTTATAAGTTGTTTTAGGAGCTTATAAGTTGTTAGATCTTATTTTAAAAATAAGTTGTTAAAGTGTTTGGGTGAACTTATTACAATCAACTTAAAGGTATTGATGTGTTTGGTATTATAAGATCTTTTTATTAATAAAATTATCAAAAATGGTGTAATACTATTAATAGGGATTTTGAGATTTTTATTAATAGAGGGTTTCGGGCAAATTTTTGCACGCGGGGAGAGAAAATTGGAAAGAGGCATTGGCTGAGAAGATGACACAGCGTTGGAAGAAAAGTCAACGGAGATAAAAAAATATTACGCTTATAAAAATTTATGGAGGATAAGATGAGGATTTATGAAATTATATAAGGATATTTTAGAGAAAAAAATTATTAAAATAAGATCTTTTTAAAAAAAACAGGATCTTACTTATAAGCTCCAAAACAGCTTATTTTGACAGCTTATAAGCTGTTCGAAAAAAATTTTACCAAACAAATTTAAAGAGCTTATAAGCTCTCTAAAACAACTTATAAGCTCAGCCAAACACCCTCTTAATACAAATAATTTAAAAACGAGTATAATTCCGATTAAATTCAACACTTTAAACTAAAATCGAATATATTTTTTATTAAATTAAACATAATTTTTTTCTATTTAATATAATATATCTTTAATTCAACATCATTTAAAAAAAATCTATTATATTTTAATTGTGCTCAATTTAATAAAAAATATATTAAATTTTAATTTAATGTACTGAATTTAAAAAAAATTATAATTTTTTTTTTAGACTTTTTATACTTAAAAATATCAAATATAATTAGATGGATATATTTGATTAGAAAGTGAAAAAAAAAATTCAATGAGACTACGTACAAAATAATGTTTACCCATGGAGATGGTATGTAAATTTTTTCTTATTTTATTTTATTTTATTTTTTTTAAAAAAAAAAGAGATTGGGAAAATCATAGAGATAGAGTAAGTATACCAAAGTTGATTGAAAGAGGAGAACTTTAGAAAACTCACGAGAGTACGTCTTTTGATAACATGGGAATTTTAATCAGGGGCATAATTTTCACATGAACCAATCTATGGGAAAATTTATCAACAACCACATAGTGAACCCTCCTGCGATAAATATACAGCCGCAGGAGATATCATCGAATTGGGCAAGAACGGGAAGATGACAAGAGTCGCCACAGATCTTGAAGAAAACCCTAATGCAGTTAACTCAGAACCAAAAAGTCTATCTAGCCGTCACAACAAAATTCGGGTTTCTAAATTAAACAGTTTGTTTAGAAACCGAAGATTTAAACTTAATATCTGAAGTAAAAGAGAAAACCTGCTGATAAACTACTATTGAAAACTTTCTGGAACCGCCTCATTCTACCATTATTTGAGCTTGAACAACATGTCTGCTGAACCATTTGGACACTGCAGTTTACTTTTTTTTCTGTGGCTTGCTCGACAATGATTGAGCATAAGCAGTTCCCTGAGAAACGAAATGCACGTCAGCATTAGGAGATGAATGAAATGAGGTGAAGTCCACTTGGGTATATTTTCTTCTTAACCATGTTCACCAAGAGGCACCTAAGTGTTTTCCCCCCCCTAACTTCAAACAAAACAATTTTTCCAAAGAATATATAATAGAGACTCGAAATCAACTCAAATTTCAAAAGGAAGAAATTTGGAGTACCAGAGATCAAAAATAAAAGTTAGATCAATTTAGAGTCCAATTTCTATTTTTTAAAAAAGGAAGTGAACTAGTTCTTTCAGTTCCAACTTGGATGAACTCATACTTAAAGCTTAGCTTCTCAATATTTCTAACAACTTCTAAATACAATTTGATTCAATTTAGAGTAGATTTTTACCTTCAATTTTCAATTGCCATTTTAGTATATCAGTATAGCTCTTTTAAAATTAGTAAACGAACAAGGAATGCTCTTGATATCTAACTACCAAAAAAGCATCTTCTTGATCATACAGAAAAAACTCTCCCACTCTAAATCTTGACCAATGAAACCCAAAATAAAGCTCAGGGGAAATACAAATGCAGTTAGTCAACTGGCCCAACTTTCTTACAATACAGTACCTGTAACCACTCGTCCATATCAGCGTCAGTGGTTTTAGTACCAACTTCTACTTTCTGAGATCTTTTTGTTTTCTGGGGAGGAAAAACACAGGAATTGAGAATGAGAACCTCAAGGAAAACAATCGTACAAAGAGGAAATGAGGAAGAAGCTCTGAAGGAGCACAAAGTTTGCAAACTATTTAAAAAAAAAGGGGGCAAACTAATAATATGCAGCAGCATGTGCTCAACACTAGACAATTTCCAAAAATAAAAATGACTTAGTTTGGTTTAAGAGTAAGTTAGATCAGCCACTAATAAAGATGTCAAAGGGCCAATCCAGCCCAGCCCATTGCAGACCATGAAGAACTGTTTCATGCTCGAAATGGCCCAAATTACCTAAGGGGCCGACCTAACATGAGTCTGGGACCTTAAGTCTGCCCAGACCCACTGAGCCTGTTTCTTATGTTAATATTTAAAATTGTTAACAGTATTTGAATTTGATAAAATAAATCTAACTGATTCAAAAAAGTAAGAATGATTATTAAACCATGGTAAGTTTATCAAATATTAAAAAAATAAAATGTTAGCCAAACTAAGCTTGTAAGTTTTGACAGGCTCAATCCAGTGCCAAGCTCGGTGGGAATGTATAACCCAAAATTGATTAAACCAAGCCAACCAAAAAAAAAAAAAGACAGCCAGTGCACAAAGTTCCCGCTAATGCGGGGTCACAAAGAGTTTAAACTTGCTTTGCAAGAGATTGTTTCTAAGACTCAAACTCATGGCAGCAACTTCTGTTGCGCCAAGGCTCCCCTTAAAACCAAGTCAACCCAAACCCAAAAAACAAAGGTTCGGTTTAGTTTGAAAATTAGCTAAAACCATCACTTTTAGTTTGATTTTGTTGACTTCTATAAATCATTAAAACTGAACTAAACCATTAAGATTTTAAATATGTGTGTTATAGACAAATTAATGTCAATTATTGTAAGTTTTTATCATCATTGTCCTTTAATGTTTCCTGATCTATATAAGCATAAAATTATAATAATTTTTATTATTTATATTAATAGGATAGTTGTTTATTGGTCATGGGTTAATTTGTATTTATTTTTTAATTGACAAATTTCAATTTGGTTTTCATTTTTTTAAACAAAATCAATAAAGTAATACCCTAAACGGCCATGCCTAGCACAGTTCATGCTGTACCAAGTTAGGCTATGGATGATGTAACTCTTTTGACACCTCTAGCTACAACCAAGGCCCGGGGCATGCTTGATCAAGCTACTAGCAGAAGACCTTTTTGACACCTCTAGCCACTAACATAGAAAGTTAAACTATAGGAAGTGATTGTTCAAGTTTATATGATTAAGAGTTCAAACTCTTGGTAACAACCATAAAAATTAAAAGGTAAGACAAAATTCTTGGTGACTAAATTTAATCCTCCCTTTTTCTAGTAATTAAGAATAGGAAGGAAAATGTAGAGGAATCTTTGCAACAGCCTCAAACAAACACTCCAGGAAGAAAAGACTCTGAAAGATAACATAATCCTGCATCTAGAATAATACACGAGACGAATCTATGCTGTGTGGATGCACCCAAAGAGCATACACCATCAATAAATAAGAAATTAGTTAAAAGGTACCTTTGAGAATTGTCGAATTTGACCATATGCCCACAACCCTAGAAGTCCAATGAGAGCAAGACCAAGGGTCACAAGAAATATTGACTCAACACTTAGAAAACCACCGGCCTCAGCTACTTCAATGGTACCGTTATAGAAAATATTCTGATATGCCTGTTGTTCAATCTCATAGACTACCGAACCAACTAAATCAAAAGAGCCAGGCTGCAACAATAACAAATAATGCCGATTATCAATATCAATAAATAAACTAAGATGCATGGCACAACATCAACAAACTGTGCTAGTTTCAACTAACTTGGGGTTAACTATATGGATCCTAAAACAATTTGCAAGTCTATACCACTAATAGTATCCATACCTCTTAAATTCCTTTTATTATTTCTTTGATGATACTGTCTAAAGAAAAATCCCATTTGGACTAAGAGCATGTGATGATAACAAAAGATTTGGGAGAAGCTCCCCTCTGTTTCCACCCTCATTTTTTTTCTCCATATTTCTAGTAATTAGTAATACTTATTTTCAACATATGTGTGCACACAACATTAAGAGAAACGATCATTTATATAAGAATAATATAGGTGTAGTGGCAATTGCATCTGAAAGAACTTGTTATGATGAAGAATTTTACAGTCATAAGAGCAGCACCACCTGCAAAAACTTGCTGACAGCGAATAAATAGGGGAAGGTAGCTTGAGCTGAAACTGGCACTGATGCATTATAAAATTCCTGCAGGAGCAATTCTGGCAAAATTCAATATCATTTGTGCAAAATTGAATGACGCACAGGGACTACGTGTACATGTTTCATTTCATAATTGGGATACCAGCAAGATTTATATTTGAAGAAATAAATGATGGATCAAATGGAGAAAGAGAACTTTAAAAATCAACAGCATGATTGCCTAAACAGAATCCACAATAGAAAGGACCCACTCATCAGTTACCCACAATGACCCAATTAGATATCCATGCACAACCATCAAAGCAGTTGATAGCATCACCAAGCAGATAATTTCTTGAACCACCAAAAGTACAGGTCTAAATTCAACCAACACAAATGAGTTATGATGATTGACATGTTAATCATACATATTGTGTGATAAGATATAGAAGCTACAGAAATAGTTAAATAATTGATTTATCTAGATTACTAATTGTGCATGTGAGCTGCCAGGGCAGAGAAAGGTAAGCAAACAGATACTTATGCAAGCCTCAAAATAGTTTCCCACGATTCAGATCTGATTCGGCTAATTAAAAAATTATCTTGATTATGATACTTCAGTCCTTGTAAGAATTAGCATAAAAATAAACATATGGATACCACAATTGACATGTACTTTGAAATCACCATGACCTCAAATTGCTTAGGATCGGGATGTATAGTAGAAAAATCTGAAGCAAATTGTAATGAGCCAAAAATATAGAACATGATAATAACTAAGTAAAAAAAAAGGAAATTGAATGATATATCATCAGATACAATATTGTCAACTTCATCTAGCCACTACTATGGATTGCAATATTCCAGCTACGGCGTATTGGTTTGGATTTTTCCTCCAAATGGGACTTACAACTAAGGGATGCTGGACTTCTGGGCCGCCCACCGCAAGTGCTTCCCGAATTACACTAGTGGCCAGTGGAAATTTTCCATGGGGCCAAACCGGTCATTCCAGGCTCGACGTTACCCAGCCTGGTTAATCATCTTTTTTTTTTTTTTACTATGGATTGCAATATACTGTAAGCATCTTCCAGTAAAATATGGATACTAACTACCGACAAACAATAATAGCGAATTGAAAAAGTAGTCAATCTATTTGAAAGTCTAGATATAGTGATCCATCTTCTATTCCAAGCATGTTCCCTTATGGTCAGCATAGCAGGATATAGAAATCTGTCGAGGAATTTGAGTAAAATGTACATACAAGGTTAATATGAAAGCCAGAAATTAGGGGAGTTAGTAAAACATTTAGTGAATAACCAAAGGATTACAAGTAACTGCCCAAAAGAAAGCACCAAAATAACAAACAAGATCAGGCCCTATACACTAATACCAACCTGCAGAGTTAGATTCTGCACAAACATATGGTGATCAAATGGAAGATGAAGGCTAGCATGCACAGCAATCACATTTAAAATTGATTCGCCTGCGATTGCCGAAATGATAAGATATCATCCATTTAGATAACAGAAGACAATCTACAGGAAAAAAAAATGCATGGAACCTCCATGCTTAGCAAGAAGCTAGCACCAAAACAAAGTATGAGCCTATGAGGATTAATATAGAGGGATACATTGGAAGCACAAAGATTGTAACAACTAAAAAAAAAATTACAGCACCAATAATGCATTCAAACAACACCCTATAAACATTCAGCTTTCTGGCCAATAGTCAGAGAAGTAAATGTAAGTGAAGATAATTATGGCTGACCAACATAGGGCAATTGTTTGTATAAAGAGTTAATAACAATCACAGAGGGGGGCAACGTGTCAGGAAAGAAAGATTAGAGTTTTACAAAAAAAAAAAACAATATAATATTCAATATATATATCTAGGAATCTAGCAAAGAGAATCATTCCACCGCAAAGAAACAACTTAGCATCATCAAAGATTCAGCCTCCGGTATTCCCTAATCCAGAAGATACAAGCACTATTTTACAGAAAATGAAAAGAAGTAATAATTCTCTAATTTTCTAGTTCATTGAGTTATGTCAGTAAAACTAACTTTAAAAGGAAAGTACAATGCATAAGGTTGGTCACAGAAACTTGCATGTGCCATAGAGAATGTCAGGAGGTGGAATTTTATACAAGCTATTCTGAATTATGTAAAATAAAAATCAAAATATAAGATCCACATGATCGAACAGATAATCTAGTACTAAAAGGAAGTAAGCACTAACCCTCATTATGTAAGCCAACTAGTAGCTCAGTTTCTTCTCCTGCTAGTACTACTGCATGGATAGATAGCTGTATAAGAATAGTGCATGTGCCTCCTGTAAAAGCTACAAAAGCTCTATTTGAATTGATGGGTTTGCTCTGTAGAAATTGTACTTACATCTAGCAGCATTCTTTGGAAATACACAAACAGTATGGACTCCAGAAGCTGGACCCAGCACCACATCACTGAATACTTGTGTATCATCACCAGCTATACCGCCATCACTTCCTTCAGCTACTTTGGTTGAGGCAGCATCCTCATCTGATTGGCATCTAACAACTGCCGGGACTTAAAGTCAATAGATAGTGGTCAAAACAATGGTTGCTCTTTATGACTTTCTTATTAGTTGCTTTAGCCTTGAAGAGCAACCAAAAAGTTGCTAAAAAATACAATAAGCTGGCAAGATGTAAGTCATTATTAAAAACGGGGAATAATTTGTCAAATAATCGCAACATAAAATGTATCATCCACTGCTGAATAATATCTAAAAAAAGTACATAGACACTGTGGCTTGGTGGCTAACCTTGGGCAGCAGAGAAGACAACAATTTCTAAAATTGACCGAGAAATTATTAGTACTATAATTTCTATTTATTGAGAAAGAGAGAAAACGAGTCGCACAAGGTACAGCAGATATTACTCGCATGTGGTTTTTAACGTTCGTCTGACGAATGATAAACACCATTAACTAGCTACCATCCTAATCTACTTACTAATATATATACATCATTATGTCGTTTATCACGCAGTTTAGTAATTATAATACTATTGTATCTAAATCTACGTCGATCCTCTATGTAGATAAATAAAAATCAACTTTTTACGAAGGCCTAGAAGATCCAATTATCAAGGAGAACAAATGAATTAGGGACTAAAGAATGCTGAAATATTTTTCGATAACCGTGCACGCATGGAAGAACTGCATCAAGAAGAAGCCGCAGTTGGCAGAACAGCTTCCGCAAATTCATTAGTTATATATAATCGGACATGACGGGTCGCAGAACGCGGACATCGAGAAGCAAACCTTGGAGGAACGGCGACGATAGTACGAGGAGGAGCGCCAGTAGAAGAAGCGGCCAAACCCTAATCGCCATGGAGGACGGAGCGAACGAGGGTACCCGGAGGTATCAGTTGTGAGAAGGTGTCTTAGCAGGGCGGCGACTTAAACGAGTAGAATTAAGACAATTTTGCGGTTGTGACGGGGTCGAAGGGATCCTCTCCAAGATTGTAAACATGCAATTACACCACCCCATCTGGTTCAATGAGATGTCCCCATCTACGCCGTCCATAGCTCCCTGATTTGTAATTTGAGGTTAAATCCAGTTTACGGTTCATCTACCATTTATCTTTAATCACATGATTTACCTGGGGCGGACTGTCAGGGCGCTGGGAGAAAAAGTACTCGACTTTTGCCATTTAGCTTGCAGTCTGGTACGAAGACTGGACTACTTCGTGAGCGTGAATCACGGACGCAGTGAGACGCCCTATTGCCAGTGTAACACGCAATTTGTTCCACGGAAGAATGGTTATCAACAAAACTGATAACAGCAGCCAAATGGCAGAGTTGTACTAATAGTTGTCAGGATAAAAACCGAAATAAAGGAGTCTTAGACTTTTAATTATTTTAAATAATTTTAATAAAATTTAAAAATCTAAGTGTGTTTAATTTAGATTTTTATAAATTTTATAGATATCTAATAATTAAATTTTTATAAAAATTTTTAAAAAATAATGTGGTATTCAAACTTGACTTTTTAAAATTTTTTGATATTCAAAGTTTTAATAAATTTTTATGGATTTTTTAGAATTCTTTGAACATAAATTTTAACTAATAAGAACTATCCAAAATACTTAGTACAATTTTAAAAATAAAATAAAAAATCTCTTCCTCACCTTTGATATTTCTACATATTTTCAATCACCTTAATTTTTTTTACGAATAAGTCCTTTCTCTTCTTGCTCCTCTATTTTTATTATTTTTTTTTATCTTAAAATCCTTGACCTTGTTCAATCTCTCAGTAGCCTGCATTAACCTCTCAGCATGCATTTCATGTGAAGCTGAGAGTCCTCTGAAACGTCGTTCTCTGACATTATAGTGGCAAAAGAATGGATCGGAACAGTTGGAACGGAATGACAGCCGCTTGCAGTTTTTTCTCCAGTTGCGGCTCATGACGGTAGGTGACCGGTAGAGATTTTTTCTCCGATTGCTCGTGATGAAAAACAATGAAGAGTATCATCTAGTGAAGCCTGCGGTGCGCCGAAAAAGAGGAAAACAAACAAAAAAATTATTTGAGGCGGTTGATAATGCTTCCATCGGTTACTTGCGAGTAGGTCGAAGTCAAAGTCGATTTGGACTATGACTCTGTGAATATAGGGAAGAGAAACTTGAGATATTAGATTTTAATATAAAATGTATATTAATAAATTAAATTAATTCTCAACTTAATTAATAGATAATTTAATAAAGTCAAATGAAATTACACCGTAAAAATATTCTATAAAATTTATTAAATTAAAAAAAATCCTAAATAAATTTATATATTTTTATTTATTTATTTTAATAATATTATTACTAATCAAATTAATAATAATATTATTAATTTTATTACTAAATAAATTTATCAATTCAACATTTTATTAAAAGTTTGATCAAATAAAAGGGTTATTCAATATTTCATGATAATTTAGATCAAAATTATAAATAAAAATATTTAAAATTATTATAATATTATTATATTTAAAATTATTATAATATTATTATATTTAAAATTATATTATTAATTTTTTTTAATTATAAAGTGAGACGTTATCCTCTTTTGTTTTTAATCAAAATAAGATAAAAGTATAAAAAAAATTTGTATAGACAAGTATACTATTTATTATTTTATTAAAAAAATAAATTTAATTAGATATTTTAAATTTAATTAAGAAGAGTATCAAAATAGACAAGTATACAATGAAGAGTATCATCTAGTGAAGCCTGCGGTGCGCCGAAAAAGAGGAAAACAAACAAAAAAATTATTTGAGGCGGTTGATAATGCTTCCATCGGTTACTTGCGAGTAGGTCGAAGTCAAAGTCGATTTGGACTATGACTCTGTGAATATAGGGAAGAGAAACTTGAGATATTAGATTTTAATATAAAATATATATTAATAAATTAAATTAATTCTCAATTTAATTAATAGATAATTTAATAAAGTCAAATGAAATTACACCGTAAAAATATTCTATAAAATTTATTAAATTAAAAAAAATCCTAAATAAATTTATATATTTTTATTTATTTATTTTAATAATATTATTACTAATCAAATTAATAATAATATTATTAATTTTATTACTAAATAAATTTATCAATTCAACATTTTATTAAAAGTTTGACCAAATAAAAGGGTTATTCAATATTTCATGATAATTTAGATCAAAATTATAAATAAAAATATTTAAAATTATTATAATATTATTATATTTAAAATTATTATAATATTATTATATTTAAAATTAAATTATTAATTTTTTTTAATTATAAAGTGAGACGCTATCCTCTTTTGTTTTTAATCAAAATAAGATAAAAGTATAAAAAAAAATTTGTATAGACAAGTATACTATTTATTATTTTATTAAAAAAATAAATTTAATTAGATATTTTAAATTTTGTTCGAAAAAAACAAAACATATAGAACTCTAAGAAATCCACCCCTTTAATTTACAGGTGTATTTAAGATTGAATGACTTTTATTGATTTTTTTAAATGATAATTTTTTTTGGAGTTGATAGATTTTTACTGACTTTTATATAATCTCATATAGTTATGAAAAGAATTTTATAGAGTTCTATAGATTTTTTTGCAAGATTTTTACAAACATTTATAAATTTCACGGAAACTTGTGGATTTAAGGAGGTGTATTTAATCTTGGAAAAGCATATGCGGTTATGGTCTCGCACAATATTTATTTTTAAACAAAACTTAAAATATCTAATTAAATTTATTTTTTTAATAAAATAATAAATAGCATACTTGTCCATAAACAACTTTTTATACTTTTATTTGTTTTTGGCTAAAAACAAAGAGAAGATAACGTCTTACTTAGATAAAAAACTTTATTAAAATAATTTTAAGTCCAACAATATTATAATAATTTTAATATTTTTTTTATAAATTTGATCCAAATTAACTTGAAATGTTGGTCAACCCTTTAATTTAGTCAAACTTTTAATAAAATGTTAAATTGATAAATTTGATTAGTAATAATATTATTAAAACAAATAAATATAAATATATAAAATTTATTTAGGAATTTTTAAAATTTAATAAATTTTATAGAATATTTTTAGGTCCAATTTTATTAGACTTTATTAAATTAGCTATTAATTAAGTTTAAAATTTATTTGATTTATTAATATATATTTTATATTAAAATCTACTGTCTCAAGTTTCTCTTCCGCACAGCGCCGTTGTTCAAATCAACTTCGACTTTGACCTACGTGCAAATAGTCGACAAAAGCATCACTGACTGCCTTAAACAATTTTCTATTGGTTTTCCTCTTTTCTGGTGCACCGCAAGCTTCACCGGATGACACTCATTGTTTTCCATCACAAGCAACTGAAGAAAAAATCTCCGCGCCTGCCGCCATGAGTCACTGCTGGAGAAAAGGCTGCAAGCGGCTGCTGTTCCGTTCCAGCCGTTCCGATCCATTCTTTTGCAGTTATAACATCAGAGAACGACATTTCATAAGACTCTCAGCTTCATATGAAATGCATGCTGAGACGTTGATGCACGCCGCCAAGAGGTTAAACAAGGATAAGACCTTTAAGATCAAATAAATAATCAAAATCGAAGAGCAGGAAGAGAAAGAACTTATTTGTAAAAAATTAAAGTGATTTGAAGTCTATAAAAATTTCAAAGATAGGAGAAGACTTTTTATTTTATTTTTAAAATTGTACTGAATGTTTTGAAGAGCTTTTATTAATTAAAATTTATATCCAAAGATTTTCAAAAGAATCTATGGAAATCTATTTAAACTTTAAATACCAAAATAATTTTATAGATTTTTAAAAAGTTTAAGTTTAAATACCACATTTCCATTCTAATTTCTAATTATATAATTATATGACATGTCAACTATTAAACAATTTATTAGAAATGCAAGACAGTCAATCAGCTAATAAGAAATGTTACGAAATCTCTCGCTCTTAGAGAATGTCCTCAGCGTCGAGGAGCATGTACTAGGGTGTATGTGCATCTTGTTCAGATCACGAGTTCGAACAAATAAAAATGAGAAAATTTTCCCAATATTACTGAACGACACCAATGAATAGAGTAAATGGAAAAGATTTTTCATATATCTATAAAAATCTAATTTCGATACCACCATATTTCTATAAAGTTTATAAAAGTCTAGATTGAATACACCTAGATTTTAAAATTCATAAAAGTCATTCAAAGTAATTAAAAGTCCAATATTAAATACACCCCCTTAGACACCACCTTTCCCAAAATTTAATACACCCCTTAAATTCACAAGTTTTCATAAAATTTATAAATATTTATAAAAATCTTGCAAAAAAGTTATAAAACTTCATCAAATTTTTTTCATAACTATATAAGATTCTATGAAAGTCAATAAAAATCTACTAACTCCGTAAAAATTTATCATTAAAAAAATAATAAAAATCATTTAATCTCTTAATTGAATATATCCCAAAAACTCTTACTATTGTAACTATCATTGCATTACCCATAGATGTCGCTACAAATATCACAACTTTTTAACATATTTACCAAATATCTGATTTAATTAGACTTGAGCATCACTGCACCATATTACTAGCCCACGTCACGAAGTGCAGCGAAACACACAAATCTAACTAAATTGGAGTGCCAAGCACTGAACACAGGGCTCTTCCTTCTTTTACCAATGCAAAAGAAAACCAGATCATCAGGACGAGTTCGCTTCCTATATGCTTCGCCAAGTATATAGACAGAGGTGTCGGAAATGTCATCCTAGTGGATAAATTTGTCATCGAGAGTGCTTGTAAACCGCAGCTAGGCCGCCCTCGAAAGAACAAGATAAGTGGATATGTCATCCTATTGGATAAATTTGTCACCAAGAGAGTGTCTATCACGAGAGCCACTCATAACAGGGTCCCCAATTGTCGGTTCTTGTGAGGCTTTACATTTGCAGATGATGAGGAAGCATTAGCAATAAGCTGACGATGTTGACGAAGGAAAGTTGGGTGATAAGATTCGCCTTGCATCTGTACAGAAAGGGGAGGAGAGAGAATTGAAGTCCGAGCACTTTGGACAAGAGAAGCAGAAGAGTCGTGTGGCCGCTCATTCGGTGGCACACCGATACCTGCAGGGGGTCGGTAGTTAGCATAATGAGCCTGCCATAGCAGTTGCAGCTGATACTGCTGTTGAAGCTGTATATTGCTGATGGCGCTATCCATCTGGGGTCTATAGAATTGATTTCCCATAAAATGTGGTGCCTGTAGTTGCACCTGTATACACAAAAAGAAAAGAAAAAGCAATTTGAGTTCCAGGAAGCCTCAACCGGAATTCCAAACAGAGTATGAAAAGCTTATTGATTAATGATCCAGTCACAGAGGAAGAAGGAATGTTAAATGTCTTCATAGAAAAATGATTATTTGTCTACCTGTTGAGTCGCCACAGGAAGTAGCTTTTCTGAATAAGGTAGGGCATATGGATAACTATGGAAAGGAAAAGGCATAAGGGAATGTTGAGGAACATGGGTATGCAAATTGGGAGAATGAAGCTGCCCAGTAAACTTCGCTCCGTCTGCAGTATGGACACTATCACCTCCGGATGACAACGAAAGAAAGTCACAGACCTGGAAAAGAAAGATGAAATCTATTAGGGACATGTGAAATCAAAAACAATGACAACAAGAAATTACCGGTTTTTGCTTGGCATCCAGTAAACCAGAATATTGCTGGGCTTGCATCTGTCTACTATAACATAAAATTCCATTTCTTCCTTCGTGCTTATTCCTCTCCACTAGAGAAATAGCAGCAGAAGCCATTCCACTCGATCCACTTTGTGACCCAGCTCTCTCATTGTTTGCTAGTGCACATGATTTTCTCTCCCCCTGCTTAGATTCATCACACACTGAGGAAAGTCTGCATTGTCTCTCTTTATCCTGATAGCTTTTGATATTATGTCCGATGAATACATGGATGGCGCACTTCTTCCATGTTGGGATTGCACCAAGAGGAACCTGTAAGCAACACAACATAACTACTACTAGAAACAATTGTAGGCTTATACAATCCGAAAGTAAAAAAAATTATTTGGTGGGACCAAAGTAAGAACACTACAAAAAGTTACAAGCAACATGAACAAGAAGTAATTATTTGGAGGAAGTTTCACACACAGATGAATCTATAAATAAATGGTCTTTCTATTTTTCATGCATTATTACCTTCTCAGTTGGAAGATCAATTACTTTGGAAGAAAGTCCAGTGATATTATTCCGAGGACGAGACCAAACTGTAGAACTGCTTGATTTCTGGATTTGTGATGGAGTTCCTGCTAAGTGCATTAGGAAGTAATTATTAATTGAATTATTGATTAGGTTAATTAAAACTAAACTATCTAAATTATTCATATTATAATGTTTTGGGGAATCAATTCATTTCCTATGTGAGGCACCAACTTTACATTACCTTCATTGTTACACTCAACTTGCTCAGCTGGTTGTATCACTCTTTCATGAAAATGAAGAAGAAAAAAAAGTGAACAGAATATAATAATATGTTGTTAACCAAACAATGTTGAAAAGACCACAGCTCAGATGGAAAAAACCAACCTATTTCCAGTACAGCAACGATGCAGCACTCCTGGACGTCTGGAAATACTCATACAAGTTATGGAAGGAGCATTCTCTGGGTGTTCAGTTTCAATCAAAGTTAGTTCTGGAGTTCTATTCAAATTAGAATCAGCAGTTTTTTTCTGGCAAACTGCCGTAGACTGCTCAGAAGGAGCATGCACTTCAATTTTTTCATCTTCTAATGGCTTCACCAAGCAAGAAGAGGTATTCTTACTTTCATCAGCCAGGGCTTGTTGCAAAAGATTTTTATCCACTTTCGAACCTGTTAAATCAGATAAAATGCATAAATTTCAAAAACTGAAAAAAAAGGACAGCCCGGTGCACGAAGCTTCCGTCATGCGGGGTTCCGGGGAAGGATTCATTGTACGCAGCCTTACTCGGCTTTTTGCAAGAGACTGGTCATAAAACAACAACTTTACCATTGCGCCAAGGCTCCCCTTCAAATTCCAAAAACTGAAAATGACAAAAAAAAACAAAGTATATATAAAAGAATTCACCTTCTGAGCAACTAGCCAAGTAAATTTGGTGATTGTCCAATGCTTTTCTATCTTCCTTATCTGCAGTTTGTGCACCTATAGGTAGCATTTTGGATAATTCACACAAAGCCTCGATAACAACCTCTTCATCCTTTGTAAATGCTTCGAACAACTACTTAAAACAGCAAATGAGGATAAGATATACACCACCAGTTGTAAGTTTAAACAAAAAAATCATCCAAGGTAAATCACAAACAACAACTGACCTGATTTTGCTTGCATTTCCTTCCTCCGTTTCTTGGAAACCCAGGAAGTCTATTAAAAGTTTGACAGTGTTTCTTCTTTGCATTTGGTATTGCAAGAGATAAGGGTCCTCTGCTGCGTTTATTTATAGCTGAAGCAGAAAAGATCACCAAGATATAATTAAAGCATTAGTGCATAAAGATACAAGCTATATAACCTTGTAATGTTTGGTACCATTTTTACAAAAGGAAAAGCAACCTAGTAGAAATTGACATGTTCTAAAAATTATAAAAAGAAAGAATATCAAATGTCGTTAAAAAATTGTCCAAAAATGATGTTAAAATAATTTTTATATAATAACCAGTGATATGCATTAGAAGTGACAGACACCAAAATTAGAAAATGTTTGCAATCAAGCAACAAACATTCAAGTAAACCTTGGGATCCATAAAACTTATATAAGGATCTGGACCATTTCACAATGAGTTGGTCTCTGGCGGAACACTATGGAGCAGAATGTCCATGTTGAGTAGGAAGAGAGTATACCCATTAAACTTTGTGAAACCAAAATTTACTGTTATCATCTGCAGCAAGATAGCATTCCCACAATAGCATCTCTCCCAAAGGGGGCTCCCATGATGCGTCATTCACTCTCTGTCAATGTCAATGACAACGCAAAACCTGCAACCATCTTTGCCGAGGGTGCTATTCAATATGCTGTATATGGTTCTCCATGTCTTGTCACTTTGAGCAATGAGCATTCACCTGAACTGGGACAAATTAACTATCAACCTATGATAGCTTCTAAATATATCCATGTTTAGGTTACTTGGTGATCTCTCAATGAAATTGTTTTCCATGGTGCGGCCTAAACTTTTCTTTGTTCTTTTGGTCCTTAACTTTGAGTGTATCTGTCCCTCTTTTTCTATTGTTTCATCCCTCTGGATTCTGGAATCATATTTTTGATATGGTTGTGTACTGAATAATTTTCAAAATACTTTATATAAGGATGACTATTTTACACATTCTTCAAGGAAGAAAAATTAGTTCATACCTGATCTCAATTTCCTTGGAACAAGTGCAGGATCAACAGAATCACTCTCCTCAGCAACCTTTTGAAGCAAAACATCAGGTAAACAAACACAAAGTTAAACAGGCACAAAAAGAAAAGAAAAAAACAATCAAACCTTTCTCTGTAGCCGTTCTTTCTTTTGACTAGGAAGACTAGTGGCACATGTTGCACTAAACATTGGTTGGAATGAACCAAAATCCTCAGCTTCAGAGTCACTGCCACCTGCGTCGCCAGAAGCATCCTTATTGCTTGATCTCCATCTGGAAGCATTGATCTTAACCTTCTTCCGCCTAACCATTGCCACATTATCATTCACTCCATCTCCAAAACTACAATCGCCGTTATCATTAGAAACTGTGAAATACAAAAAAAAAAAAACGTCAATTAATCGAGCATCAAAGGTACGGATCATACTAATAAAGGAAGAGAAGAGCAAAGAAGAGGACGAAAGAGCAAACAATCAAGCACACACCATTAACCCACAGAGAAGCAGAACACCAAACAAAACCGTTCCTTGTTGTTATTAAAGTATTTAAATAATAGCAGCAAGGTCCCTCCCAAAGTAAATTTGATGAGGGACCGAGGGCAATCTGGGGAACTCCGAAGGGAAAGCGTACAAAGTACCGGTTGGAGAAGAGGAGCCCATTCGCTGCTGTCGCGTTGCGGGCGAGGATCGATTAGCCATTCTTCTGCCGCGCATCAAACCTCGCGATCCCTCTGCGTCCTTCTCTGATTCATCCATGATCAGACGGCTAGCTCTTCTGCACTGCAGTCTCCTCTCGCCACTCTGGAAAACCAAAGCCAAAGGCAAAGCCAGAGAGATTTTTAGCATCCTTATATCATTTCTAAATCATATCCGCTATAGATATGTCATCAAGAAACTAGAATGTCATATTAGAGAGAGAGAGAGAGATCTGGTGGGGTTAATAAAGGTAGAATGCTGCCTGTCAAAAGCTACTTTTTTTTTTTTCCTAATTTTGCGCCAAGGGAAAATGTTTTTATCTGAGATTATTATTCGCAGAGTTCGAATTAAGTGAGCAAACTAAAACCTAAAACGTGTAATATTTGAGAAATCTAAAATTAGGAAATAAGACCAAGAAGGAAGGGAAAGGGAGAACGGAGGTGAAGACAAAGGAACAAAGATAAGCAACAAGAGAGTTGGGGATATTAAAAGCAAGAAGGGAAAAAGGGGGGAAAGAGAGCTTCATCTTGGGAGCCCAAAGGAATCGGGTTCTCAGATAAAGCACCGAAAAAGAAGAGGAAAGGAAGAAATTTTGGATCCAGCATTTATGGGATCATTCAAAAAAAATACGAAGCAGGAAGATGAAAACAAAACAAACCAAAAACCACCGAACTCGGACCTAAACCTCGATCATTGTCTCCGTAGCCGTACGTCTGGGTCAGAAAAAAAAAACGAAGAGATCATTCGCAGAGCTCCTAACCAAGTTCCCCTCAAGATTGCTCAAACCAAAATCAACTCCACCACCGAAGAAAGAAACAATCAAAAAGAAGACAGATGGATATTAGAAAGAATAAGAAAACCTCGAACACGCCTATCGAGACTCATTCGTCAAGATTCAGTCTCTCCATCCTCTCCACGCAGCAAAACTGGGACAAAAGAGGTGGAGAAAACGCAAGAAAACTGAGAGAGGAGAGTACCGAACACGCTGTCTCGAATCCAACACCGACCACAGGAAACGAAGATTCTCGCTCGATTTCTCGATTCCGCTCTTCAATCTGATTCCATTGACATTTGAAACGCGCCGAGAAGCGACGCGAAGGGACAGAAAGATCGAAGCTTTTCCTCCCTCTTCACCAACATAAACAGCGGCCCGATGCTTCTCCAAACGGCCCCTCTCTGCCTTGTCTCTCTATCTGGCTCACTCTTGTTCACTTTATCCCCGTTTCCTATCCCACTTTCTCTCACATCATCCGCTTTAAAACGGAGCACGTATGTCGCCTTCCCTGATCCGACGGACGAGATTCAGCAAACGCCATCCGACCGGCGCCAACGCAATCCCACCTGTCCCTCCACGTCAGACGTGATCTACACTCCTCCGCAGAGCACGCACCACCCTTTATTGTTCGAGTGGGTCATGACTTATGAGGCATCTCAAATAGTCAAGGCATCATCGATTTTTTTTAATAATATCTAATATGTCATCTTAATATCACAGTCAAAATATGAAAGTCTATGCTCCTCTTCTTCGTAATAATAAAAAAAAACTTTATAGATCCTGTGTTATCAATTTTTTTTACATTATTAATAATTAATCTCACCCATGTTATTAATTTTGAGATGAAAAAAAATAAGTTTAGATTTTAACTACCATTTTTAAATTATAAATCACAAACCTTTTGTCTATACTAATTGGAGTTTTTTTCTTCTAACTTTTTCATTTCATAAATCTTTTTAAAAATTTCCTATTAAAAATAATTCATCTAAAATTATCAATTAAAATCTTGGTTCAGTAATCCATAATTCTTGAGTAATGATTCTGATCCTGTCCGAATCGCTGAATCAACGGACGTTGGGCACGTGGCGCTCTCCTAGTTGCTGACGCAGATCTTCGACCGGTCGTGCGAAGCTCCGGCGAACCTGCAAAGAAGTCGGGCCGGGAAGGGATTCCCGGCGACGACCCTCCGACGCTCAAATCAGGCAAGTGAACAACAAAGAGGTGACTTCGAATCTCTTAGAACGCGTACCTCCGGTGAAGTGTGAAGCTCCTTATATAGAGCTGTGAAGAGACTCAGACACACATACTGAGGTGAATACGTGTCCTCAGCCCATACCTCAGTAAGGGCTTGTCAGAAAGCTTACCTGACACCATACTGCTACAGTCCAAGCACGTCTTTGATGAGACAATGGAACCCTCTGTCGTAAGATTTGGAGTATGGCCTGGTCATAGAGTATGCCCGCTGTCAGAAGATGTTCCTTGTCCTTTTCTCTTCTTACTCCATGCCGGGCGTCCGATCGGTCGGCACTCACCTCACGTCCGGCCGGTCATATGTACTGGTCCACTTAGGAGATTCCCGGTAATGTGCTCTGTGGAGACTGTTTGCAGTATGCTACTTTATGCCTTCGGCCGAACGGGCTATCCGCTCGGCCATATGCCTCTGTTCAACTCGAGCGTCGGAATCCCTAGTCCCATCGGGTCGTCTTTGGTTCAGCTGGGACCCCGTTCAGCCGACCGGTCTCACCTTCTCCGGTCAGACGTCTGGTATTTTGACCTCCACGTGGCGTTGGCTCCCCAGAAAAGGGGTCCCCCGTTCTTACCACCGGATCAGATTCATTCTCAATATATAGGTAAAAAGGTTATGCAATCCAAAATTAAAAATTCTCATAAAAGTAGAGTTTTTTATTTAAATTATATTTTAAATTATAAAAATTAAATAAAAAAATATGTGATATTTTATTTAAAAAATAGAATTATATTCTTAAAAATATTATTGAGAGAGAGGGAAAAGGGTAAAGTTGAAAAAAATATAAAGTTTAAAAAGAAAAAAATAATATGTATTGTTAGTTTTGTAATCCAATAAAATATTAAATTAGATTATATATTAAAATTTTTAAATAAATAAGTTTTTGTTAAATTAGTTAGTTAAATTAAATAATATTATATTATATTTTATTTTTCATAATCTTAATTATATGATTACTTAATAATCATATAATCAAAATTATATATAATCACTTGAATTAAACGTAATCTTAAAATTGTATATGAGTTTTTGTTAATCTAATATATCACTTCAATGTCATATAAAAACCCATCTCTCCCTCCACAATAAAAAAAAACTTCCTTATAATTTTTTTATCCTACATTATTAAATTTGTCTGTACATCATTAATGACTAGTCTAACTAATATTATTAATTTTGAGATAAAAAAATATGTGTGAAATTTAATTATCACTCTTAAATTATAAATATCAAACTTTTGATATACAAAGGCATATCTAATTGAAGGTTTTTAGAGAAATTTGTGAAATAAAAAAACTGAAGAAAAAAACTATGAATGTAAAGTTTGACATTTGAAGTTTAAAAGTGATAATGAAATTTCGAATCTATTTTTTATAATAAAGTTAATAATATGAGTGAGGTCAATAATTAATGATATAAAAAATTGATAATATAAGGTCAAAAAAAATTATAGGGAAGTTTTTTTTTTATTGTAGAATGAAATAGATTTTTATATTTTTATATGACATTGAGATGATACTTTAAAAATTGTTAGAAAAAACTCTTATAAAATGCTAACGACGACATATGTCCTAATAATTAAAAGTTTTTTTCTTTAATTGTTTGGGATGCCTTGAAATCAGAGGGTCTTTGATCTTGTCTGTAAGGGCAGTGTCCCAACCCTCTTATATCGGTTTAAAAAAAAAATTATTTTAAGATTTAAAGGTTTGATAATAGTATTCAGTATAAAAAAAAAATAAATGAAGGAAAAACTTAGGTGCTAGGTCAGGTGTGGCGGAAATACGTCATTTTCATCATTTCATGAGTATTTTTTTTTTTCATTTTGATTTTTTTTATGTTTAATATTATAATTTAATTTTTAAATCCTAATATAAAATTCTATATCCATAAATAAACAAATTAAAAATATATACATAAAAAATAAGGATGCGTTTGGTTTGTACATTTTTCATTTTTATTTTTTAAAAAATATACGTTTTTGAAAAATGATGTTTAGTTTGTATTTTTCATGTCTATTTTAAAAAAAAATAAAAAGTATTTTCTAAAAAAATAGAAAATGACTTTAGTCATTTTCTATTTTCTAGAAAACATGCGTAAACCAACCAAATGCACCCTAACTTTTTACCAAACCATTAGATAAGTTTTTAAAATATCCAAATCATGTACCACTTCCCATTTTACCCTCATCCTTAAATCAATTCGACTCGAAAATTTTTCAGTTGAATTGATTTCTTTCTATGTATTTGAAAAAAAATCATCAGCCAGTTTCAACTTTGAAAAAAAATCATCAGCCAGTTTCAGCTAAAATAGTTGATAGAGTTAGAGACCTCGAAATGACATGAAATCAGTTCATATGTGTTTGTATAATTCTTAAAATTGCTATCGAATATTAATTTAATTCAATATATTAAGAGCATTATTTTTTAAATATAAATTAGCTTTTCAAAACTAATTCATATTTAAAAAATTACTACTCTTAATATATTGAGTCAAATTGATATTTGATAATATTTTTACAATCAGGAGAACTTGACGAATACATAGGAATTGATTTAATGTCATTTCGAGATCTCTAAGTCCATTAGCCGATTTTGACCAAAATTGTCTGATGCACATAGATATATCGAAATGACATGAAATTAGTTCTAATGTGTTCGTCTAGTTCTCCCGATTATAAAAATACTATCAAACATCAATTTAACCGAATATATTAAGAGCAGTGATTTTTTAAATATAAATATATTTAAAAAATTAATTTATATTTAAAAAACCACCGCTCTAAATATATTGGGTTAAGTTGATATTTGAGAGAATTAATATAATCATAAGAACTAGAAGAACTTATAGGATTTAATTTCAGTTCATTCCGAGCTCTCTAGGTCCATCAACTAATTTTGATCGAATGAACTTATATTGATTTTATTTAGGTTCATTCGGCCATAGTTTAAAAAAAAAAGTGATAGACCTAGCAATCTTGAAATGACATAAACCAGTTTTTATGTATTCATCTAATTCTTCTGATGGTAAAAATACTATCAAATATTAATTTGACACAATATATTGAGAATAATGATTTTTTGAACACGAATGTATTTGAAAAAAATAATTTAACTTTAAAAAAATTACTTCTCTTAATATATTGGGTCAAATTAATGTTTAATAGTATTTTTACAATTAGATGAATTAGACGAATATATAGGAATTGATTTTATATCATTCTAAGATCTTTAAGTTTATCAGTTGATTTTGATTGAAGTACTGATGATTTTTTAAATAGAATAAAATTAATTTAATTGATTTATTTTTTCGATCGTATGGAAGGATGAGAGTAAAATAGGAAGAGGTATCTAATTTGATAATTTTAAAATTATGATATATAATTTAGATATTTTAAAACTTATTTATTGGATTAGATAAAAAAGCTGGAAAAAAAAACAAAGGTTGAGACACTGTCTTTATAGGCAGGATCGAACGAACTGAAATCGGATGGAGCGCTGCCACCCCCGTCAACCCGAGTCGAGTAAATCTCCGTTCCACCTCCGACCAAGGCGGGACCCTAGGAATCGGTGGTGTTGATAGCGCTGCCATCGATCCGCCACGTGCTTGCGAGCGAATGGCTTCGAGCTTCGGTACAGGGGAGGCGATCAAAATGGTGGGTCCTGGATGTGACAAGTTCACAGCACGTGTTCAAGTCTCCTTCGAGAGGATGAACGAGTGCGGCGGAGATTCAAGAGTCAACCAGTTAGTGATCGACGATCTACAACGCCGTCGTGTCGCAATTGCTTTTGTCTTATTTTTAAAAACAAAAACTTTTTGGGAAAAGTTTGTTAACCTGCTGCATACTTACGCATGATAAACTTTTTTGGAAAAGAAGTTGATGTCAGTTATATAATACTTTTTGAAAATAAATTTGATGGAAATTTATAAATGTAATACCATTTTTAATTTTTTAAATCAATTTAGAAGTTCAATTTTAATGTACGGATAATTTTTTCATGCTACATTAGTGGGGATAATCATTTTAATGTAATTAAAATTATATTATAATATAATTTTAAAATGATAATTTGGATTATAAATTAAAAGATAATAAAATTTTGTAATGTTAATTATAAGGCTAATAATATGTAATCCAATTACATTTAAGGCTTCATATTTAATTAAAATTTAAATGTCGTCAACGTCATTACCGTTGGTCTCCGCACCGCTGGTCTCCGCCATCAGCCGTTGGTCACCATTGACCACCGTCGTCGGCATAGGTTCGATGATATTTTTATTATTTTATAATAATATAAATGATATTTTTTATAAAATTAATAATAAATACCGAACAAAAGAATATAATCATCCTTATAATCAAATATTATACGCATAATATATCTTTTTTACTAAACATAGTAATGTAATATTAATTATATTATATTATAAATTTTATTACATTACAAATTTGATTATATTAGTCCTAATCAAATATAACCTTATTGTTATCTGAATGATGTGAGAGTATGGATGATGACAAGTGGAGGGGAGATTTTTCTCCTCCCTTTTTTAGGGTTTTTCCTTTCGTGGGAGAGGGAGGGATCGATCCTCCCATTTTTGCTTACTGGCCAACATCATCATCGCGAGGGAGGGCTCACACAACCTTTCCGTCTAGCATCATCTTATCGGCATCTCCACCGCCGCCTCCTTTACCTTCTGCTTAGATGGGGTGAAGGAAGGTTCATTAATAGAAGGAGAAGAAAGGGAAAGGATAGGGAAGTAAAGAATTTATCTTATCCTTATTTGAAAAGGAGGAAAGGTTCATTCGGAAGGAAAGGGAGGGAATGAATATTAAATATATAAAATTATAAAAATATTCTCTTTTTTTTATAATAAATTTGCATGTGAAAAAATATGGATAAAATTAGAGCAATTTCTCCTTCCCTCTCCTTCCTCTTCCTTACATCCAAATTAGGGTGTAAGAAATTTTACTTATTTCCAAGCAAGCAAGGGTAACCTTTACACTTCTCTCCCCTCCCCCTCCATAACTCACTCCCTCCTAAACAAGGGTAAAAATTCTCCTTTTCCCTGTTTACCCTTCCCTTCACTCGCCTCCTCCCAAACAGAGGGTTAGGGAGGCCCTTTTGACTTTCTCCCTGGCGCACCTCCCTCATCTCCCTTCCTCACAACGGCATGTGCCTCCTCTCCTCTTCTTAGTCACTACCGGCACTAGATCTCCACCTAATACTCCTTCTCCTCCCTCCCTGTCGGCTACTCACTACCACCTTTGTCCCCTTTTCTCTCACATGCAAGCTGCCTCTTCCCTAATGTTGCCGCCTCTCCCCCTTCCTACAACGCCACCGCCTCAGTTGGACATCGTCACCTCTTCCTCTCCTCGTCAACGACCCCTCTCACCTTCTCCACGTCGACACCAGATCTCTGCCCCTCGCCTCCCTCATGCGACTAGCCACCTCCATTAGCCACTCCTTCCTCTGCCTCTGAGAGTCCACCACGGGAGTAATGACGACAAAGATAGCAATTCAGGGAATTCAGAGATTGATTTTAATTATTGATGATTTACCATGTTTGGATTGTAATCCAAACTATATTTTTCATTATTTCTATAATTATTATTACCATATTTATAATAATATATTTTCATATTTATCATTATATTTTCCATATACTATCTTGACAATATGTATAAATAGGTGAGTTAGCCTATGACAATTATCAATCAATAATAAAGAAGCAATTGTCTTTTCTTTCCTTATCTCTCTAGTTCTTTCTTATGTCTATGTGCTTCCGCGTTATGTATTTCAACATGGTATCAGAGTCATGATCTTTAATTCTTCCCATCAATTTCTCTCTTTTTCTCTGCTCGACAACAACAACTAATTTCTCTTTCTCTTAATTTTTCTTCCCATCAATTTCTCTCTTCTTTATACTGCTGTTAAAGTATCTAGTTCTTCTTACATTCTTACTTTCTTTCTTTCTTTCTTTCTATATTGCTTCTTTTTACCATAATGCTGTTGTAACCTCTTCTCTATGCATCCTTTTCTTCACCACAAATTGCAGATCCATACGCAAGTTATCAACTAACTAAAGGCGACACTAGATGTAGCACCCACGACAGCAACTCCTTGTTACAAAAGTCTAGGAGTCACCCCCTTTCCTTAAAAATTCACCAACTCCACCGCTTTCTTTGCTTTCTTCTTCGTAGGTTTAAGTTCACTTTATGACACCTCCTTTGTTGGCATCGCCTTCTCTCGGACTTTCTTTATGACCTCCTCTATAGTCTCTTATGCTTTCTTAGAAGCTTCTTTCTCCTCTCTTTCCCTTCCCCCGTTGTTTCGACTTTTAGCAACTATTTTTTTATTTACCTTTTCTCTTGTTGTTTCCTTCTAAAAAATAGTCCGAAATTATTTTTCTTATCTTTCTTCATTAATGTTCCCCTTCTTCTTCTTTCAAGTTTCGGTAAGAATCTTCTACTCACAAATGTCTTCCTCTTACTCTTTCTTTCCCCAAATCAACAAGTTACTCTAAAGCTCCTCTCTCTTACTCTTACTGTCCTCTTTTCTTTTCCTTCCTATCTTCTTTTTAGTGACGTTTAATTCCTCCTCTTTTCTCTTTCTCTTCTTGTTTTTCTCGTAGTAAGAGCAATATTATTACCCTCCTTAATTTCAAGAACATCAAATTTTATTCTTCTGTACTCTTTATCTTCCTTTCTTCTCATTCTCTCTCTTTTTTTTAACAGTAGCAGCCGCATTATAGCTGTCTTTCCTCCTTAAGTGTTATTTCTTTTTAGCCATCTTCTGATAGGCCAAATAACAAGCTTTTTTCATTGCTCAGCACACAATAACAGATTTTCTACCTCTGCTCCAGCATATGCAACCACCAAAATGCAGCCTTCTTTCTCTGCTGCTTTTATTTCAGAGACAGATCAGATTCCAACCATCAACCAACAACTCCTCGTCTCCTTCTAGTTGTTGTCTTCTTTCATCAAAGGCAATGTTCAACAAATCTGTCATTTCGTTGATTGTACTGGTGGATTTTTCTCTAGAAGATATGATTTGTTAACAACCAAACTCAAAACCATATTTTTCATTATTTTTATAATAATTATTACCATATTTATAATAATATATTTCCATATTTATCATTATATTTTTCATATATTATTTTGATAATATGTATAAATAGGTGAGTTAGCGTATGACAATTATCAATCAATAATAAAGAAGTAATTGACTTTTCTTTCCTTATCTCTCTAGTTCTTTCTTATGTCTATGTGTAATAATGTGCTTCCGCATTATGTATTTCAACAGGGAGGAGGTTGCTCCCCCCTCCCCATCCCTGACCAAATATCATTGTTGCCGCCACCTCCTGCCGCTGTCATTGCCACCCCTATAGGAGCCTTTAGCCTTTAAGCCGCCTCTGCCTCTGAGCTTCCTAAGCCATAGTTGGTCGGAAGCCGCCTCCGACCTTCAAGCCGCCAAAGCCACAGTCGACTTCCGACCCCCTGTAACTGCCTCCAGCCTCCTTGTTGCCCCCAACCTTTGGGATGCCTGAATTGTAACTAGCCTCTGAGCCCCTATCGTCGCCTCCGACCTCTGAGACTCCTCTAGCCTTCGAGCCTCCTCCAGCCTTTCGGCTGCGTGAGCCATAGCTGACCTGGTCTCCAAGCCACCTCCGACCTCCGAGCTACCTTCGGTCTCCGAGTTGCCTACAACCTTTGAGTCACCTGAGTAGTAGCAAGCCCTGTCGTGTCCGGAGCCCTCCAGCCTTTAAGCCCTATTGATCTTGATTCAGTTCATCTACGAGCGGCCCCACCATTCAGATGCCCCGACTCACATTCCACTCCTCTGTGTTATAAAAAGTCTCACCCCTACAGGTGTACATAGTCACACATATACTCATATACCAGCGCATATACTCCTTCGTGCATTTCAGCATTTTACTATAATTCTCCTCCATTTATTCTTCATTGACGGCTAACTTGAGCATCGGAGTGGATGAGCCAGAACACACCACCCTCCATTATAACCCCTCTTTTACTCTCTAACTCCTCATAGGTATCTTCGGACACCTCATCTTTCTCCTAGCTCTCCCAGCGATGGGGGTAACTCATCTTTTCTTTAGAGAATTAGCAACCTTGTCAACATCAAAGACAACTCACCCTCCTCTTCCTCCTAGTCATGGTGATTTCATCAACATTCCAGATAGCTCACCGATGGCTCGTTCTTCGAGGGATCTCAGAGCGGGATCAAATTTTACAAAATGTTTTGCATTCGAATGCAGACTCAGGTACACGTACATACACATACACATACTCATATACAAGCACATACATCTCTTCATGCATTTCAATATTTTATTGTAATTCTCCATTTATTCTTCATTGAAGACTAACTTGAGCATTGGTATGGATGAGCCGAGGCAACCCCAACCTCCATTCTAACCCCTCCTTTGCTACGTTACTCCTCGCAGGCATCTTCAGACAACTCATCTTCCTCCTGACTCTCTCGATGATGAGAGCAACTCACCTTTTCTTCGAAGACTTGGCGACATGGTGAATAACGAAGACAGATCTGTTGGTCCCTTGCGGGTGGCAAGAGGGGGTGAATTACCCTGCACAATTAAAACAAACACCTTTCTCGACTTTAGAAATAATAATAAACCACTTGTATTAAAAAAACTAATTAACAAAAAGGAAAAAGAGGCAGATTGTTTACTTGGTTTGCAATCAAGGGATTGCTAATCCAAGATATTGAAAGCTCACTATAAATCTCCTTCAGGCGGAGAAGCCTCATACAATAGTTAAAACACTCAATTATAAAGTCAAACAAAAGAAGAATCATTTACAAGTGTTTTGTTTAGCTACCAGAATCAAGGTTGTATTTATAGCCCTGATTGGGGCGCCTGGAAGGGTTCCAGGCATCTAGACGTGGATAAAACTTTATCCACGTCGCACCGGATCATAATAGGTGGCATCTCGATAAACTTTCTTGTTCGAGTGGTTAAACTCAGTCCGGGTGCCAAACGCCGTTAAACTTGATCCACAGACGAGGACGCCCTCGACACCCGAAGTGATCTTGGCGCCAGGACTTCGGGCGCCTGGAATCGCTCCAGGCGCCCTGACCACAGTCTGAAGGATCGAAAAGAATTTGGATATCTTTACAATGGTATGATATTGTCTACTTTGGGCCTAAACATTCATGGTTTTGTTCTACCTAAAAGGCTTCATGCTAATGGAGATATCTTTTTCTTATAAACCCATGATTTTTCCCATATGTTTTTAATGTGGAACTATATTTGCAACTTTGCAACCCAACAATGCCTCCCTAAAATAAAGGACCACATGATCCCCGTCAAGTATCGGGTCACTCTTGACCTGCTTAGGATCTCTCGTCGAGTATCGGGTCACTCTTGACCTACTCAGTGCCTCCCCTCAAGCATTAGGTAACTGACCTGCTCAGAGACTCCCCTACTTCGTTCAAGGTTTCACTCACATGGTTCGATCTTAGATCATGGCTCTAGCTCGTGCTTCTTTCAGTGGTTAGTCCAGTGAAGAGTGACCTCGTTCTGATACTAATTGAAGGATAAAAAAGAATTTAGATATCTCCATAATGGTATGATATTATTCTCTTTGAGTCTAAACCCTCATGGTTTTGCTCTTGGGCTCTACCCAAAAGGCCTCATGCCAATGGAGATATCTTTTTCTTATAAACTCATGATCTTTCCCATGTATTTTTAACGTGGGACTATGTTTGCAACCTTGTAACCCTAACACAATCAATAACAAGTTGACTTTTTGTCTGACTTCCATTCCGATTCCGCTCACTTGGGTGATTTTGGCCATCCAGAATAGGGCTCACCTAAACTCATTTTCTGGTCTTTTTGAGCAACCTTCCACTCCAGCTTCTCATCTCTCAAAATCGCCGCGCGCTTCCTTCTCGTTTGCCAGCCTATTCTTCTGCAACTCCTTGTCCCTCGGACATACCAAGTTCGTTAACTCTCTTCCGTGCCATCCTTGTCGCTAGCTGTGTCTTTCGCTCGACTTTCTATGCTCCTGAGTTCCTGCATACTTAAACACAGGGCGTCAAGCCACAACTGTTAGAGTGTATACTAAAAGCCTAACTTTTGTATAAACATTTATTTAGAAATAAATAATCACAATGGTCAAATATCTACATTTATTTGTTAAATGTAATTTGTTCAATTAATTTATATAGTAGACAACATGATGTGTGGTGTCACACACAGAAGATCATGTTGCCGGTTCTTTATAAATTATAAACAGTTGCTCGCGACTAAAATGGAAAGGAACAAACCGTTGAAGTAGTCGTAGTGTAATTAAGTATTAGTTTATCTTAACTAATAAATTACACTGATACACTCCAAGTGTATTGAGTAGAACCATTTTATGTAAGTTCTTTTTGTACTAACTTTATAAAAGAACTAGACCTTAGTTATTATAGAAGTGTGTGCTCTTAATCCTAATATAATAACAAACACATATATTTAGTATTTATTTCTTTGACTTATCAATGAGTGAGATTTAACTCGATAAATCAATAAGCTCGATAAGTTGGGAAATGATATTACTTATAGTGTGTATTGTTGATTATAGAAGGAAACTGTGTCCTACTAATCTAGGTTGAGAATGACCCCAAGAGGAGCTCATAAGGATTGTCATGTAAACCCTGTAGGTGGACTTAGTCCGACATGACGATAAGGTTGAGTGGTACTACTCTTGGACTAAGATATTAATTAACTGAGTTGTCAATAACTTATTTAATTATTGGACATTCATTATCTTAAACACAGGGAGACTAACACACTCATAATAAGAAGGAGCCAAAAATATAATTTGGGATTGGTGCGGTAGTTCAATAATACTTCTTTAGTGGAATGAATTATTATTGATGAAATTAAGTTATGTGTTCGGGGCGAACACGGGATGCTTAATTTCATCGGGAGACCAAAACCAATTCCTCCTCTCGGTCCCTATCGTAGCCTCTTAATTATAGAGTACTATACCCATCTATACCCACCTTCTTACCCATCCTATAGGGGTCGGCCAAGCTAGCTTGGAGTCTAAGCTAGGGCTGGCCAAAGGCATGGTTCATGGGTTCATGAGGTGGCCAACCCTATTAAAATAAAAAGTAATTTTATTTTTTTAAAAAATTTTCTTATGTGGATTCCATGATTTTAAAAGAGAGTTTAAAATTTAAATATTTCCTTTTATAGCTTTCTACAAAAGATTAAGAAAAAATTTGAAATCTTTCCTTATTTGTAAATTGAAAGGTAGATTTTAATTTTGAGAAAACTTTCCTTTTTTAACCATGTTCATGATTTAAAAGAGAGTTTAAAAATTAAATATTCTCTTTTATTAGTTTCTACAAAAGATTAAGAAAAGATTTGATATCTTTCCTTATTTGTAGATTAAAAGGAGATTTTAATTTTAATTCTTGTGTGAATTAAATTTTCCTTGATTGGGATTAGAATAGTGGTCGACCATTATAATTAAGAAAAGAAAATTATTTTTAATTAAATAAATATTTTTTTCATGGCAAAGGAATTAAGAAAGTTTTTATTAAAATTTCCTTATTTGCCAAGACCAAGGAATATAAAAGGGGGGTAGAGGTGCCTTCATGGGGATAACCTCTATTCTCTTTTTCTCCTTGGGTGTGGCCGACCCCTCTTTTTCTCTCCTCTCCTTACTGTGGCCGAAACTTCTTCATTGGTGGAGTTCTCTTGTGGCCGGATCAAGTAAGGAGAAGAAGGAGAGAAAGGAAGCCTAGTCTCTACCATCCCTTGGAGCATTGGTGGTGGCCGAACCTATCTATCAAGAAGGACTCTTGGTGGCCGAAACCTAGAAGGAAGAAGAAGGTGTTTGGTGGTTCTCATCTCAGAAGATCGTTGCCCACACAACGTCCGAGGTTAGAAGAGGAATACGGTAGAAGATCAAGAGGTCATTAAAGTTTACAAAGAAAGGTATTACTAGTATTTATTTTCCGCATCATGCTAGTTTATTTTTCTTTGTATGAATTCCAAACACAAGAGACATTAGATCTAGTATTTTGAATTTATTTTTCGAGTTTGTGTTTTCTTTGATTTTTGAATTTGTGATTCGATTGTTCTTTTTGGTTAACCTAGAGTTATTTAAGGAAATTAAATATTAGCTTTCCTTAAAAGGCTTTGTCTAGGCGGTGGTGGTTGCTCCCATATCCAAGAAGGCCATGTGCCTCGCCATGCAGTCTTGGAAGCTAGTTTTGGAAATTAATATTTAATGGAATTAATAACATAGGTGGATTTGGATCAATAGTGTTAAGTTCCGCTTGCGATCCAAATCTAAACCATTAAGAACAGATAAGTTAAATTTGGAATCAATGATGTTAAGTTCCGTCCGTGATTCCTAATTTAACTTCTAAAGAACATAATAGGTTATTTAAGGAAAGGTTCGACACTTGTACAAAATTTTTGTACAGTGGAATCGGTACGATTTTCCTAGGACTAACCAACAACAATAAGATCTAACTTGACTTAGTTGATCATATCAAAACTACCATGGGATACTTACAAGATCATCCTACTCTTTCTCTCCTGGTCATGGTGACTTCGTTAATGTTCCAAATAGCTCACAGGTGACTCATTCTTCGAGGGGTCTCAATGTAGGATCAAATTGACGTTGTCTATGAGAATGTACACCTGAACTGAGATACTCAGATGGATGACACCAGAAAAACCTCCACCCTAATCGTGACCCTGAATGGTTTCGACAAACACATCATCATCACACTGCATGAGCAAGAGAGCGGAATTGTTTAGGTATAATTTTCATTCGAACGTTGCTAGAAGCTAGCCAACGATATTCTCCCAAGCGAGTTTGCTTGTCCTCAGGCAAAATACTGCAAACTATGTTCATGAGTTCCTGCAGTGTTTCATAATCCCTAGTGCATTCGACTAACTCTATCAACTAGTTTCATTGATAAGCACGATTGTGGAGTAACCTAGGTATGGCCTAAGCATAAGTCCTTTGTGCTCGGTGCAATAAGTAACTCAAACTCTTCAAGTTTCAATTCTTTGTCTTAGTTAAGTCGTCATACAATTGAGTTTCTAATGTTCCCGGTGATAGACACTTACCCGCCACACACTTGGTTTGTTTTCCTTAAATTACACAAGGTCTCAAAGGATACTACTTGGAATCAAGAGAAACATAACATTTATTTCCCTAGTAACCTAACTCGGTCTCAAAGGGGTAAATTGTTAGTTTCCACTCACGACAACTATTTTTTATCCCTTATTCAAAAAAAAAAATTTGGTGCTATAGAGGTGTAGCACTAATCACAAATACGAGATGCATATATTTGGATTTAGATTTTTCCAAATGAGCTTCCATGATCTGAGGTCATCCAGTAACCAAAATGTAAATAAGAAATCACCATGGGAACAAAAGTACTAAACAATTTGGATGAATCAAAGCTATTTCAAAAATATTTCTACTATTCAAGCTTAAGTACTTAAGTGTAGTGAAAATAAGATCCTTATGGTTAGGCCAAGACTTATACCAAACTCCATACAATACTTAGCTTATTTCATGCTACTAAAGATAGAGAAAGGAGATACACCAAACATACTAACACTATCTTGACAAAATATGAACTAAGAAAATACTAGTCATTTTGCTATCAGACAAGTTAGTAAAGTAGAAGGTTTGATGTTCTCAAATATACCTCAAAACTATTTTTTTATATTTTTTCAAAAAAACGATGAAGAATTACAAGTAGGAAAGTGCAAATGAGATGCAAGTAGAATGAGTATAAGAACAGAAATTAATTATTACCAACAAACAGAAAGGAAATTTAAAGTCTTTAGTTCTTCGAATTTCGGAGCAGTCTTTCAGTGTTGTCGGAGCCTTTTCAGAGCAGCGCGCAAGAATGAAACTTGTAGCACATGATTGTTCTGAAGCTGCTGGTTGAAGGCCTTTATATAGGCCTATTTTGGGCACCTGGAATCCCTCTGGACACCTGGACTCTTACTGACATGGCTATCTCTTGTAGAAACTTGATCCGTCAAGTTTATCCTCCTCCAGATGCCTTGACCCCCTTCGGACGCCTGGACCGTTGACATGAGTTTGGCCAGTCTTCACGCTCCAACTCAACTTCTGGATGATTTTCTAGTCCAGGTGCCTGGACTAGCTTTGGGCGCCCGGGCCGCCCGGGTGCCTGCCCAGGTAGCCCCGGTGCAGTTGGTTCGGGTGCCCAAACCAGCTCTGAGCGCCCGAACCAGCTCTAGGCGCCTGAACTCCTTTTTTTAGCAGCTCCTTCCATGCAAATAGGGTTAGTTCAAGCAACAAAAAATAAATTTATCCAGTAAAATAAAGTTAGCATAATACAGTATGATAATACTAGTAATTATATTCTGTCTCGTCGACATCAGAATCTAGTCAAGATCTCATCTTAGGTTTACCAAATTGACTTAAGATGGACTAACTCCTATAGTTCCCTCAATTGGGAAGGCATTCTCACTGGATCTCTCCTCCAATTGCTTACCTTTTACTTACCAATTGTAGTCGCTTGACTTGCCTTTGACTCACTAGATCTTCCCGCCAGTTGTTAGGTCCCGCGGACTAACTGGACTTCGGTCGGCTGTCAGGTCCTGTAGACCCAACCGGACTTCTCACCAGATATTGGGTTCCGTAGACCTATCTGGACCTGGCACCAACTATCGGGGCCCGTGGACTTAGCTGGATTTCAGTCTGGTGTTAGGTCCTTCTAGCCAAATTTCTAATAGAAAAATTTTCTAAGAAAAATTTTTAAAGAAATTTTTTTTTAAGAAATATTTTCATAGTAAATTTAAAGAAGAATTTTCTAAGCAAAATTTTTAAAGTAATTTTGAAGAAAAATTTTTTCTAAGAAATCTGCTTAAAAAAGTTTTTATGCAAGAAATATTTTCAAGATAATTTTAAAAGTATAGATTCAAAATACTTTTTCAAATTTTACAAATGATCTGATTTTTCAAAAACTTTCAAAATTATGCATTTCTCAAAGAAAATATTTTTTTCAAAATGTGTTGAAGGTAGGTTGAGCCTTAAGAGGACAATTGCTAACGGATGCTACTGATCTGAGACAGGAGGTTGTGAGCTCTTGATTGGAGGGGAGGTTCAACCCTTAAGAGGACAATTGCTGATGGACATCTATGGTTTATGACGCAAAATACCTTACTGTAAAGCTACAAAGAAGAGCAACAATTTATATTCGAATGATATAACCATACATACTTGAACCTGATATGCAATTTTAAGGTGACCCCACCAACGTCTTGAAGATGGAGATAATTGTAGGATTGAAAAGTGCTAGAGGGGGTGAATAACGCTCGTGGCTAATTCGTTTGTTTTAAAAGAATCGAATAAATGCAGCAGAATAAGATCAATTAAAGAAAACAATGACACAAGTTGGTTTTACTTGTTTCGAAGCCTGTGATGACTCCTACTCCAAGGCCCACACTCGTTGAGTGTTTACTTTGGGTAATTTACCATCAATCCAAAATATTACAAATTAAATTACAGTTAATTAAGTGTTGTAAAAATATACCAACAACTAAGAAATATGGAATTGGAGCTTTAGGTTGTCGAAACAGTGTTATGACTTTGCCGGAATGTCTTTTGAGCAACACACAAAAGAAGACTTGCAAATTTCTTATATTTTGCCCCTGCTCAAACTAGGCTTAAGTAAGCCATTGAAGGCGCCTCCAACCTCCATAGGAGACACCTTCAGCGGGGATACTTATCCCAATTTCGTAGCGTCGATAAGCTCTGCGGCACCCGCTGCTTATCCACCCGAAGGTGCCTCCAAGCTCCATGAAGGGCGCCCTCTATCTAGCATTCAAGGCACCTTTCATCTCCTTGGAAGGCGCCTTCGTGCCTTGCTGCGTGAGGATTTCGACCAAGGCACTAGAGGCGCCTCCAAGCTCCATAGAGGGCGTCTCGGGAATAGTTCATCCAATGCTTTTAAGTCCTTTTCTCTCCCTGCAGGATACATTAGTCCAAAATATAAAACATATCCTACAAAAATAGAGTTAGCATAATAAAATATGAAATAATAAGTTATTTTGACAGTCTCTGGACTGCCCGGTTCTGACTTCGGATTTCATCTCCGGAAATCCTAGGTCAAACCGATGCCTACTGTTCCCTCAACAGGGAACGTGTCCTCACCTATTCATCTCAGGAGAGTTTACATGTTGTCAGACCGGTCCTCCAGACCGACTGGGCTTTTTCTCCACGTCCGAGTCTTCAGGACTTTTTCGCTGGACATCCGATTCCCGACCCATCCAGTCTTCAACCTAGTTCGCAACCACCGGGATTTTCACCTAGAATCTCCGGCTCTTAGATTTCACCCAAAGATTCTCTACTCGTCAAGACTTTCTGTCTAGGGTTACCACCCCTAGGGGTTTTCACCTGCCTAACCATAGCTAGGACTTTCCATCACCTAGGGTTACCGCCCCTAGGACCTAGGGTTACCACCCCCTATGGTTTTCCACCTGCCTAGAATCCACTAGAACTTTTGCGTAAGACAACTTAGGTCTTTCCTGCAAGCTCAATCAACCTTATTAGACAACAAGACATCTTAACTTTTGAATCCTTTGTCATTATCAAAACATAGGTTTGATCATTTGGTGTTTCATGCACCAACAATAATAGTTCAATTCGTTGACTCCCAAGTATCCATAGAGTCAAGGAGAGAATAGTAATATAGATCCCATTGAGGAAATAACTCGATCCTTCGACTCCTGAACACCCATGAATTTGAGGAGAGAATAATAAGCTCAATCCCGCTAAGGGAGATCTGAATAACCCAATTCTATTGAGAATGAATAACTTGGTCCCGTAACTCCTGAATGCCCACAGAATCATGAGAGAGAATGAGACAATACTTAATCTCACTAAGGGGGAAAGAATACTCCACTCCTGCTGAGAATGAATAACTTGATCTTTCAACTCCTGAATGCCCACAGAGTCAATGAGATAATATGCCACTGATGGGAAGAATAGCTCAATCCCACAACTTCCAAGTATCCACAAGTCAATGAGAGATAAAATAACATGTTCGAACCTACTGAGAGAGAATATAATAATAATCAATCCCAATGAGAGAGAAAATAACTAGATACCATGACTACCAAACATCTATGGAGTCAAGGAGAGAAAATAATATAACTTGATCCTACTAAGGGAGATAATTGTAAGTACCCCAGGTTAGTTTTGATGTAATCAACCGAGTTAAGTTAGACTTTACAATTTTGATCCCTTGTGTGTAAGTGTGCAGGAACTTAGGAACACAAGAAGTCGTGCATAAGACGCAGCTAGCAAGAAGGATAGTATGACAAGCAAGTCGACAGACTCGGTGTATTTAAGGGACGAGGAGATGTGGAAGAGTATACTGGCGAACAAGAAATACTTGTGTCATGCTTCCGAGGGACGAGAAGCTGGGGAGGAAGACTGCTCGAGGAGAAGGTCGGAATTGGGTTCGGGTGAGCTCAACTTTGGAAGGTCAGAGAATGACCCAAGCGACTGGACAAGTCAACTGCTGAATTGACTTTGTCCAGGCACTCGGACTAGGTCTAGGTGCCCTGGATGTCTCGGCCAAGTCAGAGAGACGTTGCAGCCATCACTGGAGTACACGTCAACTGACTCCAGGTGCCTGGACCGAGTCTAGGCACCCGGGAAAGCAAGATCCATTGGAAAGAAGCTATTGCGGAGTGGATCGAGTTGACCAAGTCTAGGCTTCCGGATCGGCTTAGGCGTCCGAGAGGTGTCGCGTCAGTAAACAGCTAGTTGCAACTAATGAACTATAAATAGAGTCCTGATACTCAAAGATTATGATGGAACCCCAAGGTGTTTTGATGTGATCAAACAAGTTAAGTTAGGTCCTGTTTTGTTTAACCCTTGTGTCTAAGTGTGTAGGAGCTTAAGAACACAAGAAATCGAGAGGAAGACACGACTAGCGAGAAGGACGGTACGGAGAGAGAGCCAACGTGCTCGGTGCGTCCGAGGGATGAGGTGACCGCGGAAGAGTACATCGGTGGATAAGAAGAATGTACACGACATTCGAGGGATGAGAAATCGAGGAGGAAGACTGCTCGAGGAGAAGGCTGGAAGTTGGGTTTGGGTGAGCTCTATTCTGGATGGTCGAGATCACCCAAGCTAGCAGAGCCGGAGCGGAAGACCTGGACTGAGGCGAGCAACACCGGAGCAGAAGGCCCGAACCAGAAAGTCAATTAGGTTGACTTTGTGCTCCGGGCGCCCGGAACCATTCTGGGCGCCCGGAGTCAGCTTTTTAACCAAATCGTGTCAAGCGCTATCCGTTACGTTGGGGATAAAGTTTTATCCCCCCCCCCCTAAGGCGCCCGAAAACCCTTCGGGCCGCCCCGACCAAGGCTATAAATATAGCCTTGGTCCAGAAGCTTTTCATCAATCACAAGTAATTCAATTCTAGCACCTGTATGCTCCATTTTAGAGTTAAGCTTCTATTTCTTATGCGCCAACGTTGTAAGAGGCTTCTCCGCCCAGAGAAGACTTTTTTGTATGCTTTTCATCTGCCTTGGATTAACAACCTCCTCGGTTGTAACCAAGTAAATTGTGAGTCTCGTTTTCTTTGTTCTATTTTGTTTACTTTGTTTATGCAAGTGTTTTAGTTGAAAATCCAAGAAAGATCGAATTTATTTTTTTAGGATAATTTACCCCTCCCCTCTTGCCGACCTTCAAAGGGACCAACAAGTAGTATCAGAGCAAGGACGCTTCAGAAGGACTAACCGCCGACCGAAGCAAGTAACCAATGGTCGGATCAAGCATCGTTCCACCAAATTCGAGGGGGACTTCGCACACTGGAAGCGTTGTATGGAGGTATTTCTGAAAACCGATTTCGAAATTCGTTTAATAATAAAGTACGATTTTGTAGCTCCGACAAATCAAAATGGAGAGGAAAAAGAAGAGAGTCTTTGGACGAAAAAGGAGCAGAATGATTCTGTAGCAAATAACCGAGCGGAGTATCACTTGTTGAGCGTGCTGGTACCTCAGAAGTCAACCGCATCGGAAGCTACTCGTCGGCCAAAGAACTCTATGAAAAATTTCTGGAGCTTCACGAAGGCACATCCGAAGCCAAACTCGCAAAGAGAAATATACTTTGGAATAAACTGATGAGCATCCGTCTGGAAAGAGGTAAGAAAGTAGTTGATCTACATACAAAGGTAAAAGAGTTAATTACCAGACTCGAGAATCTCGGTGAAACGGTAACCAACGGGACACCATACGCTACACACTCAACGCTTTTCCCAGAACTCCAGAATGGTCGTCAATCATCGACACCTACTACATTTCAAAGGACCTGGAGGTAAGTACACTCGAGGAATCACTACACGAAAAACCCTCATCGACATCTGTCTATTACAAAATCGACCGATGTCTATAAAGGCGATGTAAAAAGTCTGTCATTTTAGATATCGGGTTATAACCGGTGTAGTATCACTTAACGACACTGATTTTCAAATCGATTATGAACTGATGTAGTATCACTTAACGACATCGTTTCATCAATGGTGTAAAATCGATGTAATATACGTTAATAGCACCAGTTTTGGCAGCGATTTACGACCGATGTAATATTAACAACACCAATTCCATCAACGATATAAAACTGATGACATATCAGTTAATGACACCGATTTTGGCAACAGTGGAAAATCGATGTAATATCAATATTATGTAACGACACCTATTCGATTTTCGAAACAGTGAAAAACTAATATTATACAACATTTTAATAGTACAAAATTTAGTTAATATTATTATACATCGGTGTAATATTTCCAAGATAATTAACTATGATGCCTAAATCACATTGGCTGATGACAAATCACCGTCAGGGCCTAAATCACCTTGATTAAAAATTTTAAAGAATCCAACTACATAAACAGTAATTTTAATATTTCAAATTCAATTCATTAGTGGTCGGCCCAAATGATATCATCAAGCAGTCCAAATTTTGGTCGAAAGGTAGCTACTGCAGTATCGGATGAACCGCAACAGGCAAGCGAGATGCAACCACCTTGATTTTGCATTTCTGGTATCAAAAATGGTCTGCAATAAAGGGGAAGATATGTCATCAATCCAGAAATAATTTGATATCACTATGACAAAATACCAGCAACCTTATCAATCTATCATGAAATATTTCTGTATTTATGAATATGATGATTACAATCCAACTGAAATGAGGAACAAAATAAAGCTTACACCGAGAATGAACACCACGAGAATTTAGAGCTGATATACACCACGAGAATTAGTTCCGTAAACCATGTTCGAACACATTAAGACGAATCACACTCGAGATTAAATTGTAACAAACTGAAAAGAATCGTAAATTCTACAAAGTAATGATGTCCCAGCCATACCTTCGATAGTTGAAGCCGACTTCCCAGACACAAGGACCTGAAGAAGAAGCACTGAAAACCCTCCCGCTACCATCATTTAGCACAACGGAATCGACAGAATGGACTGGGTGGCTAGTTAAGCCCTCTATTAATTGCATGGGTTCTGAGGTCTGGCGGATATCAAAGACCAAGAGCATGCCATTCTGTGACTATTATGGAAAATTATGTTACGAAACCTTCTTTGCATGAATACAAATGATTAACACTAGCTAGCAATTGCATTCGTAAAGAGCAGATAAGCAGACCTACAATCCAGCATACACATTATGGGAATTGCTTTTATCTCCACAGCATAACCAAGCAGGAGCTTGCAAATATTATACTTGCTCAAGAGACTAAGAGGAAACTTTTTACATCCCGATATGAGAAACAATTGAAAACTTGCCAACTTTTGGATGAAGTTTGACAAAATATTTCCAATCTGTCAGGGAAAGCTTTTCTTATCTGGAACAATTAAAAACTTGTCAACTTTTGGTTGAAGTTTGATTGACAAAATATTTCCAATCTTTTAGGGAACTATAGGATTGCCATCTTCTGCAGCCTTGGTGCGGAAGCTTGGTGCACGGTGCACGAAGCTTCCGCAGCCTTACCATTGCAAGAGACTGGTTCCACGAGTTGAACTCGTGACCACCGAAGTCAAAATTGTCTAATATACAAATAGTAAAAGAAAATCAAACTGGACCTAGTATTCCTAGCACGTATTTTAAAAAAAATAAAAGCCAATTTGCTTTGTGGAAGGGAAAAAAACTAATGCAGACTTGAAATTTGGCAATGTAAAATATAACACAATACATCCAACAAGCATTGTATGTCGAACTAAACCAAATAAACAGAAACGAAATTTTTTGAATAGTACCACTGAGATGAAAGAATTACCGGTAAGTCATACTTAAGTGCAAGGTTGTTACTCTCCATACTGAATACAAAGTGATCAGTTAGTTCAAACAAGGACATTTACTGAGTTTTGCAAGATGATATTTGTCCAAAAGAAAACACACTAACCTGTAAAGTAATAATTTCTTGCCCAATGATGCAAGAAGTGGAAGTCCATTTGGAAGGATACGAAGATCCTTAATAGCGCTAGTGTTGGGAGGAAGCTCTATTTTACTTACATGTTGACTTAGCAAGCTAATCTGCACAAAATAAAATAGAACATTATACGAGTATCAAATGACCCTGGCCAAAATAAAGGAACTAGCAATTTGATACAGGTACTAAGCAAGTAATTTTAACATTGACACTAATAAATAAAAATAAAAATAATAAAGTCTGATGTACATGGTTAATTAAAAAAAAAAGAATATAATCTCTTACATTTATTAAGAAACATTTCATATCTTTTGCACGCTTCTGATAACAAAACACATGAACAAGTTAAAAAGGAAAAGTAAGACTAACGCTCAACAAATTTGCAAGAAAACTTATAACAAAATAGCCAATGACATGATATTTTGCTAGTCATGTTACTACAATTTCTAAGGATGACTCTCCAATGATGAAAAATGATAAGAAGATGCTACATGCAACTAACTGCATGATGAAATCACCTTTTGCTTATTAATCTCCTTGAGCAATACATTTCTCTGCACAAAAAATAAAAAACATAAAAAATAATAAGAAAATATACTCTGTAAATTCTTTCAAATTACATATATGATAATTCTTCACATTCTCAGATATCTTAATGTTCATTCAAAATATCCCTTAGAAAATATATTATAAAGAGAAGCACATGCATCCATGTGAATGCAAGATTCCTAAGGGTCAGTCAAATGAGATACATGCCAGTCAAACATTGTATTTCAGCATATATTGATTTAATTCAATTAGTTGACCCAGACTAAGTTAAACTAATGGGTTTATGCTAAAGCAACAATAATACGCCCATGACTAAAAGATATAATTTGTCTATTCCAGCAAAAAAAAAAAAAAAAATGCAACATAAGACCCTAATGATAATCATCATTATTATAAAATGCATCCACATAAACTGTTTAACGTGCCGTCATAGGCTTATGGAGTGAGGAGCTTTATAGCATGTGGCACATAAAGGATTTAATATGTTAACAAAATTCCTAGCCAGCATTGACTTATGTAAAATGATTTTTATTAACATGTAAAATGATTTTTATGGTCAAATGCTAAAAGCTCCTCACTCATTGGAACAATACAGTTACTTTATTCATTCCTATTGGCATCCAAAGGTTTCATTCCTAAGGAAAGAGCTATAGATGAAGTTAATAACGTTAAATAGTGCATAAGCAATTGGATTTTTCTTTGTAGGAACATTTGCATATACATTTCCAGATAAATTGATACTCGAATCGTCTACCAATTATATAATGGCTTGTACTAATCATAAGGTATAATAGTTTTGCAATGTTCATTTTACCCAATGAAAATAGTTTGTTGAGTTCATATGCAAGATACATGATTGATGTTTTTATATAAAAACTAAAAAAGAGAATGTTGAGCCGTTTATAAAACGCACTGGATAAGATAAAAGAAAAACAAAAAAGTTACGATATCAATATCCAATGATTACAAATAAAAAAAGGAACAAAAAAATACACAGAATACAACACATAGAGAACAATGAGTCCTCTAATCTTACCTCTATTTTAAAGAGACATATTTTCCTTCTTTAAACATTGCACTTCCTGAAGATGACCAAATTATTCAGCATTTAGACAACATGAATAAATAGATCCTGTAGTGTAGAAAGGGATGCAACCTTTTCTAGATCAGCATTAGGTACAACAATCACTGGTGCATAAAGATTAACAATTTCTTTTCGCCTAAACTTCTTACTACATTGAGGGCACTGCCAAATTGTGCTAATAAGAATTAACAAATAGATACGTTATAAAAATAAAAAAAATGCATAATTTAATTGGAAATTGAATTCTAGTTCCTGAAGTCAGAGAAGTACCTTTCCAACATTCTTTCCACATTATTTTAGACATCGCTCAAGGCAGGATCTACCATAAACGATCAATTGTTGTTTGGATCGATGATCTGAATTGCAAGGGGTTGTTAAACAAAACATAAGCAAGGTCGTCATCAAACAACAAAAGGTTCCTAAGGAACTACAAAGGCAAGAAGATAAGGTTCAGGAACAAAGACACAAGAATCGAGAAACCTAAATTTGAGTACGCTTACTATCTTAGAATAAAATAAATAGAATTTATTTAAATTTAATCATAATACAAAAAAAATACTTAATGGCTCAAATCACTTGAAAAATAAGATCATTTTATAAAACAAAACACCTGATGCATAATATCTTAATTAAGAACAAGGGGGAAGCAACATGAACAAGGGGGTAAACTATCAATTATTGTCAAAATTAGTGATCTAAGATGCAAGGGATTGCTAAAACAAAAAAAAAAATGAACAAGATTTTTACAAAAAAGTTGCCAAGCAACAACAAAATCTCGTCAAGAAAAAGATTTAGGGTTAAAGGTACAAAAATTAAGAAATATAAAATTAGGTAGACTTGCTATCTTAAAATCAAACAGAACATATTAGGATAATAAAATCCAAAAAAATCAGTACGAAAAAAATGAAAAAGAATTCAATTGAGACCAAAATTAATTTTAAAAAAACTTGATGCTTTGAATCTCCTAAAAAATAAAACCATCTTATAAAAGAAAGCAATTGATACATAAGAGCTTGAATGAGAAACAAGAAGGGGGAGAAGCGACTTAAAGGATAAGAATAGAAATAAAGAGAAAAACAAAGGTTATTGTACCTCATCTAGAAGAGTCATCGAACAAATTGTTAAAGGATGAGTGTGGGATCGGTAAAATAAAACCAAGAAACCAATTCAGAAAAAAGAAAACGGGGATGGAAGAAGAACTCAGAACAGGATGGAAGATGCTCCAAGGTTCTTGAACGTTGGGCTTATTTGGTTGGCGTACGACAAAAAGGGCGGGGTTGGAGGAGATGCGGTGTGGTTGGACAAAGAAGCAAGGACGTCGTGTGTTGATCCTGATCGGGAGAGGAAGGGGCGTTGATCTAGGAAGGGGAAGAGGGAGATGAGGCTGAGAGAGATGGCCGGATGACCAGCGGCGAGGAGGAAAGTGGTGGCGACATCGCGACGGTATACGCTGGATGGCGCGATATAGGTTTAGATTTGGAGGGAAGAGTGAAGTGTTATAAATTTTGGCCAAGTATTGGTGGGAAAATTAAATTATTTTATTTTGGTTCTTTAACATCACTTTTAACAACGGTTTTTTACTATCCGATTTCGTAGATAGAAAAAGGAAGCTATCATAGACACCGGGTTTTAAAAACCGCTGTTAAAATTGATGTCTATTAACGAAAAAAAGTGCTTATATACATCGGCTAAAAAAATCGATGTCTATGAGTGAAAATCTGCGCTCATAGACACCGATTTTTGAAAAACCCGATGTAAAATACTCAAAGACATCGAAATTTGCTTAAAACCGTTGTTGTTCCACCGATGTCTATGAGGGTTTTTCTTGTAGTGAATTATTTTTTACTCTTGAATTACATGAAACCATATGTGCAAGGACAACAAAGGAATCAAGTCAGATAATGGCGCTAAACGCAACAAAGAAGGATGAACCCGAGTCAGACTCAAAAGAAGATCAAGAAGCGTATATGGTAAGGAATTTTAAAAAATTCTTTCGATCTAATAAATTTACAGAAATGCAGAATAAGAAGAATCCAAGAAATAGAAGAAGGGTTCGTTGCTACCAGTGTCAAAAAGAAAGACACTTAAAAGAGGATTGCCCAGAACTCAAGAAGGACAAAGTGAAGATAACCAAGAAGCATAAGAATCTAAAAGCTACTTGGGAAGACACTTCATCATTTGAATCCGAAGTACAAGAATATGCCGGACTAGCACTGATGGCAGCTATGAAGGACAAAGTACATTGGAATCCAGCATTAATGAAGGGGGAGCAACCTCAGATGAATGCAACGAAGCAGGGGGAGAGTCAGACTTCAAGTCTGATATGGTAAGTGAGGTATGTCTCTTACATCCTAATCAGCTTTATTTCGGTATTAAGGCTATGACAAAGTCTATGTATAAATTAAAAAGTGAAAATACTAAATTAAAAAATGAAAACTTAGAAATAAAAGGAACTTTAGCAAAATCATGTCTGATAGAGGATTTTGATAAAATTAAACTTGAAAATGAAAAATAAAAGAAGATATAGAAAAATTGAAAAACTCTACCTGTTCAAATTTGTCTGCTTTTAGAAATTATAAGAGATTAAACTAGTACTATAGGTTTCATAAAAGTCAGATTAGAAAAATATCAAAAGTTTATATACCTAGAAAATACCTGATTAACCCTATAAAATGAAATCTATATTGGGTTCCAAAGTCGTGTTTAACTTGAACTATTAATTAAATTTAGCGCTTTTCAGCAAGAAAATTAAACAGTGAATTTCTTTATAAGGCTTTGTCTAAAGAAGTGGTTGCTCCAATAACCAAGAATACCTAGTGCCTCGCCACGACCTGGAAGCCAAAATATTGAAATAAAATATTTAATTAACTTTCTGATAAAACATTAAGGTTGAAATCTAATAATGCTTTAAAATGTCTTTTAAACAATTTTTCTTAGAAAATATTTTCAAAAAATATTCATGTTTACGAAAACTGGCTTGAGAGCATGATCGCTTAAAACCTAACCTGATGCTTGGGAGTCTGGATAGGACACGAGAGCATGCTTGCTTATAATCGGGCCTGATACTCGGATGTCTAAAATAGGGCGCGAGGACATGCTCGCTTATAACCTGGCCAAATGCTCGAGAGTTCGGGACAGGGTACAAAAGCTTGCTAGTTTATAACCCATCCTGATGCTCGGGAGTCTGAGATTTGGCGTGAAAGCGTGTTCACTTATAATCCGACCTGATGCTTAGGAGTCTAGATAGGGTGCGAGAATATGCTCTCTTATAACCAGGCCTGATGCTCGGGAGTCTGACATTTGGCATAAGAGCATGTTCACTTATAACCCGACCTGATGCTCGGGAGTTAGGGATAGGGCGTGAGAGCATGCTCACTTATAACCTGCCTTGATGCTCAGGAGTATGGGATTTAGCGTGAGTGCATGCTCACTTATAACCTAACTTGATGCTCGAGAGTTAGGGATAGGGTGTGAGAGCATGCTCACTTATAACCCGGCCTAATGCTCGGAAGTTTGGGACAGGGTGTAAGAGCATGCTCGCTTATAACTCGGCATAATACTCGGGAGTCTAAGATTTGGCATGAGTGCATGCTTACTTATAACCTAGCATGATGCTTGGAGTCTAGGATAGGGCATGAGAGCATGCTCACTTATAATCCAACCTGATGCTTAGGAGTCTGGGACAGGGCGCGAGAGCATGCTCACTTATAACCCCGCTTGATGCTCGGATGTCTAGAATAGGGCACAAGAACATGTTTGCTTATAATCCTACCTGATACTTGGGAGTCTAAAATAGGGTGCGAGAACATGGTCGCTTATAACCCGGCCTGATGCTCAGGAGTCTAGGACAAGGTACGAAAGTATGCTCGCTTATAACTCGACCTGATGCTCGGGAGTCTAGGACAGGGCGGGAGAGCATGCTCACTTATAACCCGATTTGATTCTTGGGAGTCTGGAACAAGGTGCGAGAGCATGATTGCTTATAACTTGACCTGATGCTCGGGAATAAGGGGTATAAAGCTTTTCGAGATAAATTCGCCTACATCTTTCATTAAGTGCAAGTACTCAACATATTACATTAATGTATTCCAAGCATACTCTCATGTCTTATAGAGCCGCAGATGATTTGCGCTCCAAGGTCGCTCCAACCTCCTTCCATCTAAATCCTGAAGATAATAGGAGCCTAAGGCCAGCTTCTCCACTACTTTATATGGTCCACCCCATTGTGGCTCGAGTTTGTTGATATCACCGACTAGCTTGATTTGCTTCCAGACCAAGCCCCCCCCACCCAATCTTGGGATAACCTTTCTATTATAGTTCTGCCTCATCCTTTGGCGATACACCATTAGCCGAGTTGCTGCCTTATTATTGATTTCTTCTATTAGACCAACCTCCATAAGGCGTTGGCCATCATTGACTTCGTCATATAGTTGCCTCCAATCGGATTCCTCACCAACTTTGACCGGGATAACTGCTTCACCACCGTAACAAGATGAAAATGTGTTATACCTGCTGCTTCGCGGGGAGTAGTGCGATAAGGCCATAGTACATAAAGTAATTCATCGACCCAACTTCCTCCGACATGATCCAACTTAGTTTTAAGCCCTTTGATGATTTCTCTATTGGCGACCTTTGCCTGGTCATTACTCTGTGGGTAGGCCACAGATGTGAATGCATGTAAGATATCGTAGCTTGATCATCATTTTCTATTTTTCTAGCCTTAGAATTATCTTCTATTATTTGAGACGAGCTTATGTGGAATCTTGAACCGGTAAATAATATTTTTTCAGAGGAATTTGATGACCATCCATTCGGTTATTTTAGTCAATGTCTCAGCCTGTACCCACTTGAAAAAATAATCTACTACTACCAGCAAGAAATTTTTATGAGCGGGCGCCATGGGAAAGCGTCCTATGATATTCATGCCCCACTGATCAAACAAGCAAGAAACAATCGAGGTATTCACTAACTCCATAGGGCGGTACAAAATATTCTGGTACTTTTGACATGATAGGTACCAGTTGGGCAATGTTAGCCTGCAGAGTAAGCCAAAAATATCCGGCCAGTAATATCTTCAGAGTGAGTGAGTGACCACCCGCATGACTTACACAACATTCTTGATGCTCCTCTTGTAAGATATACTGCACATCCTCAAGGATGACACACTTGAGTATTGGTTGGGAGAAAGCTCATTTGTAGAGATTATCTCCGATCAAAGTGAATCGACCGGCTCTTTTCTTGATCATACGTGCTTACTCCCGGTCGATCAGTAAGATGTCTTGTTGTAGAAATGAAACCAATGACATTCTCCAGTTAGTCTATTATTCCAACTCAGTTTGCCTTTCAATATGAGCTATTAAAAGTATTTGCTCCACTAACTTATCTAAATTCCAAGGAATTACGGAGCTAGTCAGCTTAACTAATTTGTTTGCCTTCTGATTCTCCGCTAAGATAATTTTTTGTATAATTACCTCATGGAATTTGATTTTTAATTTGTCATATACTTCTTTGTACAGTTTCAACCGACCATTATTGATATCAAAATTGCCCATCAACAGCTTAGCAGATTATTGGGAATCTGAATAAACTAAAATTCAGACAACCCCCCACATGCCTCGCAGTCTACAGACCAACTATCAATACTTCATACTCATCTTCTGTCCTCCTTAGGTGATATTATAAGAATTCCTACTCTACCGCCTTATAGAGTAGATGATCTATCCACATTTATCTTCCATGTTTCTTCCAGTTCGGGACTTTGTATTTCTTTTACGAAATTAGCTAAGGCTTGAGCCTTAATGGATGCTCGAGGTTGATACTGTATATCATATTCGCTAAGCTCTCTGGTCCACTTGATCAATCTCCTTGAAGCCTCTGGGTTGATAAGCACTCGGGCAAATGTGCTATTAGTCAATATTATAATTGGATGGGCAAGGAAATACGAATGCAATCTCTGAGCAGCTAAGACCATTCCATACGCCAACTTCTTAGTGTGGTATAGTGGCACTCGCCACTTTTCAATAAATGACTTAAAAAGTATACAGGTTATGGATCTTTTCCCTCATGTTTCACCACACCGACCCAACCACATGCTCATTGGCAGACAAGTAAACCTACAAAGGCTCGCCCTCTATTGGTTTAGCAAGTATGGGTAGGGTGGATAGATAATTCTTTAACTCCTCAAAGGTGTTGTTACAGTTGGTGTCGCATTGAAACTTGGCTGCTCGGCGGAGTATTTTGAAGAAAGGTGGACTCCAGTTGGTTGATCGTGAGATGAAATGAGATAATGCTATGATCCGACCGGTCAGACATTGTGCTTCTTTGAGATTGCGTAGGGAGCCATGTCTTGCAAAGCTTGTACTTTGTTGATGTATGATGTACTTTGTTGATCACAATATAACTCAGGAAACACTCGTTCTTTGCTTCAAATAGACATGTACTAGGGTTAATCATGAGTCCATATTGCCTTAGGTTTTTGGCAAGTCTCCTCTATATTTGCGCACAAATCTGACACTTGGAGGGATTTGATGAGGATGTCATTCACATAAACCTCCATATTTCGCCTGATTTACTTTCAGAACACTTTATTCATGAGGCATTGCTAAGTTGCTGCTATATTCTTTAATCTGAACGACATGACATTATAACAATAGGTTCCTTCAGCAGCTATGAAGCTAAACTTTTCTTAGTCGTTCTTCGACAGCGAAACTTGATGGTAGGTCTGGTGTGCATCCAACATGCAAATTAATTTATAGCCAGAGTTTGAGTCCACCACCTGGTCGATGCGGGGCAATAGATAATAATCTTTGGGGCACGCCTTATTAAGGTTTCTGAAGTCGTTGTAGACTCTCCATTTATTTCCTAGCTTTGACACCAAGACAACATTCACTAGCCAGGTCGGGAACTGGACTTCACGGATGTAGCCGACCTCTAGTAATTTATTCATGAGGCATTGCTAAGTTGCTGCTATATTCTTTAATCTGAACGACATGACATTATAACAATAGGTTCCTTCAGCAGCTATGAAGCTAAACTTTTCTTAGTCGTTCTTCGACAGCGAAACTTGATGGTAGGTCTGGTGTGCATCCAACATGCAAATTAATTTATAGCCAGAGTTTGAGTCCACCACCTGGTCGATGCGGGGCAATAGATAATAATCTTTGGGGCACGCCTTATTAAGGTTTCTGAAGTCGTTGTAGACTCTCCATTTATTTCCTAGCTTTGACACCAAGACAACATTCACTAGCCAGGTCGGGAACTGGACTTCACGGATGTAGCCGACCTCTAGTAATTTATTCACTTCCGCCTAGATGATTTTATTCTGGTCGGCTCTAAAATCCCGCTTCTTCTACTTACTGGCCGAGAGTCTGGGTGGACATGCAGCACGTGCTCCATGACAATCGATGACACACCCTTGATTTCCTTGGGTGTTGAAGAAAAAACATTGCTATTGAGTGTTAAACATGCAACAAGCTCGGTTTTAAGTTCAAGAACAAGGTCAACAACTATCTGGGTAGTGGCCTCTGGCCGGCTTGGTTGAATCTGTACTTCCTTTTTTTTTTTTCATAAATAAGTGTTGGAGGTACTTCCCGATGGTATTGACTTCTATTCGCTGACTCTTTCGAACGGTGTTAGCCTCCGTTTTAATGATATCAAAGTAACACTTGTGTGCCACTAGTTGATTTTCTTTGACTTCCCCGACCTGATCATTCACGTGAAATTTTATTTTTTGACAGAAGGTGGAAACAACTACCCGAAATTCATTTAGGGTTAGTTATCTCAAAATGACGTTGTACGCTGAGGGCACGCCCACCATTATATAGGTTGATCGACACATCCTTATTAGGGGCTCCTCCCGTAGGAATATGGCCAGTTTTATTTGACCGAGTGACTAACTTCGTTGCTCGTGAAGCCATAGAGGGGCATCATCATGGGCTGAAGTTCGCCTTTGTTATCTGCAATTGATCGAATGCTTGCTTAAAGATGATATTGACCGAACTGTCTGTATCAATAACAGTGTGATGGATGTTATAATTGGCTATGACAATCTTGATTATTAGAGCATCATCATGGGATACTTTGACCCCCTCTGAATCCTTTGGCCCAAAGCTTATTTTAGGTCCCTAGGCCTGCTCCTGATTGTAGTCGACCGTGTGGATCTCTAGTCGGTGAGCGTGCGACTTCCTCGCACGATTAGAGTCTCCGTCGGACAACCTCCTACAATTATACCAATATTCCCTCGGGCGGAGTTATTGTAGTTTTCCTCCTGCCGCGTCGGGGGGTGGTCTTGCTGGATTGGGGCAAGGGGTTTGGGATCGGTCTTCTTGTCATTGAGGCATCCTTTGGCGCTGACTGGCACCTTGATATTCTCTTCAGGGAGGCTCATTCGATCACTAATAACGTCGACGATCAGGAGACAATGAGCGCCAGCGGAACCCATGGTTAACTGCTCGGTGTTTCTCAAGATTGTAATGATAACAGTCTTGAGTATCATGCACCATCGATTGGTGGTATGTACAGAACCTGGGCGGAGCCTATCTAAGGGGTTTGGAGAATATCTTCTGCTCAGCCTCCACATGTTGTACAACTTGGGGTCCTTTATGAGGAAGAGGCGAAGGTGGCACTTGACGCTCTGAAGAAAATGCTAGAGCGGGTGCAAAGACCTCTTTCTTCCAAGCGGGCTATGCTTCTTCCACATTAATATATTCGATCTCTCGGCTAAGTAGATGGTCGAAGTCTCTAGGCGACCTCCTAATTAGGGAACGGAAGAAATCATTGTCTATGAGTCCTTGAGAAAAGGCGCTCACTATACTTTTGGGATGATCGAGGAGGCATTCATGGCCACTTGATTAAATTTCTTAATGTACGCCCCGAGTGTCTCCTTGGGCCCATGTTTGAGCAAAAAAAGGCTCAGGGGAGTTTTGTGATAACATCGACTACTAGCAAAATGGTGAAGAGAGACCTTGCAGAAATCCTTAAAATCGTAGATGGATTGGGCAGACAATCACTTGAACTATTTTTATGTCGATCCAAAGAGTGTAGTGAGGAACACTCTGCACTTCACGCCGCCCGTATACTGGTGAAGGAGGGCGACATTTTTGAACTTGAGAAGGTGATCTTTAGGGTCAGTTGTCCTGACATATTTCTCTATCGCAAGGGGATGGTAGTATTTTGACAGTTTGTCCTCTAATACCTCATGGGAGAACGGGGTGTTAATCCACTCGGGGGAGCCGTTAGCCATCAGGACTTTCCTTTGCACAAATCTCGTGCAGGCACATTCCTAGAAGATGATGCTTGAGGTCATTCCTCCTTGCACATATGCTCAGGCGGTGTGCAGAATAATGTCCAGTGATACACAGGTGACTAAGGCATGAGCGGCTGGTTGACTAGCATAATATAGGATGGTACTAAGCCAACCATTGGAGGGATTGATTGATGCCATATTGAACCTCCCACTCGGGCTCCTTGTTCAGTATGAGGGCATGTTGTTAACGCGATGGGGTCATGTGGCAAAGTACCACCAGTCGCTGCTTGTTGTTGTAGCTGCATCAGCTTTTGTGCTCGGGCATTGATTAACATTTCTAATTTTTCTAGTGTTAAGGTAACAGTAGTGAGTCGTTCAGCTTCTTCCATCTTTATGTTTTAGATTTAGGCGAAAGTTCCCACTGACGACGTCAAATTTGATCATGTTTTAAAGTTAGAGATGGTGCGCTGGGTAGGTGGTTGTGATGTTGACTAAGTAGAGACTTTTAGTTGGCAAGGGTGATGAGAAAAGATTTTCAACTAGCAGAAAAATGGGCTCCTTCTTCCTTCCTGCAAACAACAAGGAGAGCAAACCAAAGTCGGTATCCAAAACCAAGGGAAAGGTCCTTCGAAAAGTGCCTCTAATACTTAAGTCAATAGCTAGCCGAGTGGATAGAAGAATACTATATGAATGCGTGTAATTGCGAATGTTAGCGTTGTGTGAGCATATAAAAGCCTACCTTGCTAACGAAGAGGACCCCTTTATATATCATCTCTATAACCTCCACAAGTCCGAGGAATTTTCCCTTACACATGCGCACTTCTTTTGTAACTTACGTCATTAATGAAGCGGTTAAGGAAATATTCTGTCGACTGATAGAAGACGTATAATTTACCTTCGAAGAAGGTTCCATTGAATTCATCTATTATGATGTTATGCTAAACGAATATTCTCTGACATGTAATTGTTATTCTCTGACATGCTATTATGATTCTCTGACAATGTTGTCCCTGAAGATGCCCTAGCCGGATCTTTAGCTGACCAGTTGTCTATCATATTGACATACTGATGTATATAAGTAGAGTGCCAAGTATGGTAGGGATGCCCGACGTCTGGGTCGTGCGGCTATGTATAGTGTAATGTTGGGGATCTAATATGGAAGTAATATAGAGCAAAGTCCCCTAGGTCTAGTCAATATTATGATTGTCAGCCATATGCGGAGATACTTGCTTCTGAAGTGATTTCTTGAGTTCTGGAAGTCCGACTGAGCGGATCATGAGAATTGTCCTATACATTTATCTTTTATTCCTGAGAGACGATTTTGCCGCGCTGTATAAACATGATCGATGTTGTTACTGACCGACTATATGAAGGAGGACTGATATAGGAGAAGACTCATAAATTTGGCTGGCCGTTAGGTCGACCAATCGTATGCTGAAAGACATATTGGACGAGGAGTTGGATCCTCTAAATATGGCCTATCGTATGAATGATAGAATATATGGTAGACCGGATATCCCTTAATTTCGATCGGATAGTGGCTGGTCGAATATATTAGGTGTCTTAATATAGGCAGGGAACACTATATCCCTTAGCTGCAAACTCTATGCCGCGCTATCCTACGGACCCCGGACGTTCGGATTAACTCCGGGCGCCGTGGGTTGAATTCAGGCGCTTGGAGTCAATCTAGGTGCTTGAATTGACTCCAGAATATTTTTTATTTTTTTTTAAATTTATTTTAAGGTATATTATATATATTTAGGTTTTAAAATTTTAGAATTTAGAAGTTAGGTTATAATGTGTTTGAGTTAATGAGATTTTCTCTCTAGGGTTCATGTTTTTCTTTTTGATTATAGCGTTTAAAATTAAAAATTTTATATACTTAATTACGGAGTATATTATATATATTTAAGGTTTAAGATTTTAAAATTTAAGGATTACATTATAATGAATTTAAACTTTTTCCTCTGTTTTTCGTTTAGATTATAATATTTAAAATTGAAAATGTTAGATAATCATAAGATATAGTAAATATTCCTTTTTAAGAAAATATTAATTGTATATATAACTCTTGCCGTTTAATTATTGTCATCAAGAATTATAATTTTGACCATTAGTTTTCCAAATCTCTCTGTCTCTTCTATTTTGTCTCACCGTTCCTTACTCCCGGCCGTTAATTTCCTCTGTAGAATAGTCATCGACTCTTCACCATCCACTCCTCCGTCTCTTCTCTCCCTATATAACGTTCATAACCTACCTCATCTCAACTCACCTCCACTCGCCTTCTCGCCTCGCCTTGCCTCCAATAAAATAAATCCTTACCAAGCTCCACAGCCTCCTCAGCCTCGTTGAATCATGGGTGGCTGTGCGAGCAGACCGAAGGACCTTGCAGGCGAGGCCCCGGAGGCTGATGACGTCGCCGCCAATGTGGCTCCTGCTCCTCCCAAGTCCACTGAGGTATGGAACATACAAGGCATTACTTACGGTTTAATTGCAAGCGACGTCAATTGGGTTGAGTTTGAAAATTATGTACATGCTTGATAGGCTCCGGCCGTAGAGAGCATGGTGGAAGAAGAGCCCAAGGCTGAGGGCAGCGAGGACAAGGAAGAAGAGACCAAGGTGGAGTGCAGCGAGGACAAGAAAGAAGAGCCCAAGATTGAGGCCAGCAAGAGCAACAATGAGGAGCCCAAGGTGGAGGCGAGAGAGAACGACAAGGAAGAGCACAAGGCCGAGAAGACGGCTGAGGTCACCGTCGTCCAAGAGGAGCCACCAGTCGCCGTCGCCTAGAACAGCAAGGAGGTGAAGGTTAACGACGAAGAGAAGCCAAACCAGAGCAAATGATATGCATATGAGAGGCCTTGTGATTACTGAATCAATCTGATCAATGTTGTTTGTTTGACTGATTCTTGTTTGTGCTGAGTGAATGAATACATCAGATTTATGGGCTAATTTAAATGGGGTTCATACCATCGATCAGAACATTAGATTTTGCAGTTCTTAATCATTTAAAACACAATAATATATATATTTGATTGCCACTTTTAGTGATTCTTGATGGTCAGATCAAGTGGCAAAAAACAAAGGAGAAACACTCAGTCTCCCTATCAATTCGTCTCAGGATTAATCTGGAGGATGTAAATCATAATATGAGGGGTGAGTTATACAAGATGTATGGATTTATGTCCTGTTATCCTCGAGGTTCGACCTTTCAACCTCAAATGGCAAACCTTTATCTACTCACCATCTTGGTTACGTTGTGGGAGCCTTGATGGTCAGATCAAGTTCACGGATGACATGGTAAATATAAACTACTGCTCATATTTAGGAGAGAACACAAGATCTATAGCAAAAAGAGACAAAAGAGAGGGATTTTGTTTGAGTTGTCATATGGATTCACGTCCCCTCATGTTATAGTTTATATAGGGATGGATGGCTAGAGGTCACTCAAGGCTGCCCCCCGTCCGACGTCCGACAGGCTGATCATTTGCCAACCGCCGACAACCTCTGGGTGGCCTTCGGTCATCCGTCCTAATCCAAATTATAATTTGAAAGGAACGATGAATTTAAGGAGTGATTGTAATTAATTGCGATCAAATCATAGTCACGATCCAATTATAATTATAATTATAAATGATCCATTTATTTTTTAACCAGAGGATCTGATCTCAGTTACTAACATATTTCACTGCTAACTATTAGAAATGGATATTGCGGGTAAGTTCTGTTTGTCTTGTCCTGAGTCTAAACCAGTCACAATCGAATTTGCTCTTTACTGATGGTGATCTAAGAAAAAAAATTGCATATTTTTTGAGTTTGCTACTATGAGCTCCGCTTCTCCTTGATTAAAGCTGCAAGGAAAATTCTCCCAATCTACCCAGACTACCTCCTGCAAACAGCAACGTTCTACTGATGGTGATCTAATAAATTAAAAATAGATGATGCTGTGACTATTGAGCAAGACCCAGAAATTAGTTGAACAAGCTTCTTCAGCATGAAACTTGTAGATGCTTGCAGCTTTTTCTGAACTAAAGTTGAATTAAGTGAAGCTCGGAAAAAATTCAGTAAACAGACGATTAGAAGGATTAAAAGTTGCAATCTAGGGAAGTTGTGACCATATGAATGGGCAGCCCCAGCAATGCTATTGGCACTCGAGGCCATTTCTCTAAGCAGATGGGATGCCATAAATCTCTGGAAAAAATTTCACTTTATCCTCGTATTTTCATACATGAAAAATATCAGTTTGCCCTTCAAATCACATTCTGTTAGATCAACTAACAATTCAAAGATCATTCATCTAACAATTATATTAAAAAGTTTTCCGCTTCTTAGTTTGATCCTTGTATATCTTATTTTCTTAATTAGCTTAGGGAAAAATTGTTATGGAAATTTGGAAGATCCATGTGCCAGACTCTAACATGGTCATTGATTAGAGGGTCCGAAATACGTACAAATATATTAGCAGGTAGAGATTAGAGACAATGAACAAAGTGAAGAACAGAGGAAGTAAACTTGATTTCACCACATGCTTTTTACCTGAAACTTTCAATGCATCAGAGATATCAGTCCAACTCTCGGAGGAGCAGGTGAAATTTCCAAAAATGTCTTTGAATTGGCATGTTCTACTCTTGAGGCTCGAGTCTCGTGACTCTCGCCGTCCAGTTTGTCCGTTTGCTCTGACATCCAGTGCCTACGGTGCCTTCAGATCACGCAAGTTCCTTGTTGGTGGCTAAATTATAGAGGAAGTAATTGTTCTGAAATTTATATATGTTAGAGGTCTGTCCAGCCAAAATGCTTGATTTCTGGAAACGAAGTCAGCAACTTTTACAGTAATCCTGCAATTTTTACAGAGGGAAGAATCATGACGAACAAGCACAATATTGTGTTTCTTTTCTCATAGCACTGGTCTCCATGATGGACGCCTCCGAAAGGACAGGCAACTTGGTCCCTCTCAAGTTCAACACGTCGCTGTTCCCTCCATAAGTAATCCTCCTCGCTGCATCGCACTCCAAGGCCTGCCTCGACACCACCCCATAGATCTCCTCCAACAGCATCAGGAAAGCCGTCTCGACGTTCTCCCCGCTGAGCGCCGATGCCTCGGAGAAGAAGAGCCCTTGCTCCTCCGCAAACTCGACTGCGTCGTCCAACGAGACCTCCCTCTTTCCGACGAGATCGGACTTATTTCCGATGAGCACTACGACGATGGAGTTATCGGCGTTGGCGCGGAGTTCCTCAATCCATTTCGCGATGTGATCGAAGGTGTGTCTTCTGGTGACATCGTAGACTAGCATTGCACCTACAGCTCCTCGATAGTAAGCATTGGTGATGGCTCTGTACCTGCACGCAGTTGTTGTTAGAGAATCTCTAGCGGTTGGGAGATCAATTCAATCAGTGATTGCAGTTTAACAAAGACTGATTTGGTTCCAATTTGGGAGGTCCTACCAAGCCATTTAGGTCCACAAGAATTGAAATATATACAATTGTCCTAATTGGATTTGCTTGGGCACTAAGGAAGGATTGAGTTAGCTTATGCATGCGGATATGCTTAGTTTTACTAACAACGAACGCGTGGCGATAAAAATAAGTCTTTGAGAACAACATCTACCTAATGGAGGTCGCAATCAAGCAAAGCCCTGCGCATCCTCAAGCACTCCTCATGAAGACATGAACAAGAACTACTTTTGTTCTGTTATGGTTACGTTTTTCCATTTAATTACGTGACGATTAATTACTTATGGATTTTGTTGATGCGATCATGAATGATTGAGTACCTTTCTTGGCCGGCGGTGTCCCAGATTTGGGCCTTGATGCGCTTGCGGTTGAGGTTGAGGGTGCGGGTTTGGAACTCGACGCCGATGGTGGATTTGGAGTCGAAGTGGAACTCGTCCTTGGTGAACCGCCCCAGCAACTGTGTCTTCCCCACCGCCGAGTCACCGACAACGACGATCTTGAACACATAGTCGATAACCTCCTCCTCCTCCTCTTCTTCTTTTTCTTCTTCCCCCTCCTTCTCCTCCTCCTCCTCTTCTTCTTTTTCTTCTTCCCCCTCCTTCTCCTCCTCCTTGTGCTCTTTTCCTCTCATAGGCGATCTCTTCAACAAGTATAATTTTGGCTGAGACTGACTGTTATTGAGAAATGAAGTTTGGTATCTTGCGAAATCTTTTATATGCTAAAGAGTCTCCACTGTAGTTAGCGGAATATGGAAAAAAATAATAATCTTTAATGATGGCGAACTTTTAAGCATTGGCCGACTTTAAATAGAATAAGCGATACAGAAACTATTTGCTCGGCATATACAATTAATTACTGATTCTTAATTATTAATTTATCAAATTCATTTGATGAAGATGAATAAGCTTGAGTTGATTGATAGATTATAAAGGTATTTTATTTTTTAATTAAACTTATCTTTGTCTTGGTTTTTTAATCCCTTTTTAGTCTTTTTTTTTTATTCCAGTGGAATTTAATCCTAAACTTGGATGCCCCTCATAAATGACTTTATTAATATTCATCAATCACCGGGGATAAAATCTCATCGGAATTGGAACATATGATTTACTTTCTTCCCAAGACATATCTCATCATACGCATGCACAAGGAAACAAAATTCTTTCCTTGCTGTCGCTAATTCCTTTTCTTCTCTCAAACCCTCGAACACGTTTGTAATAAGAGAAATGATATTTGCCGCGACAATTCGCCGCGACAACTTGCCGCGACAGGAACACTGATCGGTCTGTAGACCGATCAGGTTGCCTCCTGATCGGTCTACAGACCGATCAGGTAGGTGTCGCGGCAAGTTGTCGCGGCGAATTTGTCGCGGCAAATATCATTTCTGTTGTAAATAATAAGATTGCGGATACCCTCACACTTTGTTCATCTTATTGTGTGTAGATATATATATATATATATATATATAGTCAGTGATACGAGGGTAAAAATGAACCTCTAAAAAAAAATAGATTAAAGGAGTGAAGATCGACTGATGTATAGGTCAAAGTTATAAAGTCACACAGACTTGTAGATTGTGAACCGAGCAGGGTTGGCCGAGCGGACTCTTAGAGTCGGTTGAATGTTAAGGGCTAACTAAATTGTTCGAATAGCCATCCTCTACAACTTGCAGATGAGGTTAGAAGCAAAGTATTAAGTTATCCGGCTCATTGTCCTTACCGATCAAAACTAAGGGTTGATTGGACATAGTGCACCTCGTCAACAACGTGAAAGCCGAGTGAAGAATAGACCAATAGATGCATTCTAGACGACGGAGCTGGTGATATCCCGACCGAGTGACGGTCGATTGGTCTAAGGGGGACCCACATCCATGTCATATAGTACTCTTTTAGAAGTTTGTGTTGTCAACAACAGAGAATGTCCTGCAGACAAATCGTACTTTGAAAACTTCTAGCCTGTCACATCACAAAGATTTGCGTGCTTACTTAAAAAAAGGTGTCAAAGATACTTTTCAACTTGTCTTTTCTTAAGAATGCTTTGGAAAACATGCATATGCTTTGGGATGTATGCATAGACATTATAGTGACACTATAAAAGGGGGTATCCATTTATAGATGGAGGTATGCGATGCTTCATTATTCTACATGCTCTCTATTACTGATTGCTTTGGCTATTTTCTTCTCTTAGACCGAGCACTGTCTTGAGCGTCGGAGGGCCAATGTCGGAGACCCCTTCCCAGCTCGGCACTAACGCTCCTTGTGTTGCAAGACAGCGTGAAGTCTTCATCGAGTCAATAGCAGAGCCACCTTCCCAACTGACCGACTTCACAACTTTCGTACAGGATCATATTTGGCGTCGTCTGTGAGAACTTCACCTACATTCGAAACGTGAAGATGGAAGATGTTGGACGACTCACCATCGTGACGTTAACCCCAGAAGAGTTAGAGATACTGATAAACACTCGAGCTGCAAAGATGGTGCAACAACAACATGAAATATCAATCGAGTGTCGAATGCTGAATGACCCGGTCGTGTCTGCTACTGGCTAGCATGCTGAATGTGGGACCTGAGTGGAGGGTGCTTTCCACCAGACACCCGTTCTAAATAACATGACAATCTTTATGAGCTCCTTTTGGGGACATTCTCAACCCAGATAACTAGGACACAGATTCCTTCTATAATCAACAACACACACCATAAGTAATATCATTTCTCAACTTATCGGGCATATTGATTTATCAAGCTATATCTCACCCTTTGATAAGTCAAAGAAATAAATATTAAATATATGTGCTTGTTATTATATTAGGATTAAGAGCACACACTTCCATAATAACTAAGGTCTAGTTCTTTTACTAAGTCAGTACAAAAAGAACTTACCTAAATGGTCATACTCAATACACTTAAAATGTTTCAGTGTAATTTATTAGTCAAGATAAACTAATACTTAATTACACTATGACTAATATGATGGTTTGTTCCTTTCCATTTTAGTCGTGAGCAACTTGTTTATAATTTATAGAGAACCGACAACATGATCTTCTGAGTGTGACACCACACTGCATGTTGTCTACTATATAAATTAATTGAACAATTACATTTAACAAATAAATGCAGATATTGACCAGTGTGATTCTTTTATTTCAACAAATAAATGTTTACAAAAGCTAGGCTTTTAGTATCCACTCTAACAATCTCCCACTTATACTAAAAGACTAAGCTGCCATATCTGTTGCCATACATCTGATTCCCATCTCATCCACATGCCGATGAAAAGCTTTCGCCGGAAGGGCCTTAGTGAAAGGATCTGCCAGGTTATCTGCTGATGCAATCTTGGCGACAACAACTTCTCCTCGCTTGACGATGCCTCGTATCAAGTGGTACTTGCCCTCTATATGTTTACTTGCCTTATGGGCTCGTGGTTCCTTCGAGTTTGCAACTGCACCGCTATTATCACAATAAATTGTGATGATCTTGGGCAAACCAGGAATCACATCTAAGTCCATTAGAAAGTTCCTGAGCCATACAGTTTCTTTGGCTGCCTCAGAGGCTGCCACATACTCAACTTCCATGGTTGAGTCCGAGACGCATTTCTGCTTAACACTCCTCCATGCAATGGCTTCACCTTCTAGAGTAAACACATAGCCTGACGTAGACTTACTATTGTCCCTATCTGATTGGAAATTCGAACCCGTGTAACCCACAGGGAGCAAATCGTCTGCTTGGTAGACTAGCATATAATCTCTAGTCCTTCTCAGGTACTTTAAAATATGCTTCACAGCAGTCCAATATCCTTGTCCATGGTTACTCTGATATCTGCTAACCATGCCCACGGCAAAACAGATATCAGGTCTCGTACACAGCATTGCATATATAAGGCTTCCTACAGCCGAAGCATAAGGAACTGCCTTCATGTCTTCAATCTCCTTTGATGTCTTCAGAGACATCTCTTTAGATAAGGCTACTCCATGCCTAAAAGGTAAGAAACCTTTCTTGGAGTTTTGCATACTAAAACGAGCAAGGATTGTATCTATATATAAAGCTTGGGATAGGCACAACATTTTTTTCTTGCGATCCCTTATAACTTTGATCCCAAGAATGTGTGCACATTCTCCTAAGTCCTTCATATCAAATTGTTTGAACAACCATACCCTGACGTCCGATAATATCTTGACATTGTTGCCAATTAACAAAATATCATCTATGTATAGTACAAGAAATACCACCACGTTTCCGTTACACTTCTTGTATACACAAGACTCATCCGGACACTTCATTAAACTGGATGTTCCAAGATCTTGAAGCTTGCTTCAGTCAATAAATGGACTGATTGAGCTTACACACTAGATGCTCTTTGCCCTTTTCAATGAACCCTTCTGGTTGCTTCATATGAATGTTTTCTTCAAGACTTCCATTAAGGAAAGCTGTCTTGACATCCATTTGCCAAATCTCATAATCCATATGAGCGGCAATGGATAAGAGTATCCGGATAGACTTAAGCATAGCTACCGGCGAAAAGGTCTCCTCATAATCGATTCCCTCTTTCTGAGTGTACCCTTTCGCAACAAGCCTTGCTTTGAAGGTTTCTACCTTCCCACCTGTCCCTCTTTTCCTTTGATAGATCCACTTGCATCCAATGGCTTTTACACCATCAGGTGGTTCTACAAGTTCCCAGACCTTTTTAGAATACATAGATTCTATTTTGGAATTCATCACCTTTTGCCAAGATGCTGCATCTATATCTTGGAGTGCTTCGTCATATGTCCGGGGATCAGGTTCATATTTACCCGAGATCAAGTCCAAAGACTCTCCCAAAAACATGAATCTCTCAGGCTGCCTCACAACCCTCCCACTACGACGAGGCACTGTCTGTGGTTGCGTATCATGTGTGACACGTGTTGCAGTCTCTTGTGGTACTTCATCTTGTATTGTTGGTACTAAAGTAGACGTGTCCTCTCTTAGTTCTTCTAAAACAACTTTACTACTGGGCTTGTGATCCATTATATAGTCTTCTTCTAAAAACTGGGCATTGGTGCTAACAATGCCCTTCTGGTCTTTAGGACTATAAAATAAACCACCTTTCGTTCCTTTGGGATATCCTACAAACACACAAACTTCTGTACGGGATTCTAACTTATCAGCATATGGTTTCAGCACATGTGCTGGACTACCCCAAATCCGAATATGTCTTAGACTGGGCTTCCGCCTATTCCACAATTCTGTGGGAATAGAAGATACTGATTTAGAAGGTACTAAGTTCAGAATATGTGTTGCTGTTTCCAGAGCGTATCCCCAAAACGAATTTGGTAATTCTGAATAACTCATCATCGAACTAACCATCTCCATAAGAGTCCTTTTCCTTCGTTCTGCCACACCATTCTGTTGGGGTGTACCAGGTGCGGACAATTGAGATTGAATCCCGGCCTCTGATAAGTAATTCCTAAACTCTTCTAAGAGGTATTCGCCACCACGATCAGACCGCAGTGTCTTGATACTTTTACCTAGACGTTTCTCCACATCAGCCTTGTACTCTTTAAACTTATCAAATCACTCAGACTTGCGGCACATTAGGTAAATGTATCCATATCTTGAATAATCGTCTATAAAAAAGACAAAATATTCAAAACCACCTCTAGCCTGGATAGACATAGGACCACACAAATCAGAATGAACCAATTCTAACGCTCTTTGGCTCTATACCCCTTGGCCTTAAAAGGTCTCTTGGTCATTTTACCTTCCAAGTAGGATTCACATGTTGGAAAGTTTTCCAACTCTAATGGACCCAAGAGTCCATCGGCTACAAGCCTTTGAATCCTACTTAAGTTAATATGACCAAGCCTTAGATGCCAAAGATGTGTTTGGTTCATTTCCGAAGGTTCTTTTCTCTTATTAGAGTTAGAAGATGCACTACAAGAAAATCTGCATTCAACAACACTCAAACGACAACGGTTTTATACCAAATCATTGTCTTTTTACCTTTTAACAACGGTTTTAACAAAAACCGTTGTCTTTTAGCAATTTTTTTGGCCTACGACAACGGTTTTTAAAAACCGTTGTCTATTTATGTTTTTTTGGGGCTACGACAACGGTTTTTAAAGGCTACGACAACAGTTTTTGAAAAATGTTGTCTATGTGCACTTTTTTTTGGGATTACGACAACGGTTTTTGAAAACCGTTGTCTATTAAGTGTTATTGAATAGCGTTGTTTTTCTTCTTTCGCCGCTTTTTCCCCTTCGTAATTTTTTGCCGCTGCTGTGTTTTGTCTTTCCCTCTCTCTGAAATTTTTTACCGCTGCATTCTGCCCCTTTACCTTCTCGATCCCTAAAACCTCTCACTTGCTCTCTCGTTTTCTATGGTGATGGTGAGCGCGCAGCTGTGGGATTGGAGTAGAATGGAAGGCTTAGAGGTTTTCAATGCGTGGCGATCTTTGTCGACGCATCCTAAACCTCATTGCATACCTCTGATCTGCAGCCACGGATTGTACCAACCGCGACCTCGACGACCTTGGAGCACTACTAAGATCAAGCAGCACTTCTGTTTTATTCCTCTCTCGACTCGATCGCTCCTTTGTCCATCGCACGCTTTCATATTCTTTGCTTTTTCCTTTTCTTCTACAGATCATTTGAAGATGGAGGGCGATCTCCTTTCCATGGCTTCCACTCAGCGCTTGAAGTTATTCCAGGGAAGCCAGGCTTTTCCCTCCAACCTCCACCTCCATCTTCTGTCAAAACTAGGCATTCTGCGAAATTTAGGAGATAAAGAAAGCTGGTAAGCGAAATGAGTTCTTGGTGGAAGGGTAACTATCCTACAGCCAGGTCCAATGGTGACTCTTCGAGGAGGAATTCGACGACCACTGAGGAACAGAAGCAGACGAGAAGGACAAACACGTTCTACGGACCTTTGGAATCACATTGGCATTTTCCGGAGCCCGAGAAGAAGAAGCCCCCTTTGACTTCAAAATTGACCTTCAGGTCCTTGTAGAAATCGCTCACTAAGGTCAGCAAAAGCAATGCATTTCCAACGATGTTCCAAGGCGTCCACGATCCGAATGAGGAGAAAGTGGTGAAGTCGTTGAGGGACACACTACTATCGAAGGGTCAGCTACCTGAGAAGTATGATGACTACCATACACTTCTCCGGTATGGCTAGAATACATTTGTTAAGTAGCTGGAAGAAATTTCTCTTTTTGAATCCTTCTTATTATTATATTGATCATACATGTCCTAGTTCTATATCGTGTGAAAGAATTTTACTATTGATGCTATAGCTTTCTATTCTTCTCTGCAGATTTTTGTGATTGCGGAACTTCAACATGTCTAAGGCAGAGATCATGTTTGTTAATATGCTCAAGTGGAGAGATAGTTCTGGTGTTTATCTTATTGCAAAAGTAATATATTCCTGACATGTTTTTCTCCCTATGGGTTACTATGTGGGCATTTCAATTCAACACCTCACGACTTTTACTGACTTTGACATAAATATGATGAAACAAATAACAATTTTCATCCAATTTCTACAATAATATTTCTGCCGAGATCTTTTTCCTTGCAAACATTAAATCAAATGACAGATTAAAAAAATGTCTTTTAAATGCTGGTTTTCTCTAAATAATGCTTTCATTTTTTTCAAACATAACCATGATGATCCATGTGAATATACATTCCTTTGCAGGTTTTGGATTCTTTATAGGGCCAAGCAAGATGGACCAGTAGTCTTGGTAAATTACCTTACTATGAATATCATCCTATACCTTGGTCATCTCAATATAACTCTTGTACAAACACCTATTCAGGGTTGGCGTCATCCTTGGGAAGGGCATGGAGTGTTGGGGTTGCAAGGTTACAAACATAGTCCCATATTGGAAACACATGGGAAAGATCATGGGTTTATAAGAGAAAAGATATCTCCATTGGCATGAGGCCTTTTGGGTAGAGCCCAAGAGCAAAACCATGAGGGCTTAGGCCCAAAGTGGACAATATCATGTCATTGTGGAGATATCTAAATTCTTTTCGATCCTACAATTGGTATCAGAGCCCGGACTGCCAGAAGGTTTAATCGCCGACTGTGCACAAGAGCTATGGTCTGATTAAGCTATGTGGGTACAATATTGACCTCAAACAAAGAAAGTGGGGGCTCCTATGTTCAGATCAAGAGGACCAGACACCAGGCAGGAAGTCCTAGTTGTGACTAGGCAAGGAAGTCCTAGTAGGTCGGGTGGACCGAGGGGCAGGAAGACCTGGTGGGTCGAGGATCGGACGTGGGAAGCCTATGGTCCTTTGTTTGAGGGGGGGATTGTTGGGGTTGCAAGGTTACAAACATAGTCCCATATTGGAAACACATGGGAAAGATCATGGGTTTATAAGAGAAAAGATATCTCCATTGGCATGAGGCCTTTTGGGTAGAGCCCAAGAGCAAAACCATGAGGGCTTAGGCCCAAAGTGGACAATATCATGTCATTGTGGAGATATCTAAATTCTTTTCGATGCTACATGGAGATCACTCACATGATCATGTGCCTGAAGACAAGGTATTATAGTACAAGCATGCCTTAATTCATCTACAATTTCCCTTTTGTTTGTGTATGTATAAGATGCTTCCAAAGCTTCAATATGATTATTGTTGACAACAGGTGCTTATTCATGAATAAGCTCCAAGCAGATTCAATTTCCCTATAAGATGTATGTTTGGATTCATGGTATAGACTAAAAGATTATTGTTGTGGCACCTTTACCTTAGAAGTGCTAACAAGCTCAATGCACATGATGAATCTCTTTGCTATCCTTTCAAACTGCTAATTTCTAGCTTCAATATGCATTGACATTGACCTGTTATGCTTGGATATCTTCTAGGTGTAGATGTTAGAACATCCAAGATATGCGAACTTGGAATATTGAATTATAGAGCTAAGCGAGTGCTTTGGATTGCCCTCCGCCAGCTTGAAGTAATTGAGACCCACAGTGGATATGGTTCTCATCACACATCTTTCCTGTAATGAATTAAGATTGTCTGCTACATTTTTGACCTGGCTCTGATCCATTAGATCTGTGTAACTATGCTGTAAGATTTCACAGTAGAACGAGAGACATGTGAGAAGGTGATTTCTTTGACTCATTTAATTAGATCTAGTCCTTTATTTGCTAATACTTCCCCATACTGATTTTTTTTTAAGCATGTTAGAATTGTGAAGAATTTCTAATTATATCTGTGTGCTACCTTTCTCATAGTTTATTGCAATGTGTGATAACTATTAGATGTTGCTATTCTTTCTCTCCATTATGTAGTCCTTTGATTAATATTTGCCAATTTTCCATAGTTTTTCACTTTAAGATCTTTCAAGCATCTAGTGACAAGTGCAAATTGGTTAGCATCTAGTGACATCCTTGTGTTGACTTTAGAGATTAAAAATTGATGTAATTAGCATGTTTTTCTGGTGCTATAATCCAATGATATAATTTATTCTTCCAATGCGAGTAAACATTGTCAGATTCTTTTATACTCCTTTATGTATTAGATTTCTTATGATTATTTCTTATTGCCTTCTCATTTTTCTAATCGTAGAGATCGAGCGAATCAAAGAAATACTTGCAATGCCGAATGGAAAGGTTAGTTTGCATCTAGTTTAGCTTTTTCCCTCTTAATGGAATATTCTTGAGATAGAAATGAGTGCAAAATAAGTCTGTTAATATCTTAGTTGTCTCGGAAGAAGTCTATTGTGTCACTTGTGCTGGGCTACTGTATAATTTACTTAATTCTATATTTTTCCTTATGCTTGACGTTATAATTGTTCCTCTTTGAAAGTGCCCTTAATCTTAGTCCTTAATCTCCTATTGACTTTATTCACAGATTATTAGTCTTGATGAAACGCATACCTCTTGGGCGCTTGACAGATAAGTAGATTAGAAGTCTTTGTTTTCTTAAACACACTAATGGTTTTATTTTGTTTCTAGAAACTTGATGGCGAAACAAGATCTGTCAGAGCTTAGTTAGCTTAGTTTATGCAATGCTACAATAGATTTATCCGAGAATCCCTTGATCTCTCCTTTAAGATAATAATTGTTGATTAAGAATCACCCACTAGTGGGAATTACATGAAGCCCTTGATCAAGTTGTATTCGCTATTGCTTGAATAAGTTGATTAAAGTTGCAAGTTGAGCCTGCACTTTCACTAAGACTAGAAATTTTATCCTTTAATCAAGTAGTAGTTTCTTGATGGAGTTTATTTAGCATATGAAACTCATTTAAGATTTATGTTTGTTGTTCAATACTTTTTTGACCTCATACTTGTTATAATTTTTGGTTTATAATGCATTGGACCTTAATGTAAAAAGGCAGATTGTCTACCTTATGGCTCCATTTGTGATAGACGAAACTTTACAAACACCAGCAGATGTTGTGAAAGGCACATCCTTATAACAGGCAACCACTCTTTATTAGACTGCAGATCAATCTGCAGCTTCTCCCAAACTTTGCTCTTGGCGTTTAAGACGCTGTTTGGTTCGCCTGAGTATCCCAGAAAGGTCACTCGTTCACCAACCTTGGCTGATGATGGTGGATCAACTAACTCAACCTGGAAACAAAATGAATTCATTAGTCGTTCTTGATGAATGATCACATGTAAAGATGATAATTTCCGAGGTAAACCAACCAATATTATAATACTAAAAAACTAACAGGTTAGTAAAAGCAAAGACTTGTAAGAATGGAGGCAGAGTTAACGACTTAACTTTGTGTGGTCATCGTTTGATGCAGCCAAGACCATTGCTTGTGACTTAATGCCCCTCATGGTTGCAGGCTTCAAGTTACAAAGGACACAAACCTTCCGATTCTGCACCAGTGATTTAGAGAACATAGGAAATTCACATCCAAATGGAAGAAAATTTGAAAAGGGAAGCAAAATAAACCTGCATTTCCCCAAGAGGAATATATTTCACGAGGCCACTAACAACTGTTTGAGGGGATTCTTCACCGACATCAATTTCTTCAACATAGAGTGAATCTGCATCTGGGTGCTTCTGAACTTTTTTGATGAGGCCAACAGGTATGTCAAGTCTTGAGATAGAAATTTCTGTTTCAGCAGACTTCGTTTTTGTACTGCCAGAAGGCTTGTTATGTTGTTTCTTAGAATTTCCTATAGCAGGTCACATGAGAAACTTATTGAGCTCTAGGATAAGCTTTAACTTCATTAAGTCGAGTTTTATTAATACTTCAAAACTTGGAAAACCATTTACATTAATACAACACTAAAAAGTAGCTTCATTTGCAGGTCTATGATAAACCTTCATGAAACTTTCTCCTTGTATAAAAAATTGTATATGGTCAAGAGTTACTAGTGCTTCAGATAAAGATGAACTCTTCTAATATATGTTTATATTTTGCAGGTTCTATTGACAAAGTTTTATGTTGTGGTTTTATTTGCCGATATGAATGGGGTACTTGAAGAGTATGATTTATCAAATATGTTATTGTGATTGTAGCAACTACATTTCTCCAAATTTCAGCTATCAACCCTGTTTTACGTCTTCTACAGGTATTATATTCTTCCCTTTTATTTTTGGTGCTTTGCTCACATACTTTGATTCACAAAAATCTAGAATGTTGGAAAAGGTTGATATGGAAGAATCAGCAAGTGAGAAAGAGGAGTCCGATGAAATTCTACAAGTTGAAGATTTTGATGGGGCTTGAGTTGACAATAATTACTTGCAATCCTACATGGCATGAACCACCATCACAAGTTTCTAGTCTTTTGACAATTATTCATTAGTTGTAAATAAAGTTTATTTGTTTATTTGTATTGGGATAAATTTTATTTGAATATTAGACATGTTTTTTCTTTTGTGATTGTAATATAATTCTTGTATAAGTAACATTTTGAATGACATTGATATGGAAAATATTCTTTCTTTTGTGATTATGATTCTTTATTATATATTTATATTGAAATATGATATATTGGTATTAAAAGATAATAATTTAAAAGACAATGATCTAAAACTGTTGTTGTTGTCTATCACCCTCAAAGACAACGGTTAAAAACCGTTGTCAAAGCCCCAAAAACGGTTGTAAACTAGCAGTGTTAATAAAAAATGCTCTAAACAACAACGGTTTTAAACCGTTGTCTTTTCATTCAAAGACAACGGTTTAAAACCGTTGCAAAACTGTTGTCTTTTCATTCAAAAGACAACGGTTTAAAACCGTTGTCGTAGCCTCCACTTTTAACAACACTGCCAGTTACAACGGTTTTAAAGGGCCTACGACAACGGTTTTTAACCGTTGTCTTTTAATGTTTTTGTTGTAGTGATGTGTTATTAATTTCCATATTTTGCTTTGTGGGAGAAATTGGATTTAAAGTATATAAATTGTCAACCAATGCACCAGAACATATAATCACTTTATTTCTCTTTATAACTACATTGTTACTAAAGGAAACTGAATATCCATCCAAATACAGTTTAGAAACTGAAATTAAATTCTTTTTAAAACTGGGTACATAAAGACAATTTCTTAAAACCAATTTCTTATTCCTATCAAATGATAAGTAGACGTCTCCCACTGCAATAGCCGCCACCTTAGTAGCATTGCCCATGTAGACAGTTATCTCTCCATCAAGTAGTCGCCGGGTTTCCTAGAACCCCTGCAAAGAATTACAGACATGATCAGTGACTCCCGTATCTACACACCAGGTGCTGGTAGATAACACCGCTAAACATGTTTCAACTACTAGAGTATGAGATATACCTTTATTGTTCTGGTTCCTACGAGGACAACCCGCTTTCCAATGTCCAAACTGCTTGCAGATGAAGCACTTGCCCTTCGGCTTCTACATTCCAGCTTTCTGTCCTGTACCTTAAGGTTTATTCACCTTCTTCGCTGAAAAGACCTGTTTCTTCTTCTTCTTGCCTTTCGACTTAGAAGTAGAACCATTTTCAGCATAGTGAATCTGAGAACTATGACGAAATATTCCTTCTGCTGCCTGTAGTTCTGTCAGAAGTCCCGCCAACGTATATTCTCTTTTGTTCATGTTATAGTTCAGGCGGAACTGCTCAAAACTTCTGGGTAGTGTTTGGAGAATTATATCGACATGGGTTTCCCCATCGATTTCTCCTCCAAGGACTTGTATTTCATTCAGATAAGCCATCATTTTGAGGATATGATCCCTTACGGGTGTCCCCTCAAACATGGTGGCTGTCATTAGCTTTCTCATTGCCTCTTGCCTTGCAATCCGACTCTGGTGCCCAAAGAGTTCTTTGAGATTGTTCATTATATCATAAGCTGTTGGTAAATCTTTATGCTGATGTTGCAATACATTTGACATTGACGCCAAAATGTAACACCGCGTCATCTCATCAGCTTTTACCCATTTCTTATGATACTCAATCTCCTCTGGGGTAGAGTCACCGTCAGGTGCATCAGGGCAAGCCTCGGTCAATACAAACTTATAGCTTTCAGCAGTAAGGACAATGCCCAGGTTTCTTTTCCAATCTATGTAGTCGGGTCCAGTAAGTTTGTTCTCTTTCAATATAATGGCCAGTGGGTTGAAAGTCATCCTAAGAATCTCAAAAATAACTTTGGTCAGGACTCTAAATTTAGAATAATATTGATTCCTCAAACAATACTATTTTAAATTAACCAACACCTCAAAACACCGTGAATTTTGTATACTATGATAGTGTGGATGTATACAAATTCAACATTTGTAAAAGGAGGGTGTAACCCATTAATTTTATTATCTTATCAACCTAACTTTTTGACAAATAAAATTAATAGTTGGTTTCCTTTGGTCACACAAATAATAGCAGTGACTCCGATGGGGAGGATACTATTAGACATGCCTAAGTGTATACCATTACTTAACACTAAGTCCATTAACAAGATTGTGCCCCTTCCGATGGGGAAGATCACACGCTTTTAATTAATTTCCTATAGTCATCCAAATTGGAAGTTTGATCTAGTGATCCGCAAACAAACTCATCCGATATGGAGGAAGGCACTCAGAGCCAACGCGCAAGTTTGTTTGCATCACTTACAAACCAGTAATGGAGACTGTGGAATTTATTAAAATAAATCTCTCTCCCACTTAGTTATTTAAAGTGAGGAATTTTAAATTATCCTAGCATACATCACATGCATACACACACATCACAGTAAATAAAAGCAATAAATATGGAAATTATTTTTCCAACTATTATGGCCTTTTTCTGTCACTGTTCTCTGCGTGCTCCAACCCTAGTTGCTGCCTCCTTTAGCCACCGCCACTAGGTCGAGTCGTCGCATCTATCTTTCTTGTTATTCCGCTGCACCTCTGGTGCTCCAAAAGTACCACGCCTCGCAAGCATCTGATCCGCGACAAAAATAGAATTTTACATATATCGATCCTATATTCCACGAAGGAATGTACATGTAATCTAGATCGAAAATAAAATCCTAAAATCCTAAGGCTAATACAGCTCCTGCTGTATTAGTTACATACAATCAAAAATAATGCCCTTGACATGTCCAAGGGTCCAATCACACACAACATCTATAAGCCATAATAGTTGGAGCCTGCAACCACAAAGTTAGCACATCCTACTATTATCCTGCCTAAATTATGTATGACATGTGCATAACCTATTTGAATTCTAAACAAACATAGGCAAACCCTAGTTCTGATACCAATTGTTAATTAATCCTAGGAAAACGTACCGGTTCCACTGTATAAATTTTTTTGTACAAGTGTTGAACCTTTCCTTAAATAACCTATTGTGTTCTTTTAGAAGTTAAATTAGGAATCGCAGACGGAACTTAACATCATTGATTCCAAATTTAACTTATCTGTTCTTGATAGTTTAGATTTGAATCGCAAGCGGAACTTAACACTATTGATTCAAATCCACCTATGTTATTAATTCCATTAAATATTAATTTCCAAAATTGGCTTCCAGGACTGCATGGCGAGGCACATGACCTTCTTGGATATGGGAGCAACCACCACCGCCTAGTCAAAGCCTTTTAAGGAAAGCTAATATTTAATTTCCTTAAATAACTCTAGGTTAACCAAAAAGAACAATCGAATCACAAATTCGAAAAAGAAGAAACACAAACTCGAAAAAAACTTATTCGAAAAACTAGATCTAATTGCCTCTTGTATTTAGAATTCTTACAAAGAAAATAACTAGTATGATGCGGAAGAAAATTACTAGTTATACCTTCTCTTTGTAAGCTAATGACCTCGAGATCTTCTGCCATATTCCTCGCCTCGCCTTGGACGTTGTGTGGGCGACGATCCTCCAAGATGAACACCATCCAAAAGCTTCCTCCTCTTCTTCTAAAATTCGGCCACCACCACCACCAAGGAGAAGAGAGCAAAGGGAAAGGGAGAAGGGAGAGGGTTGGCCACCAAGAAATCTCCAAGTAAGAGAATAAGAGTTGTGTCTCATGAAGCCCCCTCACCCCTTCTTTTATATTACTTGCCCAAGGTAAATAAGGAAAAACTTTTTACAAAAAATAAAATCATCTAAGAGTTTTTTATTTTCCTTTTTTATTTTTCCTTTTCTTTCCTCTTGATTGAATCAATCACCAAATTTGATTTTGTGATGATTTTAATTTATTTTATTATGGCCGGCCCCTTGCTTGGGCACCAAGCAAGGTGGTCGACCACCTCATCAAGGGAATAAAGGAAATATAATTTTAAAAATTTTACAAGAAGAAATTCTCTTATAAAATTTACAAGCTCTCTTTCCTAAAGTAGGAGTTAAAAAAGGAAAGTTCTAAAAATTAAAACCATGTTTTAAAATTTAAAACTTCTCTAACAAAATTTCCTTTTTTAACATGATGATAGAAAATTTTTATTTAAAAACTTATCTCCCTTTTTTTCTTAAACCATAAGGATGGTTAAAAAAGGAAACTTTTAAAACTTTTAAAACTCTCTATTAAAACATGTGACCTAATTCAAATAAGGAAAGTTTTTTAAAAAATTAAAATATCTCTTTTAAAACTTATAGTTTTCTACAAAGAGAAGATTTTAAAAATTCAAAACACCCCTCCTATTTGAAATAATTGTGGTCGGCCCCTACATGCTTGGTCACCAAGCAATAAGGCCGGCCCTATTAAGAAGAGATGTGGCCGGCCATTGCTTGGTCACCAAGCAATGGGTCGGCCCCCTTCTTGAACACCAAGACGGACCTTTCTTTGGATGGACTTGAGGCTTTAATGAGGCTACAACAGGGACCTAGAGGAGAAATTGGTTTTGGCCTTCCGATGAGCTTGAGTATCCCGTGTTCGCCCCGAACACACAACTCAAGTTCATCGATAATAACTCATTCCACTAGAGAGTTATTACCGCACTACCGCACCAATCCCAAATTACATTATGGGCTCCTTCTTATCATGAGTGTGTTAGTCTCCCTGTGTTTAAGATTACGAATGTCCACTAATTAAGTAAGTTACTGACAATTTACTTAATTAATATTTATCTCCAAGAGTAGTACCACTCAACTTCATTATCATGTCGGACTAGGTCCACCTGCACGGTTTAACATGACAATCTTTATGAGCTCCTTTTGGGGACATTCTCAACCCAGATAACTAGGACACAGATTCCTTCTATAATCAACAACACACACCATAAGTAATATCATTTCCCAACTTATCGGGCATATTGATTTATCGAGCTAAACCTCACCCTTTGATAAGTCAAAAAAATAAATATTAAATATATGTGCTTGTTATTATATTAGGATTAAGAGCATACACTTCCATAATAACTAAGGTCTAGTTCTTTTACTAAGTCAGTACAAAAAGAACTTACCTAAATGGTTCTACTCAATACACTTAAAGTGTTTCAGTGTAATTTATTAGTCAAGATAAACTAATACTTAATTACACTACGACTAATCTGATGGTTTGTTCCTTTCCATTTTAGTCGTGAGTAACTTGTTTATAATTTATAGAGAACTGACAACATGATTTTCTGAGTATGACACCACACTCCATGTTGTCTACTATATAAATTAATTGAACAATTACATTTAACAAATAAATACAGATATTGACCAATGTGATTCTTTTATTTCAACAAATAAATGTTTACAAAAGCTAGGCTTTTAGTATACACTCTAACAATAGGTAAATAGCTTGATGGTCCGATCAGTGAGCAGCTGATTGAACTCCCTGGAATGGAGATACTCCATCCGATGAGCTTCCAACCGGCCGAGCTCCTCCTCCCCTTGAATTTAGCAAGCTCAAACTTTATTGCTCATAGCTCGGCATCCTTCTCATCAAATATTCTCTTGTGCTCTTTGAGCTAGAGTTCATGGCTCGCTTGCTCTATAGTACAACCAACTTGCTCTGCAGCTAGAGTTGCCTCCATCTCCTCTAACTTCTTCGTTAGGGCCCAAGCCTTCTCTTAGACCCGTTGGCTGGCTAGAAGGGGGGTTGAATAACCCTGTACAAAATCAAAACAAACGAACCCTAAGACTTATAACTTAATTAAACACTTGCATAAACTTAGAATAAATAATGAACTAAAAAGAAAGAGGTTCTGGAATTTATTTAGTTACAACCGGAGAGGTTGTTAATCCAAGGAAGTGAAATGCACTAAATTCTCCTTTAGGCGGAGAAGCCTCTTTACAGCAATTTACGCATAGAAAGATGAAGCTAAACTAGAAAGGAAAGTGCACAAGTGTTGTTTCAACAATTGCTTGTTCTCTTTAGTTTCTTTGACCGAGGATGTATTTATAGCCTTGATCGGGGCGCCTAGAAGCATTCCAGGCGCCTGGAGTGGATAGAATTCTATTCCTGATGCAACGGTTAACATCCACGTCAAAGTAGATAAAAATGAGGTTCCGGGTGCCCAGACCCTAAAAGTCAATAGGGTTGACTTTTTTCAGTTCGGGCCCTCTGCTGTAGTTCTGCTCGCCTCGGTTCGAATATTTCGCTCTGGCTCCGCTTGCTTGGGTGATTTCAGCCATCCGAAATAGGGCTCACCCGAACCCAACTTCCAACCTTCTCCTCGAGCAAGCTTTTGCTCCGGTTTCTCATACCTCAGAATCGTCGCATGCTTTCTTCTCGTCCGCCAACATACTCTTCCGCAGCTTCGTCTCTCGGACGCACTGAGCCCATTGGCTCTCTCCTGTGCCGACCTTCTCGCTAGTTGCATATTTTGCTCCCCGAGCAATCTTCCGTTCCAGCTTCTCGTCCCTCGGAAACATCGCACGTTCCCTTCTCGTCCGCCAGTGTATTCTTTCGTAACACCTCGTCCCTTAGACGCACCGAGCCCGTCAGCTCTCTCCCGTGTCATTTTTCTCGCTAGTTGCGTCTTTTGCTCAACTTCCTGTACTCCTAAGTTCCTGCACACTTAGACACAGGGTTAAAACACAACATTACCTAACCTAACTTAGTTGATCACATCAAAACCACCTTGGGGTTCCAATAATCTCTCCCTTTTTTATGTAAGCAACCCAAGTTAGGGTAAACAACTATAAAGTTAAAACAATAAATTTTACAATAAAGTGTAAAAGTAACAAAGATTTTAAGCTACCTGCCCTTAGACTTAATTCTCCCTTCTCCCCCTTTTATCACATAAAAATTGAGGTTCAAAAAAAAAAATCTAAGAGTATCTTTTGTAAAGAAATTCTTAGTTAAACAAGTGAAATTTTTTTGAAATTTCCTATGTTTTCACAAGTTTTGTAAAGCTCATATTTGAACAAAAAAACCTTCTAAGTTAAACAAATTTGCAAGCAAGGCAAAAAATATTATGAAAAGAAAATTTTCCAAGTTAAAATTACAAAAAAAAATGTTTGAATAATTATTTAAAGTATTAAACGTAGAATTAAAATCTTTAAAATTATTAACTGCAAAAAATCTTGAACTATTTCCTGAAAAATGTAATAGAACATGCATTTAACACAAGAGAAATAGATTTTTAAGGTTTACATTTTTAATATTAAAGATTTATATTCATTTAACTCAAAAAGGATTCATAAATTATAAGAATTTTCAGAAAAAAATATCTTTAGGTAGAGAAAATAACATTGTTTTAAAAAAATCAACTATGAAAAATAATCTTGTGAAATAATTTTTTAAACTTTGCATTATTTCAAACAAAGACAAAGGAAATTAGTTCAAGAAAGATTTTGGAATCCAAAACAGATTCCTTCCTACCAGATTAATAAGAAATTTGTTAGGCAGATTTTTCTTGACAATTTTTTAATTTTCTCTTTATGATATTTAAATTTTGAATATAGTTCTTTATAATTTCTAAAATTCAAAGAAGAGAATTTTGAATATGTATGATTTTTAAAATATTCTACATCTATTTTGAATTGATCATTTTCTAATTTCAATTTGTCATTTTCTATTTTGATTTTATCAAAATCTTCTAATTGAGAGGTTGTTGTTAGAGTACCTTTTAATTCCTTATTTTCTTTTAATACTTTTTTATTATCTATTTCTAATTTACAAGACTTTTCGATAGTATTTTTATAAATTTAAACAATTGGTCAGGAGGTAGAGACTGTACCTGATTTACCTTGTCGATTTCTTAGACTCTCCCTGAAGGGCTATTTTCTTCCGAAGATTCTCCCCCTTCATCGATGCTCATCTGGGATGAGCTTTCTGTATCTCCAGGAAGGAATTCAGCTAGAAGAGTTGTCCCAACAATTTCCTCGTTTTCAGCTTCTAATGATGTCTTGGTGTCCATCGAGGAGTTAGATTCGGCTTCAATTGGTTCTTCGTAGAGCTTCAAGAACTTTTTCCAAAGTTCTTTGCACTTTGGTAGTTGCCGATTCTGTTGAGTTCCTCCACCGGTAGTACGTTTATTAGATGATATTCAGCTTTACCGTTTGACATGAAATCGTCGCGTTGCTTTTTGGTCCAGAGGTGTTTTTCAATTTCTTCTTCGTTTGTGTCCTTTGGCGCTTCATAACTAGGGGTGACAATTTTCCCCGTGGGTTTGGGGCCCCGCGGAGAAAACCCGAAATGGGGATGGGGATCCCTGATTTTTCGGGGATGGGGCGGGTTCGGGGCGGGTATGTGAATACTATCCCCGTCCCCGAACCCGTCCCGAATATTATTATTATTATTATTATTATTATTATTATTATTATTAAATAATAATATGATTTTTTTAAAAAGTATTAATAATAGTGTTAATATTAATATTAAAATTTTTGAAAATATTATTATTAATAATATTATTAATATTGATATTAATATTAATATTATCATTAATAATAATAATTAAATAATAATTAAATAATAATAATAATAATAATAATAATTAAATTTGGGATTAAGGCGGGGATGGGGGCGGGGATGGGGATTTGATCCCCGTGGGTTCGGGTTCGGGGATTTCGAGGAATCCTCGAACCCGAAAAAATGAGAACGAGGCGGGGATGAGAATGGCAAACCCACCCCCGCCCCGCCCCCGCCCCGCCCCATTGCCATTCCTATTCATAACCATATTTCATTATTAATAAAATATTAAAATCTGTTTTAAGAAATACCTCCATTCGTTGCTTCCAAAACGCGAACTCCCCTTCGAACGTTGGTGGATAGATGTTAGCTCCGACCATCTTGTTGCTTCAGTTGGCGATTAGTCCTTCTGAGGTGTCCTAGCTCTGATACCACTTCTTAGACTCGTTGGTCGGTTAGAAGAGGGATTGAATATCCTTGCACAAAATCAAAACAAATGAACCATTCTCAGACTTATAACTTAATTAAACACTTGCATAAACATAGAACAACTAAAAAGAAAGAAGCTCCAGAGTTTACTTGGTTATAACTGGGGAGGTTGTTTATCCAAGGAAGTGAAACACACTAAATTCTCCTTCAGGTGGGGAAGCTTCTTTATAGCAATTTACGCACAAAAAGATGAAGCTAAACTAGAAAGAAAAGCGCACAAGTATTGTTTCAATAATTGCTTGTTCTCTTTAGCTTCTTGGACCAAGGTTGTATTTATAGCTTTGGTCGAGGGCGTCTGGAAGCGTCCTAAGCCCCTAGAGTGGATAAAATTCTATCCCTGACGTAACGGCCAATATCCACGTAGAAGTGGATAAAAATGAGGTTTCGAGTGCCTAGAATGGGTCCGGGTGCTTGGATCCTAAAAGTCAACAGGGTTGACTTTTTTCGATCCGGAACCTCTGCTCCAGTCTTCTCGCCTCGGTCTGGGTCTTCCGCTCCGGCTCAGCTCGCTTAGGTGATTTCGGACATCCGGAATAGGGCTCACCCGAACCCAACTTCCAACCTTCTCCTCGAGCAAGCTTTCACTCCGGCTTCTCGTACCTCAGAATTGTTGCATGCTTCCTTCTCGTCCACTAGCGTACTCTTCCGCAGCTTCATCCCTCGGACGCACTGAGTCCGTCGGCTCTCTCCCCTGCCGACCTTGTCGCTAGCTACATCTTTTGCTCCCCGAGCAATCTTCCGCTTCAGCTTCTCGTCCCTCGGAAACATCGCACATTTCCTTCTCGTCTGTCGGTGCACTCTTCCGCAACACCTTGTCTCTCAGATGGACCGAGTCCGTCGGCTCTCTCCCGTGCCGTCCTTCTTGCTAGTTGCGTCTTTTGCTCGACTTCTTGTGTTCCTAAGTTCCTGCACACTTAGACACAGGGTTAAACACAACAGGACCTAACATAACTTAGTTGATCACATCAAAATCACCTTGGAGTTCCAACACCTTCTTGTTCTTGATATCGAGGTCTTCGATGTCCCTGAGCTTTCGAGTGTTCGTCGAGCTGATCTTAGCTTCAAAATTAAGCGCTTGTTTCTTAAGCTTCACTAGCTCGATGGATTGACCATGATTTTTGTCCTTCTCCATGGACAAAGTTCGTTCCTTTAGTTGCATTGCCTCTAAAGTTAAGCACTCGATCAAGATTTGGGAAGGACCTTCATCCTTGCTTACAGTTTATGCTAGCTTGAGTTCATGGTCTAACTGGGCTAGCCTTTGGCAAAGAGACAGGTCGTTCACCCAGAACTGTTACACAACGAGAGCGGTTAGGTCGACCCAAGCGAAGGATATAATCATTCAAAATACTACACAAACCTACCCCTGTAATTTTTTTAGCTAAATCGATCAACCAACTCGACAGGAGGGATGGTCGCCGCCCTAGCTTTGGCCTCTGCCTAGGTCTGGGCCAAAGGACCCTAGATCTTTATCTTATGCTTAGGCATGTGTGGCTCTTCTGGATTAGGGTAACGTCACTTATCTATTGGCAATCTAAGGATGGTCATTACATGGTTATGCATACTAGAGTCCATCAGCTCCAAGCTAGCCTTGTCCTTGGATTTTGGCGTTGGAACAGAGCGGATAGTGGAGAGAGGGGTTGTAGAGACGGTCGGTGCCAGTGACAGATAAGATAGGGGTCATACAACTTTGGTACTGGACGACATCTCGGAGAGGGAAGGCGTTCGATCGGAAGATGGGGGAGTAGATCCACCCATTGTTCTTTCGGGGGGCGACAGAAGTGGAGTTCTCTCTCCATTCAAAAGGCGGTCGAGGGGTGGACGTAGCTACAGAAGATTGAGGGACGAAAGTGGCCAAGCAGACAGGAGCCTTAGTTCGGAACCTTTTGCGGTGTTGACACTGAATCAACGACTTCGCAGAAGTCGTTGACTCCGAAGGCACCGCTACATGCACCAAGGAGGGCCACTCGGGAGGTAGCTCACCAGTGTTGGCGACGACATCACTGCCCACTACTCGGCTAGTTTCTCCTTCGCTGGTCTACACTTCAGAAGTCCTGACTGGCATTAGCTCGTGGCTTTCCAGCTCGGCCACTCCTCGAGTTTTCAACTCTTCATCGGTTAACTTAGAGGAGTCGTTGAGTAAAACCTTAAACATCACTTTGGCTGCAAAAGAGAAGAAAAAAATCAGTTAGATGAAAAGCAACTCACCAAAAGTGTAGGGCATTCGGACTCAGATGGGACTCATCCCAAACATATACAATACGCCCTCCAACAGCAGCTTATGAATGTGGTATTTCAAACCGGTCAACTACGCGACAACTTGGAGGTAAGCTGGTTCTCATCGATATTTGCCCAATTGGGGGGAGGGGGGGGGGCTCGGTAGCTCTATTTTCTAGTCGATCTAGAAAAGGAGCCGGTCGGGGAGTTGATCATAAAAGTAGTGGGATTTTTAGCCCTTATTGGAGGAGAGCATCTTATTAAAATAAACAGCTTCCACTCGAGCCTGGAAGAGAAAGACGCCCTGCTTAGACTGTTTGGATAATAAAAGTAATGGAAAGTACGAGGATGAAGAGGGATCTTGTACCATTGGAAAAGTACCATGACCCCACACAGTAATCTAAACGAGTTTGGTACTAATTGTTGCAAAGGAATGTGTAAATATCTACAAACTTCTGAGAAGAAAGGAAGTATTGGAAAGCGAAGACCAGCATACAATTGGTCCTTAAAGAAAAGGAGGAAGCCATCAGGAGGCATGTGGGGACGATCATATACAGAAGGGATAGCGATTTAGTGATAAGAAGGAATATGATAAGTCATTTTCATTTGATTCACCTCAACGCCATTAAAATCCGATGAAGTGGAGGTCTACCACAGTCCCGGGATAGCCAGAAGAGAAGGAGAACGAGCCATAGGAAGACAAAAGATGAAGGTTAAAGATTGAAAGTGGAAAGGAGAGGGAACTTATTGGATGTAAATCGCCAATAACGAAAAACAACGAGTAAAGAGCAAAGAAGCAAATGGAGATGAAGACGAAGGCGATACAGTGCATAGAGAAACAAGGGCTTTAAAAACCCCGTCAACTCTTTAAAGTCGTTCGATCAAGGGTTAGAAAAATGAGATCTAATTTGGATCGTCCAAATTCAAAAGGCAATAGTGACATCAAATCTTAACAGTTGCCTATCACATCAGACATTCAGCGACATGAAAGGGTGACATGTGGTAGTCAATCACAGGTGACATTAATGAGGAATGCCAATGATCAGTAGGCCCATGATGAAAAAGCATGCGCAACATGCTTTGTATTAATGGCAAAGGATTTGAGTGATTTCCTATAAATCAGGATGACACCAGTAACAATTAAAATGTACTATGGGCGTGGGAGGCCGCTCAAGAAAGGGATCAAAAAGCAGATATAACAAACAACTAAGTGTCGTCCACATTCGATCTGAGCGGCGTCAACCTCGGAGTCTCCCGACCGAGAAGCTATAAGTTTCCTTTTGATCTAGGAGGGCAGTAATCGTTCAAGCAGAGCAACGACTAGATAGCAGAGCGCCCGATCAGGAAGGAGAGTTGTAAAAACTAGTAATTGTCTAGTTAGTCGGATTTATTGCATTCTTTGACTAGACTTGAGGGGAAAACTTGTGATATAGTGATAAAGATGAGCCTCTCAAAAAGTGGGTCAAAGCAGCAGAGATCGACTGATGTGGAGGTCAAAGTCAAATGGTCAAAATCGCAGAGTCGGACAAACTTGTAGGCTGCGGACCAGGCAAGGTTGGCTGAGCGGGCTCTCAGAGCAGGTCAGACGTGAAGGGCCAACCAGACCGTCTGAACGACCATTCTCCGCAACTTGCAGATGAGGTTAGGAGTAAAGTGCTAAGTTATTCGGGCCGCCATCCTTCTCGATTGGACCTAAGGGCCAATCAGACACAGTGCGTCTCGTCGACGATGTGAAAGCCAAGTGAAGAATAGGTTAGTAGTTGCATTCTATACGGCCGAGCCGATGATATCCCGGTAGAGTGGCTGTCGGTCGACCTATAGCGGGACCCACGTCCATGTCATATCATATTATTTTGGAAGTTTGTGCTGTCAACAACAAAGAATGTCCTGCAGACAAATCGTACTTTGAAAACTTCTGGCCTATCACATCACAAAGATTTGCATGCTCGCTTAAGGAAAGACGTTAGAGACATTTTTCGACTTGTCTTTTCTTAGAAAGGCTTTGGAAAACATGCATATGTTTTGGGATGCGTGCATAGACGTTACAGTGATATTATAAAAAAGAGTCTTCATCTACAGGTAGAGATTTGCGATGCTTCATTATTCTACACGATCTTTGCTACTACTTGTTCTACTATTTTCTTCTTTGAGATCAAGCACTGACTTGAGCCTCAGAGGATCAATGTCGAGCCCCCTTCTCTGTTATATATATATTATAATGAAAATTTTGAAAGAAACAAAAAAAATTAAGATTGATTTTCAATGTGTTGCAAAATTAAAAGTATAGAAAGACATCTATCATCGATAATTCGAAAAAAAAAAACAAAAAGTAGAGATGATATTCCAAACATTTGCATTTTGTAAGTGATTTACATTTCAAGATGAAATTGTGAATTGTGTGAAAGACTAAACTTGGACAAGTGCGTTCATTCATTGGAAGAGATTATAAAAGAAAACAATTCAAAAACAGGCCAAAGATCTATAAGAAATAGTAAGTAGAGGATTTAATTTACACTTTTGAAGACTATGAATCTCCTAAAAAATTATGGAAAATTGGAATAAGATTTCATGGATTCATGGCTTATCTACACATTTAACTTTCTTCTTTACATATTCCAAACCTTGAAATTGAAATCTGAAGAATTAAATTAAGATTGCAGAATTTTGAAGATTTCATGGATTCATGGTAAGCGATAAGAAGGAAAGCAAGGGGACTTGATCCACTCCTTCACGTGCATCGCCAGAATCCTCTTCGCCATCTCTCTGATCCTCCTGTTCTCCTCCACCTGCACCACCACGCACAGCTTCGCCACTCCTCCCACCTGCACCAGCTCCTCCACCACCGCAACGCCACTGCAGTTCCTGAACACCAGCCCCAGCACCGCCATCGCCCGCTCCGTCACCGCGCTCGACACGCCCACCAACCTCGCCGCCACCGTGGCCAACCCCGCCGGGTGAGACACCAGCTCCGCCCGCCCCTCCGCCTTCCCGCAGACCAGCTCCAGAACCGCCAGCATGGCCTCGCACTTCCTCTTGTCCCCCGCGCCATCCTCCACCAGCAGCGCCACCATCACCTCCACCACCCCTGCCTCCACCGCCTTCCACCGGTTCTTGCCCCGCGGCAGCACCTCGAGGAGGACGGCGAGGAGCGCCATGGTCGTCCTCCGGCTAACGTTCTGGTCCTTAAGAACTTCCACTGCGGCCTCGATGACATCGAAAGGCAGCCTGGATTTGAACTCCTCGCCGACGATCTCGAAAACCGACTGGAGGAGCAGAGCCGCGCGGACTCTGCCCTCGTACGACCCGTGTTGCAGGAGGGAAGCGAGGGAATTGATGAGTTCGCCGCCGTCGCGCTCGGAGACTGCCTTGAGCGTCTCCGGCGACGGCTTGAGGAGGTACAGCGTGACGGCCGCCTCGTTGATTAGTATAATAAAGTCGTCAGTGATTTCCGTCGGTGACGACGGACGGGAGATCAGCGAGGCCACAAGAGAAGTCACGCCCGCTTTCTCCATGCGAACTGTTTCAATACATCCGCCGTCAGTGCCGCCGAGAAGAAGAATCTTGATCTTCTCGAGAGCTCTAAATTTACAGACGGAATGAGCCGATTGGTCATTGAGATCGCGGAGAATCTCCAATATCTCCGGGATGGAGTCCGCGGCTGCGGCGGCGTTGGCGGCAGCGGACCAGGAGCGAATGAGGCGGAGGAGGGTGTCGTTTGGGGTGACAGTAAGATCGGCGAGGCGCTGGTTGGTGACCGGACACTTGTCGTGGTCGACCAGCCAACGGCTGATGCTGCTGCGGTCGTAGGAGACGCCGGTGGCGACGGTGACGGGATCATCCATGACTTGGAGAGAGATTGGACACAAGAAGAAGGGCGGGATGCTGTTGAGGTGATCAGCCATGTTCATCCTCCAATTCCTTCAATAATTCTCAAGCTTTTCGCGTCGAATATAAATCGAGTTGTTGGTCAAAGAATAAGATTCATTAAACGGCAAATTGTCGTCGAAGGAAAAATAACGGCGGCTAAAAAGTCAACAATTTTCTAAGACCACGTACCTAAAAATCTATTGGCCGAGAGATTTGAGAGATTTAGTTGGGTCAAGGCGTCGACGTAAGATATTTATTGCTTTGGAGTTTTTAGCATTTGAACAGAAGTATCGGTATGGACATTGGACCATAAATGTTGCATTAAGCATTAATGGAGCCAATATAAAGTCCTGATTTGACTTGATAGAAGGTTTTAATTAGTGTTAAACTTTCAAAAGTAAGTTGGGATCTTTGAACAAGATAAAAAAAAAAAACTTATTTATTAGAGGAAGGTTATGTCGCTCCTCCTGAATCAGGTTATAAGTATATAAATTATAAAAAGTATTTTATCATAACAAATGACCCTTGACATGTACAACAACAACAACAACAACAACAACCAAGCCTTTTCCCACTAAGTGGGGTCGGCTGTATGAATCCTTTTACGCCATTGAGCTCTATCTCCTATTATATCATCATCTATATTTAAATAAATTTTATCTTGTTTTATTGTTGCTAACCAAGTCTTTTTTGGTCTTCCTCTTCCTCGTTTTATATGCATGTTTATCATAGTTTCACATCGCCTAACTGGAGCATTTATTGGTCGTCTAAGTACATGTCCGTACCATCTTAAACGTGTCTCTCTGAGTTTTTCCTCAATAGATGCAACTCCTACTTTCTCTCTAATGCTCTCATTTCTTATTTTGTCCATCCTCGTATGTCCACACATCCACCTTAACATCCTCATCTCTGCAACTCTCATCTTCTGCTCATGTGCTCGAATCATAGCCCAACATTCACTCCATATAACATAGCAAGTCTAACTATGCTTTATAGAACTTACCTTTAAGTTTAAGAGGTACTTTAGGTCACATAAAACACTCGACGCCCTCCATTTCACCCATCCTGCTTGTATTCTATGTAAGACATCTCTCTCAATCCCTCCATCATTTTGTAAAATGATCCTAAATATTTAAATTTCTCGGTTCCCAGCAACTCGTCCTCTCCTATCTTAACAATTGTTTCATTACTTCTAATATTGCTAAACTTAAATTCCATATATTCCGTCTTTAATCTACTAAGCTTAAACCTTTCCCTTCTAGTGTTTCCTCCAAGATTCTAGCTTAGCATTTACTCCTTCATGTGTCTCATCTACCAAAATAATATCATCTGCAAACAACATGCACCATGGTCTTGAATGTGCGCAGTGAGTTCGTCCATAATTAGTGTAAAAAGATAGGGACTTAGAGTTGATCCTTGATGTAACCCTATCTTTATTGGAAATGCTTCAGTTACTCCGCCTGAAGTCTTTACTCTGGTCGTTACATCCTCATACATATCCTTAATTAGTTCAATATATATTACGCTAACACCTCTTTTTTCTAAAATTTTCCATATAATTTCTCTTGGGACTCTATCATAAGCTTTTTCTAAGTCAATGAATACCATGTGTAGATCTTGTTGTTCCTCGTATTTTTCAATTAATTGTCTAAGAAGATGTATAGCTTCTATCATCAACATGAACCCAAATGATTTTTGTCACTATGGTCTCCTTCCTTAATTTTTTTCTTACACTTTTTCCCAAAGTTTCATAGTATGACTCATTAGTTTAATACCCTATAGTTCACAAATTTTGTTATATAAGGAACTAGAGTACTTATCCTCCAATGACATGGGATTTTTTTTGTTTTCAATATCATGTTAAATAATTTTGTAAATTCAATACCTTGTTTCCTAAGCACTTCCATACCTCTATCGAATATCATCCGGTCCAACTGCTTTTCCATTGTGCATCTCATTTAAAGCTTGTTTTACTTCGAAGTTTGAATTCTACGATAAAATTAAAATTCGATGCTCATTGACCTAATTAAATTACCTAAGTTAAGTTGGTCTCCTAAACCTTCATTAAAAAGTTGATGAAAATACCTCTTCCACCGCTCTTTTATTTCTTCATCGCTTACTAATACCCTATTACATTCATCTTTAATACATTTTATTTGGCTAAGATCTCTTGTTTTTCTTTCTCTCGCTTTAGCTATTCTATAAATATCTTTTTCCCCTTCTTTTGTATCCAATTTTTGATATAACCGTTCAAAAGTTTCATTTTTTGCTTCACTCACTACTTTCTTAGCTTCTTTCTTGGCTATTGTATATTTTTTTAAATTTTCCTCGTTCTTACAAATATATAATTCCTTATAAGCTATTCGTTTTTCCCTCACTTTCTCTTGTACTTTCTCATTCCACCACCAAGATTCTTTACTTAGCGGTGCATGCCCCTTTGACTCACCGAGGACACTCTTAGCTACTATTTTCAACTTTGATACCATCTTATCCCATGTTGTATTAGAGTCATCGTATATTTCACCTAATGCTTGTACTTCTACCTTCTCCTTAAATATATGTTGTTTCCCATCCTTTAACTTCCACCACTTAATTCTAGGAATTGTATATATTTTCTTTCTATTGATACTATGTTTGAGACGTATATCCAACACTACTACCCTATGTTGGGTAGTTAAGCTTTCTCCATGGATGACTTTGCAACCTTTACAAATCTTTCTATCCTTCTTCCTAACCATAAGAAAGTCAATTTGTGATTTATTATTCCCACTTTTGAATGTGACTAAGTGTTCTTCTCTTTTCTTAAAAAACGTATTAGCTAATATAAGGTCATATGATATCGCAAAATCTAATATAGTTTTCCCTTCCTCATTTCTCGTTCCAAACCCATAACTCCCATGTACTCTCTCATATTCCTCATTTTTCACTCCGACATGTCCATTTAGATCACCTCCTATTAAAATCCTTTCATTTGGTGGAATATTTTGTAATATTTCATCTAAGTCCTCCCAAAACCTTAATTTGGTAGCTTCATCTAATCCTACCTGTGGTGCATATACGCTAATTATGTTCATAGTTTCTTTCGCCACTATTATCTTAAGAGTTATAATTCTATCCCCTTTTCTAACTACTCCTACAACTTCATCCTTTAACAAACTATCTACAATAATACCCACTCCATTTCTTGTTTTACTTTTTCCAGTATACCATAACTTAAAACCCGAGTTCTCTATCATCTTTGCCTTCTCACCTGTCCATTTTGTCTCTTGTACACATAAAATATTAATTTTTCTCCTAATCATCATATCTACTACCTCCATTGATTTACCAGTGAGAGTTCCTATATTCCATGTTCCAAATCTTAGATTATTAGTTTTCCTATCATATTTGTTCTTATCTAACCTATGGTGTGAGAACTCTTGCCTATTTAACACTACACCCAAGTTCTCATGGAGATGTAGCGGTCCTTGCTGAGACGTTACAGTCGGACCCTGTAACGCGAACTCTTGCATATTTATCACTACACCCGAGTTCTGGAGATGTAGCGGTCCTTGCCGAGACGTTACAGTCGGACCCTGCAACGCGTTCCTTCCGGGGAACAACCTAGCATTAGCACAATAGTTTAATGGATTCATTCATGAAATTTTGCCATAGTTTGACGCTGGCTGGCAACCTAACGCAACCCTCCTCCTTTATCCGGGCTTGGGACCGGTCATGACTGGTCATCATGGGCGGAGTTGACCCTTGACATGTAAAAGGTGAAATACACAACGAAAAAAAAAAAATACTGACCTATGAATTCTTGCAATGGAGCGAATCACAAATGTAGAGTCAGAGCCGTTATTAATAAATAATTCGTGATTAAGTGCCCATAACACTTCAATTAATCATAGACGCAAACAAGTTTTAAGGGTTATAATCCAGTTTAAATTTATATATAGAGTCAGGGTGTATCTACGTCGAAAAGAGGGGTGCGATCATCTCTATGTTAAAAAAATAATATTATATATTTAGAAATTCTCACTGTCACTTTGATGGATCGGTCCATTCATCATTGTCCATTGCCATAAACTAAAATTAATCAGTCCACAATCTAACTGTTATTAGAAAATATTATAATTTGAAAGTTGAAATATTAAGTATTAAATTTTAAAAATAAAATATATAATAATAAATGATTAATTTAAATTGTAAAAATATAAAATGAGGGTGTAAAATAAAATTAAATCAGATTCGAACTAAATTTAATGGATAAGTACGAAAATAAGAACTACGTTAATTTAAATCAGAATTTATTTAGGGTTATTTGGTTAAGTTATGATGGAACCAGATTTAAACTTGATTTAAATGAAATTAGAATATCTTTTTAGAAAACTTTCTATTTTATTTTGTTCTCTTCCATTATTTCGGTTCACATGTTGCAATCCCGTGGTAAAGTATACCACCCTTCGCCCATCTTTTATTTTTTTTTTATTCTTCCTTTCCTCTTTTTGCCCCCATCTACTTCTTCTCCTTCTCTTCTATATAAACATACAATTTTTTTTCTTTTCCTCTACTCAACCACCAAAAGAATTTTCTTTCTTTTCTATTTTCTCTTTTCTCTTCTCCAACAATTAAGAAACGTAGCATTTATCCTCTTCCAACAATAAGAACAGCTCTCAGCCCTCGCATCTTCTTCCTATTTTCACATTTTTTAGAGTTTTATTAACACTTTAAGAACAACCATATTTTGTCTTGCTTTGCTCTTTTTGCATCTAATCTTATCCGAAAGCTGAGAAAACGATTGACTGAGAATGTGACTTTGTTGTTGACTAGAAGAAGACTCCTCGCTATCCTGCAAAACTAGAAGCGTTAGTGTTGGACCAGGAAAGGGGTCCCCGATATTGGCCCTCCGAGACTCAAGTCAACGATCCATGTATGAGGAAAAGAAGAACAGTAAAAGACTGTAGCAATGAGTGTGTTCACAAATGAAGCATCGCATATCTCCACCTATGGATGAAGACTCCCTTTTATAGTGCCACTGAAGCGTTTGTGCACGTATCCTAAAGCATATCATACTTTCCAAAGCATCTTAAGACAAGTCAAAAAGTTGTCTCTGACACCTTTCCTCAAGGGAACATGTAAATATCTGATGTGACAGGCTAAAAGCTTTTAAAGTACTATTTACTTGCTGGATATTCTTTGTTGTCGGTAGCACAAACTTCCAAAAGAGTATGATAAGGTATGTTTGTGGGTCTCGCTGTGGGCCGACTGGGGGCCACTTGGCCGAGACGTCACCCATAGTGAGGTGGTTGACCTGTTGTTCACTTGGCTCTATTATCGTCAGAGGGGTGCATTATGCCCGATTGGATCGAAGGTCTGATCGGCCAGGGCGGTGGGCTTGGTGACTTAGTATTCGGCTCTGGACCTCAGCTACAAGTTGGGGAGGGCGACTGCTCAGATGGTCTAGTTGGCCTTTCACGTCTAACCAGCTCGAGAGGCCAGTTAAGCCATCCACAGTCCGTGGTTTCATAATCTACCCGACCCTACGACTTTGACTGTGTGACTTTGACCTCCATATCAGCTGGTCTTCACTACTTTGATCCACTTTTGGGGGGCCCATCTTCATCACCGTATCACAAGCCTTCCCTTCAAGTCTAGTCGAAGGAAGCTATAAGTCTGACTAACTAGACAATTAGTACTTTTTTTTACAACTAGTCTGGGCATTCTAGGGTTTTGGGCCGCCATTCGGCTTGCATAATCACTTCTCTTATAACTCTTCTAGAAGCTGATATCTTCTCGATTGGGAGACTCCGAGATTGATATCGCTCGGACTCGACGTGGACGACACTTAGCCTTTTTGTTAGCTCCTTTCTAATCTCTTTCCTGAGCGATCACCCATACTTAGTGCATTTTAATTACTACTGATGTCACCATGATTTCTTAGAAATCGCTAAAATCCCTTGCCATTAATGCAAAGTACGCCGAGCATGCTTTTTAATCATATGCCTCTTGATAATTTTCATTCCTCATTAATGCCACATGTGATCGAATGCCACGTGTCGTGATCCCCTGTCGTCGAATGTGTGATGTGACAGACAACTATTAGGCTTTGATATGACGACTACCTTTTAAAATTTGACAGCCCAGATTAAGCCTCGCTTTCTTAAACCCTTGATCGGACGACTATGATTAACCGCCAACTAGGCTTTTTAAGGCCTTTGCCCCTCATGCTTACATCATTCTTGCCTTCGTCTTCATTTGCTTTCTTGCCTTTTGTTCATCGTCGCTGGCGATTCTAACCTAGTAAGTTTATTTTCCTCTCCCTTTCAAATCCTCGATCTTCATCTTTTGCCCTCTCCTCTGTATGGCGCACTCTCCTTCTCCTCCCCCTGTTGTCTCGGGTCTGTGGTATACCTCCACCGAGTCTTACCTCAATTGCGACGAGATGGATCAAATGAAGATGACTTACCACATTCCCGATGATTACAAATCACAATCCCTTCCACCCACAATCGTCCGTATATGTAAGATCAATGACGTGCTAGGGGGGGGGGGGGGGGTGAATAGCACTCATGGGCAATTCGTTTGTTTCGGAAAACTCAGAATAAAGCAGCGGAATAAAAAAAAGAAACAAACACAATCGCTAATAGGTTTCTTTTACTTAGTTTGGAGCCTGTGACGAATCCTACTTCAAGGCCCGCGATCATTGATCACTTTCAGTAGGCAATCACTAATAGCTCGGAAATTCTTTACAAGTAAGCAATTACAAGTACAAAACTAAATAAAGTATATCGACAATATAAGGATGAGTAAAAGAGTCATCGATTGTTGGAGCAGTAGTTGAGTGTTGTTGAAGCGTTTCAGAGCAGCACACAGGAGCACAAGTAATATGATTTTCGGTGTCCCTGAAGTGCTACCCGAGACCCCTTTTTATAGCCTCTTCAAACCTGATCCAGATCCTCTGATCTCGAGATCAAGTTTTGACTCGACACGAATCGGTTGACCTATCCCCAAGTTCGATCGACTAATCCCCAGGTTCGGTCGATGGAACCTGCGAAATCCTCCCGACCTTCCATCCAGATGCAGCCTCTCCGGATAGCGCCTTTGTTCGGTCGACCGATCCCGTCATTCGGTCGACCGATCAGCTGATGATCTTCACCTCATCTGATCTGATCAACCCGGCTTGACTGAGTCTCTGTCTATCCTCGGATAGGTTGGTCGATCCGGAGGTTTGGTCAACCGAACCTCAGGTCAACACTTCACTGAGAGCTGGAATTATGATCCTTTTATACTGAGGTTCGGTCGACCAATCAAGACTAAGTCTGACCCTGCAAAACTTGTTAATTTCCTGTAAAACAGAGTTAGACAAATAGCAATTGATAAATAAATAAATAACTTGACAGCCTTCGGACTGTCCGGTTCTGATTTCGAATTTACTCCGGAAACCCTAAGTTGAACCGATGCCTACTGTTCCCTCACCGGGGAACACATCCTCACCTACTTCTCTCAGAAGAAGTTACCTGTTGCCAGACCGGTCCTCCAGACTGACTGAACTTTTGCTTAGCGCCTGAGACTTCAGGTCTTCATGCTGGACGTCCGCTCCACGACCCGTCCGGACTTCCACCTGGTCCGCAACCACCAGGGTTTTCACCTAGAGTCCCCGACTCTAGGATTTTGCCCAAAGCGCTCGACTCGTCAAGACTTTCCTCCTAGGGTTACCACCCCCTAGGGTTTTCCACCTACCTAACCATATCTAGGACTTTCCATTACCTAGGGTTACCACCCCCTAGGATCTAGGGTTACTACACCCTAGGGGTTTCCACTTACCTAGAATTCACTAGGACTTTTACCTAAGACAACTTAGGACTTTTCTGCAAGCTCAATTAACCTTGTTAGATCACAAGATAACTTAACTTTGGACCCTTTGACATAATCAAAACTCAGGTTCGATCGTCTGGTGCTTCCTACACCAACACTATACACCTCCTGATGGTTCCATTCCTTTCTTTAAGGACCAACTATATGTCGGTCTGTACTTTCCTATCTATCCTTTCATTTATGAAGTTTTTAGGTATTTTCAAATCCCGTTATCACAGTTGGTACCTAATTCCTTTAGGTTACTATGTGGGTTGTGGTATTATTCCGTGTGTACGAGATTCCTCTTCTGCATCACATTTTCTACTATTTCTATTATCCCAAACTATCCGAGCCGAGCGTTTTCCTCTTTTAAGCCCGAGTGGCCATCGTTTATTTTGAGATGATACCCACGTCCAATAAGGGTTGGAAGTCCCACTACTTCTACGTCTGCCTTCCCGACTGGTCCGCTTTTTCGTCCAGCTAGCATGGTAGATGGATCTACTGAACTTCTTGGGCAGATACCGATGCGAGACAACTTACCTCTAAGAAGCCATGCAGCTAGCTAGTTTGAAATACTATATATACAATTTGCTGCTGGAGGGATTCTTGTATTTGTTTGGGCTGAGTTGCATCTGAGCTCGGCTGCTCGACTCTTTTGGTAAACCCTTTTTCCTTTTGTTGTTTTTGAATCTAGCTGATTTTTTTTTTTTGCAGCCCAAGTCATGTTTGGGACATTGCTTAGCGGCTCTAGCAAATTAAATGATGCAGAAGTCAATGCCAGGGGGTGGTCGAGCTGGAGAGCCGCATGCTCTTGCTGGCTGGGCCCTCTGAAGAGCATACCGGTGTAGTAGAAGTGAGCCGGGCAGCAACCAGTGACGCCGCGTCTAACACTAGCGAGTTACTTCCCGAGCGTCCTTCCATGGTGTCCATAGCTATTCCGTTGGAATTAGCCACATCCAGCAAACCACTGATCCAATGCCAACGTTGAAAAAGGCTCCGATCGGAGGCTATTTCTCGCTCGGAGGCCTCTATTCCATGAACCTTTGCAACCGTGTCGGCTCCGCGGCCCCATCATAATAGGGTGAGAATTCTTCATCTACAGTCCCTAAGAGGGTGGCCAGTCTAATGACTCCTCCATCTTCCGATCGGACACCGTCCTTGTCAACGTTGCGGGTCGGGGCGACCATAGCACAACCAATCTCCTACCTGATGCCCCCACCGGTTGACCCGACGACCACTACATCTATTATCCATTCCACCCCTCTATCCAAGTCCAAGGGCAAGACTACTTTAGAGTCCACAAATCTGAGCGGGTGCATTCATATAACGATAGTTATCAAGCTGTCGACTAATGACTGGCGCCATTCGGGCTTTGCCGAACCACGCTCCCTCAAACATAAGATTAAGATACAAGGGTCCTTGGCCCAAACCTGGGTGGATGCTAGGGCTAGGGCGGTGACAATTCCACTCAGGGAGCTTACTGACAACTTTATTCAGAAATCCAGTACGGTAAGCTTATCCGGATTTTTCACTTCTATGTTTCCCGGTTGGACTTAATTTATTTATTTTTATATTCATTTAGTTTTGGATGGAAGGTCTGGCTCTCTGCTAGAGACTAGCCTATTAGGATATGCCCGATGTGGTGTGTGCTAAAATATGTTTTGTAAACATGCATAGCAGAAAATAAAATAATAATAATTCTTAAATTATTACATTACATGCACCACACGTATACAAGGATACAACATGTCAAACATGACCGCATAATTAATTTTTTTACTGAAAGTAAATTTACACTAGGTGTACCTTACGGATGACTTGTAACCAGAAGGGCATCAACCGTAGTGACTTTGTCGAACCTCGCCTCTATTCGTATCCACGCCAAACTTCTAAAGACAACTACTTAAGTACAAGTCTCTCATTCGAAAGTTACTAGCCACAAGCGAAGAAGAGGGATCAAGAGAAAAAGAAAGAGAAGCACACAAGGAAGAGATTTCTTCCTTGTGGTGGTCACGACAACAAGGGGAAAGGCTTCCCCTTGTTGGCGGCGTCAAAGAGAGAGGGGAGAGGGAGAGGAGAAGAGAAATTGGGTTAAGATTTTCCAACAACCTTACAAGCCAATTAATGGTCTCATGTGTATAATTTTCTCTCAACCATATCAATATATAGTCCTCATTAATGAGTTAGATTAGAAAGCCTAAATCTAACCCATTATCTCTTATTTAAAAATTAACTCATTAACCCCTTGATTTGGTTCACAACTAAATCAAGTTGGTTCGTGACTAATTCATAATTAAACCAAATATGATCCAACTCTTCCATAAGAGATGTGGCTCATCCGCGCTTCCATTGCGACAAATATTTCTATATTTGTTTTATGTATGGTCCAACCAAACACTTATCTTTTGATCTAAGAATCCTATTCTTTAACTTGTTTTATGTCTTTTGGAGACTCATTAGTGCGTGTGACCCAATAGGTTCTCAGTTTATCTTGGTTGTCCATAATTAACTACTTAATTATAGAACGATCATGAGTGACACCTAGTAGTACATCATGATTCCTAATTAGTTGGAAAATTATAGTTGATTTTAGAATTAATTCTAAACCCTTCAGCAGTTACAGTGAGTCGTACCTCGTTCCTTTCACTCGTCTTATACCTACTTGGTTCAGGACATGGTCTATGTGTCCTGTTCCCACTAAGTTGACTACGTCACACCTAGTTTAAGTAATACTTTATCGTTCTGTGGATTCAAATTACTTGTACATGTATACAAGAGTCTTACACTCTTAACATGTGATGCTTTGGACAAAGACTTTGAGTGATAACCCTAACAAGTGGCCATAGGGTATACGTCTCTTCGCAAGAAATAGTGAATCCTCTATATGCTATCCAAACACCTTCGGGCACTTCAACTTATATGCAATCATCCCGGGTCCACACCTCAATGAGATGCTTGCTTAAGATGTCAAAGTATAAGTCTCCATGACCAAGATGACTTGTATATCCCAAGTCGAAGGAAACTTGCACTCGTGCTACAATAAAAACTTCATAGACATATCTATATATATGTAACCATATGAAGTCTTACAGTGAGTCACTCCAATGAACTAGTTACTATAACTAACATCCACATTTAATTCTCGACATCCCAATATCTCCAGCCAGTGAGAAAACAGCTGCTTGGCTGAACCAAGGAGTATAACCTGTGCTAGTCTTACAGAATTTATGATGTCTGAATGCATCAATTCGACGACTAGAGAAATTTCAATATATTCATAATTGCACATGTAGAGATAATCACTAGTTGTGATCCAATCACAAATTCTCTCATGCTATGAATTATATTATAGACATTCAGTAAATGAGTTTAAGTCAATCAAACATATAATATGCACTCAAATAGTGAATCTATACTTATCAAATAAATATAAAAAAAAATGTAAGACGATTGCCTTAGGGCATCCCTCAAATTCTAACACCCCCACTTGGCTTAAAACCAATCACCATAGTGTCCTAAATCGTAAGCACAAACATGACTCTCAAACTTGCTTTGTGGTAGTGCCTTTGTCAAAGGATGCGCTATATTTCTTTCAGTGAGAGTTTTCTCGAGTTATATTTGTTTCCTACTAACAATCTCCCTGATCAGATGATAACGACGAAGAACATGTTTTGATTACTGATGAGACCTCAGTTCCTTTGCTTGTGCAATGGCTCCAGTGTTATCGCAGTAAACAAGTAATGTTTCAACAATAGATGGAACTACTCTAAGTTTAGTAACGAACTTCTTGATCCAAACCGCTTCCTTTACTGCTTCCAAAGATACAATGTATTCTACCTCATAGGTAAAATCTGTAACAGTGTCTTGTTTGGAACTTTTCCAACTAACTGCGCCTCCATTTAATATGAATATGAATCCAGACTGGGACTTGGAGTCATCCTTGTCCGTCTGGAAACTAGCATTTGTATATCTGACCAGACATATCCTTAGTTCTTTTTAAGTACTTAAAAATCATCTTGATAGTCACCCAATGATCCATTCTTGAATCAGATTGATATCCAGGGCCGACCCTGGAGGAGGGCCACATTGGGTTATGGCCTTGGGCCGAGAATTTGGGAGGACCCAATTTTTTTTTTTTTTAGTATTATGTATTATAGGCATGTAGTTGGGGCCTTAGATAGTTGGTCTCAAATTCATATTTCAGAGCCTTTTGATAATATTTTTTCATTTGATCCTTTTAGGTTGCAATTTGCAAAGTGGTAAACAAATGAAAAATTAGGGATTTAGGGCTGCCATGAAACAATTGGAAGGTATAATCTTATTTTTTGAAAAGTATAGGAATAATGGTTTTGTTGCAAGTTTGACTATTACTAAAAGTCTTGCATCATATATGCACATAGAGCCAATATTTACAACAAAGCGTCATATTTTTAGGAAAAAATAATTTAATGAAAGAGAGGACGATGAAGGTTCACTATCAGAGTCCTTTAAAATTGATTATTTTGTTGTTGTTGTGGGCATGACGATTGCTTCTTTAAAATGTAGATTTGAGCAAATGAAAACTTTTGAAAATATATTTGATTTTTTATTTGATTCAAAAATGTTAAGAACTTTGGACGATGATGAATTGCGAAAATGTTGTGCCAATTTAAAATCTACTCTAACTCATAACAACTCATCAGATGTTAAGTTAGATTATTTATTTACGAATTAAAAAATATTACAAATGACTTTACCAAATATAGTAATGTTTACAATTGATATTCTTGAATTTGTTCAAAGTATAAATTATTATCCAAATGTTACAATTAATTATAGAATCTTGTTGACTATGTTTGTTATGGTAGCATCGGCTGAAAGGAGTTTTTTAAAATTAAAATTATTGAAAATATATATGAGATCGTCAATGTCACAAGAAAAATTAAATGGATTGACAATTTTATATATTGAAAAAGATATTTAGAAAAATCTTGAAACTGATAATATTATAGACGATTTTACAAATAGAAATGCTAAAAGAAATTATTGTATATTATTAAAAATTTATTTTGGACCTCATTTTATTTTTTTGCCCCGGGCCTCCTGAGTCGAAGGACCGGGGCTGCTGATATCTGCTCGTAACACTCAGAGCATATGATATATCGGGTCTTGTATATAACATAACATACATGATAAATCTTATTGCGGACGCATAAGGTATCTTATCCATGCAAATCCTGTCGTCGTCTGTGCGTGGACACATAAACTTCGAAAGTTGAATTCCATGCCTCATAGGTATGAAATCTTTCTTGGATTCAGACATGTTAAACTGTTTTAGCACTCCGTCTATATATGTCAACTGTGAAAGACCAAGCAACCTTCTTAATCTATCTCTATAGATTTTCATTCTAAGGATATAAGCTACTTCTCCCATATATTTCATGGAGAACGTATTGGATAACTAAACTTTAACTGACTGTAGAACTGACACATCGTTTCCTATAAGTAATATGTCATTAACATATAATATTAGGAATACGACTACACTCCCACTAACCTTTTGATACACACAAGGTTCGTCTGGATTTTGTGAGAAATTAAATTATTTGATCGCCTTATCAAAACAGATATTCCTACTCCTGGATGCTTGTTTTAGTTCATAAATAGATCGTTGAAGCTTTAATACTTTATTCTTGTTGATAGATGTGAAGCCTTCGGGTTGTGTCATATACACATCATCGAGCAGATTTCCATTAAAGAAAGCTGTTTTCACATTCATCTGCCATATCTCATAATCATGATGAGCTGATATGGCCAGGAGTATCCGAATGGATTTAATCATGGTCACAGGTAAGAAAGTTTCATCATAATCAATGTCTTATCTTTGACGATAGTCTTTCACCACCAACCTGACCTTATAGGTAATAATATTACCATCCATGTCGATTTTCTTCTTGAAAACTCATTTGCACCCTATAGGCGTAATGCCTTTATGTGGGTCCACCAAGTTCAAAACTTAGTTTTCGTACATGGAATCCATTTTCGACTTCATGGTTGTAAGTCACTTGTCTTTTTCTGAACTATTCAGAGCCTCTTCGTAATCAGTAGGTTCCTCATCTTTAATGAGTAATACATCATTCGATTCTCTTACAAGAGATCCATATCTCTCAAGAATATTATGTGTCCTACTTGATCTATGTTATGTTATAATCGGTTGTGGTTCTTGACTAAACATCTCATTAGTGTTTATTAGAGTCCCTTGAACTTCATCAAGTTCAACCATACTCCAACTTGCTTCCTGTAAGAGAAATTCTTTCTCTATGAAGGTAGCATGCCTTGAAACAAACACTTTTTGTTTCAAGGGGTGATAGAATTGGTAACCCTTAGTTTCCTTAAGGTATCCAATAAATAAACACTTATCAGACTTGGTATCCAACTTGTTTGATATAGTCCTCTTCACATAAGTAAGACATCCCCATATCTTCAAATAAGATATGAGGGGTTTCTTACTAGTCCATACCTCATATGAAGTAGTTGAGATTGCCTTCGTCGGGACTTTGTTTAGAAAGTAAACAACTATCATGAGTGCATAACCCCAAAAGGTCTTGGGAAGATCTGCACGATCCATCATTGATCTAACCATATCTAACAAGGTTCGATTACACCTTTCTGATACACCATTATATTGTGGTGTATAAGGTGGAGTCCATTGAGACAATATACCATTATCCCTTAGATAATCTAGAAACTCTTGGCTTAAATATTGACCATCTCGATCAGATCGAAGTATCTTAATATTTTTACCAAGTTATTTCTCTACTTCACTTCTGAATTATCTAAACTTTTTAAAGGCTTCAGACTTGTGTTTCATTAGTACACATACCCATAACGAGAATGATCATCAATGAAAGTAATGAAGTAGTTATTATTAAAGTGTATACTAAAAGCCTAGCTTTTTGTAAACATTTATATTTGAAATAAAAGAATCACATTGGTCAATATTTACATTTATATGCTAAGTGTAGTTGTTCAATTGATTTATATTGTAGATAACATGGTGTGTGGTGTCACACACAGAAGATCATGTTATCAATTCCTTATAAATTATAAACAGTTGCTCACGACTAAGATGGAAAGGAATAAACCATTAGAATAGTCGTAGTGTAATTAGGTATTAGTTTATCTTGACTAATAAATTATACTAGCACACTCTAAGTGTATTGAGTAGGACCATTTTAGATAAGTTCTTTTTATACTGACTTAATAAAAGAACTAGACCTTAGTTGTTATGAAAGTGTGTGCTCTTAATCCTAATATAATAACAAACACATATATTTAGTATTTATTTCTTTAACTTATCAAAGGGTAAGATTTAGCTCGATAAATCAATAGGTCCGATAAGTTGGGAAATGATATTACTTATAGTGTGTGTTGTTGATTATAGAAGGAAACTATGTCCTAGTTATCTAGGTTGAGAATGTCCCCAAGAGGAGCTCATAAGGATTGTCATGTTAAACCCTGCAGGTGGACTTAGTCTGACATGACAATGAGGTTGAGTGGTACTACTCTTGGAGCTAAATATTAATTAAGTGAGTTGTCAGTAACTTACTTAATTAGTGGACATTTGTTATCTTAAATACAGGGAGACTAACACACTCATGATATAAAGGAGCCGATAATGTAATTTGGGATTGGTGCGGTAGTGCAATAATAACTCTCTAGTGAAATGAGTTATTATTGATGAACTTGAGTTGTGTGTTCGGGGCGAACACGGGATACTCAAGCTCATCGGAAGGCCAAAATCAATTTCTCCTCTAGGTCCCTATCGTAGCCTCATTAAAGCCTCAAGTCCATCCAAATAAAATCCCTTCTTGGTGTCCAAGAGGGGGCCGACCCATGGCTTGGTGGCCAAGCCAAAGGGGCCGGCCAATGTCCTTCACAAAGTGGCCGGCCCTTTGCTTGGTGTCCAAGCAAAGAGGGGTCGGCCATGATATGTCAAATTAAGAGGGGTGTTTTGAATTTTTAAAATTTTCTCTTTATAGAAAACTATAAGTTTTAAAAGAGAGTTTTTAAAATATAAAACTTTCCTTATTTGAATTAGGCCACATGGTTTAAAAGAAAGTTTAAAAGTTTTAAAACTTTCCTTTTTTAGCCATCCTCATGGTTTTAGGAAAAAGGAAGATAAGTTTTAAATTTTAAATCTTTTTAATTTTGTAACCATGTTTAAAAAAGAAAATTTTAGAAGAGAAGTTTTAAATTTTAAAACATGGTTTTAATTTTTAAAACTTTCTTTTTTTAACATCCACATTAGGAAATTAAAAGAGAGCTTGTAAAATTTTATAAGAGCTTTTCTTCTTTGCTTATAAAACTTTTACAAAAGTATTTCCTTCCTTTTAAGTGGTCGGCCACCCTTGCTTGGTGCTCAAGCAAGGGGTCAGCCAATCAAATAAACCAATCAATCATTGATTGGATGATTGAATCAATCAAGAGAAAGGAAAAAGAAAAATAAAAGGGGAAAAGGAAAAACAAGAGGAAGATTTTAATTTTTGTAAAAAGTCTTTCCTTATTTGCCTTGGGCAAGTAATATAAAAGAAGGGGAGGAGAGGCCTCATGGAGCAATCTAATCAATTCTATTCTTTTCTCTCTTCTCTTCAAGTCTTCTCCTAAGGGCCGGCCCTTGCTTCTCTTCATGCTAGGGCCGACCACCTCTATGTGATTGTTTTGTATGGCCGGATACAAAGAGAAGGAGAAGAAGAGGAGAAGTAGGGTATGCATCTATTCTTATTCTATTGATTGTGCTCTCTCTTGTGGTCGGACCTCTTCCCTTCCCTTTCCCCTTGCTCTCTTTGGTTCCTTGGAGGTGTTGGTGGCCGAATACTAGAAGGAGGAGGAGCTTTTCGGGTGGTGTTCATCTTGGAGAATCGTCGCCCACATGACGTTCAAGTCGAGGCGAAGAATACGGTAGAAGATCTCGAGGTTATTAGCATACAAAGGAAAGGTATAACTAGTAATTATTTTCCGCATCATGCTAGTTTTTTTTTTGTAAGAATTCTAAACACAAGAGGCATTAGATTCTAGTTTTTCGAATTGGAATTCGAGTTTGTGTTTTCTTTTTGTTTTTCGAATTTGTGATTCGATTGTTCTTTTTGGTTAAACCTAGAGTTATATAAGGAAATTAAATATTAGCTTTCCTTAAAAGGCTTTGTCTAGGAAGTGGTGGTTGCTCCCATATCCAAGAAGGCCTAGTGCCTCGCCATGTTTAATCTGGAAGCCAATTTTAGAAATTAATATTTAATTAAATTTATAACATAGGTGGATTTGGATCAATAGTGTTAAGTTCTGCTTGCGATCCAAGTCTAAACCATTAAGAACAGATAAGTTAAATTTGGAATCAATAATGTTAAGTTCCGTTTGCGATTCCTAATTTAACTTCTAAAGAACACAATAGGTTATTAAGAAAGGTTCGACACTTGTATAAAATTTTTGTACAGTGGAACTGGTATGATCTCCCTAGGACTAACCAACAATTGGTATCAGAGATAGGGTTTGCCTCTGTGTGTTTTGGTTTTCAAATAGATTATGCACATGTCATACATAATTTAAGCAGGATAATAGTAGGATGTGCTAACTTTGTGGTTGCAGGCTCCAACTATTATGACATATAGATATTGTGTGTGATTGGATCCTTGGACATGTCAAGGGTATTATTTTTATGTGTGCATTATTATATGTAACTAATACAGCAGGAGTTGTATTAGCCCTAGGATTTTAGAATTTTATTTTTGATCTAGAATACATATACATTCCTTCGTGGAATATTGGATCGATATATGTAAAATTCTATTTTTGTCGCGGATCGTATCCTTGCGAGCGTGGTGCTAGTAGAGGACCAGAAGCGCAGCGAAATAAGAAGCAAGATAGATGAGACGATTGGACCCGATGGTGGTGGCTAAAGATGGCAGCAGCTACGGTTGGAGCACACGGAGGACAGTGATGGAAAAGGCCATAATAGTTGGAAAATTAATTTCCAAATTTATTACTTTTATTTACTGTGATGTGTGTGTGTGCATATGATGTATGCTTGCATAGGTTAAAATTTCTCACCTTAAATAACTAAGTGGGAGAGGGATTTTTAAAATAAATTTCACAGTCTCCATTACTGGTTTGTAAGTGATGCAAACAAACTTGCGCGTTGGCTCTGAGTGCCTTCCTCCATATCGGATGAGTTTGTTTGTGGATCACTAGATCAAACTTCCATTTTGGATGACTATAGGAAATTAATTAAGAGCATGTGATCTTCCCCATCGGAAGGGGCACAATCTTATTAATAGACTAAGTGTCAAGTAATGGTAAACACTTAGGCACGTCTAATAATATCCTCCCCATCGGAGTCATTGCTATTATTTGTGTGACCAAAGGAAAACTAACTATTAATTTGTCAAAAAGATAAGTTGACAGGATAATAAAATTAAAACCCCCTCTTACAAATGTTTGGTTTTGTATACGTCCACACTATCATGGCATACAAAATTCACGGTATATGAGGTAATTTTATTTGTCAGGTTGACAAGAAAATAAAATTATTAGGAAAACCCCCTCTTACAAATGTTTGGTTTTGTATACGTCCACACTATCGTGGCATACAAAATTCACGGTGTTTGAGGTAGTTTTACTTGTCGTAAAGATTTATTGACAAGATAATTAATGGGTAAAACCCTCCTCTTACAAATGTTTGAATTTGTATACGTTCACACTATCGTGACATGCATAATTCCTGGTGTTTGAGGTGTTGGTGAATTTAAATAATATTGTTTGAGAAATCAATGTTATTTTAAATTCAAAGATTTGACCAAATATTTGATCAAAGATAGACCAACTATTAATTTTATTTGTTAGGCTGACAAGATAATAAAATTAATGGATAAAATTTCCTCTTTGATGTTGTATACGTCCACACTATCGTGGCATACAAAATTCACGGGGATTTTAAGGTGTTAGGTTTTGACCAAATATTTTTGTGATTCTTAGGATTTTATATGTTTGTTAATCCCCTAATTGTTATACTATAAAATAGACTTAGTAGTCCCAATTATAATGATTGGAAATATGACTTGGACATTAAGGTAGACTGTCCTCTTAGAAATGAGAACAATATAGGTGTATTTTATTCATTAGTTGATACAAGATTAGTGGTGTTTGTTTGGATGTATACTAAAAGCCTAGCTTTTGGTATAAACATTTATTTAGAAATAAGAATCACACTATGTGAAAATCAACAATAGACTTCGGATATTATCCGAAGTAATAGGTAGATATTTACCGAAGTAGACGCACGTGAAGTAAAAGGTTTTTTTTTTTACTTCGTCACACGATTACCGAAGTCTATCACCGGTCCAAAACCGGTTCAAAATTGGACCGTTTTCGAAGTAAAAAAATGCTATTACTTCATCAAGACAAGTAAAAATACTGAAGTAGTTGATGACATATTACTGCATAAGTTACATTGTCTGACGAAGTTTAAAGAAGTTACGACTTCATAATTTTTTATATTATGGTGTAGTAAATAGTTAATATTACTTCTTCATATTTTAGCTTGATCGAAGTAATTGTTATTGTATTACTTCATCGTAGTATAAGTTAGCGCAGTAATACATACGAACGACTTCAATAATTTTAATCAGTGACAAAGTAAATAGTTTCTTTAACTACGACAATATTTAAATTTACTGAAGTCTTATGTATTATATTACTTCATCATTTTTATTTATAGTATCGAAGTAGTTGACTATATTTTACTACAATATAAATTTAATTGACAAAAGTGTATATCATAATATTTTACTATAACACAATAATTTTCATCACCAAAATTGAACCAATATATCATAAATATCTATCAAATACAATCCAAAAGTGTATTCATAAAAGAAATATTTAACCATAACCCAAAAACTTTTGTATCCATAAATCTCTAAATACAATCTAAAATTTATATCATAGCCTACACTTAGGCATCCACATAGAAATAGACAAATTCGCTCCATTCACTTCTGACTTCATCATACTGAGATTGATTGTAATACTATTTGTTTTTTGATGCTGCAAAATGAATCATTAACAAAAGTTTGAGAATCAATGAAAAATGACTTAATATTTTATAAAGAAAATATTTCATAAAGAAAAAAATTCACCTTCCTCTCCAATTGTGGATATTCATCTAAGACTATCTCTTTCATGTACCGCATCACATAATATCCACATTCAACACCACCATTTTGTTTAAGATTACAACAACAACAACAACAACAACCAAGCCTTTTCCCACTAAGTGGGGTCGGCTGTATGAATCCTTTTACGCCATTGAGCTCTATCTCCTATTATATCATCATCTATATTTAAATAAATTTTATCTTGTTTTATTGTTGCTAACCAAGTCTTTTTTGGTCTTCCTCTTCCTCGTTTTATATGCATGTTTATCATAGTTTCACATCGCCTAACTGGAGCATTTATTGGTCGTCTAAGTACATGTCCGTACCATCTTAAACGTGTCTAACTGGAGCATTTTGTTTAAGATTACCCTAATAAAATTGAAATGTCATGTAAGAAGTCACAATCCAAATAATAAGAATTATTAATTGATGTCTAAATACATATTGTCAATTGTTTAAAACCTGGTCCTTTTGAAATACCCCTTGATGCATTGTATATCTTGACCTCACTACATTGTAAAAAAATAGAAAATTATTTTTTCAACCTATAATAAATTGAATGCATTCAAAATTAGCATAAGTTACTACTTACTTGGTCACAATAGTTTGCCAAGCATGATCTCGGTTCTTGTTACTCAAAGGGTCCAATATGTGATGACAATATGGAAGGTAACTGCAAGGTAACCTTTGCGAGACAATCTGTGATGATATTTATAATGCATCGTTCGTTTTTTTTTTCTTTTCATGAATAACCTATATAGAAGATACATTCATAAACACCTGTATGCATTATATATATAGAAGATAATATGGAAACAAAGAATTGTATTTTGGTTTGCAGGTGTAAGCAAAATACCGAACATGAAGCAAAAGAAAGAACATAAACACCTGTATGCATTCATAAATAACTGTATGCCTACACCAATTATTTGGTATTTTGCAAGTGTAAGCAAACAAAGAATTGTAAAGGAGCTTCTTCGTTGAGGAGCTTCTTCGTTGCCTCAAGGTCTGCAACACGATGGTCACAATTAATCCGAAAACCAGCAATGGCATGACACAGATCCGACCTGAAGGGCGAAGAGGGAATAAACTTAGAGCTGTAGAAAACCTGAAGGGCGACCGCTAGGTAAAGTAGATTTGTCGCTGGTGGAGTCAAAGGACACCGGGTGAAGTCGATTGTTTGCATCGGGCGAAAAAACAAGCAGAGGGCGCAAGGCTAAAAAACACAGAGAAGACCTAAATGGCACACGACAACAAAAGAATAGTTAGGATCGGTTAGAGACAAAGCAATAGAGAGGAAAGGAAAAGAAACGTAACGGCGAGGCAGAGAGGAAAAGAAAGAAGATGTCGAAGAGGGAACAAACCTAGCTTTGTAGAGAGGAAAAGATCTTTGTGCGTTCGGGGGAACAACTCGAAGACCGCCGGCTGTGTGAAGTAGATTTGCTGTCGGGGGAGTCGAAGGTCGCCGGCAGTGAGTTGAAGGCCGCTGGAGAGTCGAAGGTTGTCGAGTGAAGAATCTGTGCGTCGGGGAAAAAAACATGAAGAGGGCGCAAGGAGAAAAAACACGAAGAAAATAGAAGATAGAGGGCGAGGGCGCACGACGGGAGAAAAGTAAAGTAATTAGGGTTCTCATGTGGAAAAAAATAAATCGACCGGTTTACTAGTATTTATAATCAGTTATAACTTATTACTTCAACATTTAGATATATAATTTAATTTTGTGACCTATTACTTCATCAAATATATATCGCGAAGTATAATATTAGATAAAATTAGAAGTAAAGGCCGTATTTTTAAATATATGAAGTCTAAACTAGTATTTACTATGTTAAATTTTGTAACGAAGTTAATTGTAATATATTACTTCATAATTATTTATTGCCGAAGTAAACAGTGGCGAAGTCTAATACAGATTTTCACATAGTATCACATTGGTCAAATGTCTACATTTATGATAAATGTAGTTGTTCAATTAATTTATATTGTAGATAACATGGTGTGTGGAGTCACACACAGAGGATCATGTTATCAGTACCTTATAAATTATAAACAGTAGCTCACGACCAAGATGGAAAGGAACAAACCATTGGAAGGTCGTAGTGTAATTAGGTGTTAGTTTATCTTAACTATATAATTACACTAGTACACTTAGAGTGTATTGAGTAGGACCATTAGAGATCGTTTCCTTTTATACTGACTTTATAAAGGAACAAAGACCTCAGTTATTATGGAAGTGTGTGCTCTTAATCCTAATATAATAACAAGCACATATATTTGATATTCATTTCTTTAATTTATCAATGGGTAAGATTTAGTTCGATAAATCAATAAGCTCGATAAGTTGGGAAATGATGTTACTTATAGTGTGACTTGTTGATTATAGAAGGAAACTGTGTTCTAGTAATCTAGGTTGATAATGTCCCCAAGAGGAGCTCATAAAGATTGTCATGTTAAACCCTGCAGGTGGACTTAGTCCGACATGACGATAAGGTTGAGTGGTACTACTCTTGGACTAAGATATTAATTAAATGAGTTGTCAGTAACTCACTTAATTAGTGGACATTCGACATCTTAAACACAGGGAGACTAACACACTCATAATAAGAAGGAGTCCAAAAATATAATTTGGGATTGGTGCGGTAGTTCAATAATAATTCTTTAGTGGTATGAATTATTATTGATGAAGTTAAGTTGTGTTCGGGGCGAACACGGGAAGCTTAATTTCATCGGGAGACCAAAACCAATTCCTCCTCTTGGTCCCTATCGTAGCCTCTTGTATATAGAGATTTATACCCACCATATACCCACCTTCTTACCCACTTTTGGTGGCCGGCCAAGCTAGCTTGGAACCCAAGCTAGGGCCGGCCAAGACCCAAAGGTTGAGCCAAGTTGGTGGTTGGCCAAAGCTTGGGTCCCAAGCTTAGGTGGCCGACCACTAGAAAATTAAAAGGAATTTTTATTAAAATTATTTCTTATATGGATATCGTGGTTTTAAAAGAGAGTTTAAAATTTAAATCTTTCATTTTATAGCTTTCTACAAAAGATTAAGAAAAGATTTGAAATCTTTCCTTATTTGTAGATTGAAAGGAGATTTTATTTTTGAGAAAACTTTCCTTTTTTAACCATGTTCATGTTTTAAAAGAGAGTTTAAATATTAAATATTCTCTTTTATTAGTTTCTACAAAAGATTAAGAAAAGATTTGATATCTTTCCTTATTTGTAGATTGAAAAGAGATTTTAATTTTTAGAGATAACTTTCCTTTTTAGAAATTATCCACATGTTTAAAAGAAAGATTTTAATTTATAAAATTTCTTTTTTACTAACCATGAAGGGATTAAAATTATTGGAGAAATTTTTATAAATTTCTGGAGACAAATTAGGAAGTTTAATTAATTAAAACTCTCCTTGTTTATAGCTTGTGGTGGCCGACCATTATTATTAAGAGAAGAAAATTGTTTTTAATTAAAATAATTTTTCTTTTTCATAGCAAAGAAATTAAGGAAGTTTTTATTTAAAATTTCCTTATTTGCCAAGACCAAGGAATATAAAAGATGGGGTAGAGGTGCCTTCATGGCTAATGACTCTATTCTATTCTTCCTCTCTTTTTCTCCTTGGTGGCCGACCCTAGCTTCTCCCTCTTCTCTTCTTCTTGTGGCCGGCGGCAACCCCTCTTGGAGCTCTTGATGGTGGCCGGTTCTAGCTAGGAGAAGAAGGAGAGAAAGGAGATTTTGTTTCATGCATCCCTTGGAGCTTGGTGGTGGTGGTCGGACCTCTACTTCTCTTGGAGAATTGTGGTGGCCGAAACCTAGAAGGAAGAAGAAGGTGCTTGGTGGTTCTCATCTCAGAAGATCGTTGCCCACACAACGTCCGAGATTAGAAGAGGAATACGGTAGAAGATCAAGAGGTTATTTGCTTATAAAGAAAGGTATAACTAGTAATTATTTTCCGCATCATACTAGTTTTCTTTGTATAGTTATTTTTGGAAATACCAAACACAAGAGGCATTTGATTCTAGAGTTTTCGGATTTGTTTCGAATTTGTGTTTCTTTTGTTTTATTTTTCAAATTTGTGATTCGATTGTTCTTTTTAGTTAACCTAGAGTTATTTAAGGAAATAAATATTAGCTTTCCTTAAAAGACTTTGCCTAGGCGGTGGTGGTTGCTCCCATATCCAAGAAGGTCATGTGCCTTGCCATGCAGTCCTGGAAGCCGATTTTGAAAATTAATATTTATGGAATTAATAACTTAGGTAGATTTGAATCAATAGTGTTAAGTTCCGCTTGCGATTCAAATCTAAACCATTTAGAACAGATAAGTTAAATTTGGAATCAATGATGTTAAGTTCCATCTGCGATTCCTAATTTAACTTCTAAAAAATACAATAGGTTATTTAAGGAAAGGTTCGACACTTGTACAAAAAATTTTTGTACAGTGGAACCGGTACGTTTTCCTAGGACTAACCAACAGTGTTATCTACCAGTACCTGGTGTGTAGATACGGGAGTCACTGATCGTGTCTACAATTTATTATAGGGGTTCTAAGAAACCCGATAACTATATGAAGGGAAAATACCGTCTACATAGGCACTGCTGCAAAAGTAGCAGTCGTTGTAGTGGGAGATGTTTATCCTCTGATAGGAATAAAATATGGATTTTCATAAATTGTCTTTATGTACTAAGTTTAGAAAGAACCTGATTTCAGTTTCTAAACTATTAAAGAATAGATATTGTGTCTATTTTGGTAACAAAGTTGTTATCGAGAAAATAGGAAAAATATTTGTTCTGGTACGTTGGTTGACAATTTATAAATCCAATAACTCCCACGATGCAATAAATGAAAATTAATAACACATCTTCTAACTTTAATAAGAGAAAGCAACCTTCGGAAATGAACCAATCACATCTTTGGCAGTATAAGGCTAGGTTATATTAACTTGAGTAGGATTCAAAGAATAATAACCAATGAACTCTTGGGTTCATTGGTAGTGGAAATTTTTTCCAACCTACGGGTCTTACTTAGGAAGGAAAATAACCAAGAAGCTTTTAAATCTAAGGGGTATAGAGCCGAAGATGTGTTGGAATTGGTTCATTCTGATTTGTGTGGTCCTATGACTATCCAGACAAGAGGTAGTTTTGAATATTTCGTCTATTTTATAGACAATTATTCGAGATACAGATACATTTACTTAATGCGCCGCAAGTCTAAGTGCTTTGATTAGTTCAAAGAGTACGAGGCTGATGCGGAGAAACGTTAAAGTAATAGTATCAAGACATTATGGTGAGATCGTAGTGACGAGCACCTCTTAGGAGAGTTTAGGAGTCACTTATCAAAAGTCAGTATTCAATCTCAATTGACTGCACCTGGTATACCCTAACAGAAAGGTGCAGTAGAACGAAGGAATAGGACTCTTATGGAAATAGTTAGATCAATGATGAGTTATTCAGAATTACCAAAATTCGTTTTGAGGATATACATTGGAAACGGAAGTGAACATAGTACCTTCTAAGCCAGAACTCTCTACTCCCATAGAATTTCAGAATGGGCGTAAGCCTAGTCTGAAGTATATTCAGATTTGGGGCGGTCTAGCACATGAGGACACTGATAAGTTGGATAGGAGTTCACTTGTTTATGGGTTGTCCTAGAGAAACGAAAGGAAGTTTATAGTCCTTAAAATCAGAAGGTCATTGTTAGCACCAATGCCCGATTTTAGAAGAGGACTATACTATGAACCACAAGCCCATAAGTAAAAAATTGTTCTTAAGGAAAATAAAGGACACGTCTAATCTAATACCAACTGTACAAGATGAAATATAACAAGAAACTGCAACACGTATCACAAATGATACACAATTGCATAAAGTGCCTTGTTGTAATGGGAGGGTTGTTAGGCAACCTAAAAGATTCATGTTTTGGGAGAGCCTTTGGACTTGATCCCTGGTGGACATGAACCTGATCCTCGGACATATGATGAAGCGCTCCAAGATAAAAATGCATCATCTTTACAAAGAGCAATGAATACAGAATTAGAATATATGTATTCTAATAGAGTCTGGGAGCTTATAAAATCACCAAATGGTGTAAAAGCCATTGGGTAAAAATAAGTCTACAATAGGAAAAGAGGGATAGACGGGAAGGTAGAAACTTTCAAAGCAAGGCTTGTTGGAAAAGGAAACTTTTTCCACCGGTAATCATGCTTAAGTCTATCCGGATTCTTTTATCTATTGCTACTCATATGGACTATGAGTTTTGGCAAGTGGATGTCAAGACAGCTTTCCTTAATGAAAGTCTTGAAGAAAATATTCATATAAGGCAACCAGAGGGGTTCATTGCAAAAGGGCAAAGTGCATCTAGTATGTAAGCTCAATCGGTCTTCTTACGGACTGAAGCAAAGCTTCAAGGTCTTGGACATCTGGTCTAATGAAGTAATCCAGACCTATGGATTTATTCAATGACCCGATGAGTCTTGTGTATACAAGAAGTGTGATGGAAACGTGGTGGTATTTCTTGTACTATACGTAGATGACATTTTTGGTAGTTGGAACCAATATCAAAGTGTTGTCGGAAGTAAGGGTATGGTTGTCCAAGAAATTCGATATGAAAGACTTGGGAGAATGCACACATATTCTCGGGATCAAAGTGATCAAAAGAAAAGAATGTTGTGCTTATCCCGAGCTTCATACTATCCTAGCTCGTTTTAGCATACAAGACTCCAAGAAAGGTTTTCTACCTTTTATGCATGGAGTATCTTTATCTAAAGAAATGTCTCCAAAGACATCAAAGCAGATAGAGGACATAAAGGCAGTATCTTATGCTTCGGCTGTCGGAAGCCTAATGTATGCTATGCACGAGACCGGATATTTGTTTTGCTCAGGGCATAGTTAGCAGATATCAAAGTAATCCTGGATAGGGACATTGGACTGGTGTAAAGCATATACCTTAGAGGGACTAGAAATTATATGCTAGTCTACAAGGCAGATAATTTGATCCATGAGGGTTACACGGATTTTTGATTTCCAATCAGATAGGGAAAATAGTAAGTCGACCTCGGGGTTTTTGTGTTTACTTTAGGAGGTGAAGCTATATCTATGGAAGAGTGTTAAGCATAGGTGCTTTTCTAGACTCCACCATAGAAGCTGAGTATGTGGCAGCCTCTGAGGTAGCCACAGAAGTTATATGGCTCAGAAACTTCATGATGGACTTAGACATGATTTCTGGTTTGTCCAAAATTATTACAATTTTTGTAATAAATAGTGGTGCAGTAGCAAACTCAAAGAAACCATAAGTCCATAAGGCAAGTAAACACAATAGAGCGCAAGTACCACCCAATACGAGACATCGTACAATGAGGAGAAGTTGTTGCCCCCTAGATTGCATCAGATGATAGCTTAAGAGATCCTTTCACTAAGGCCCTTAAGGCTAGAGCTTTTGATGGGCATGTTGAAGGGTTGGGAATCAGATGTATGGCAGCAGATATGGCAGCTTAGTCTTTTAGTATAAGTGGGAGATTGTTAGAGTGTATACTAAAAGCCTAGCTTTTTGTAAACATTTATATTTGAAATAAAAGAATCACATTGGTCAATATCTATATTTATATGCTAAGTGTAGTTGTTCAATTGATTTATATTGTAGATAACATGGTGTGTGGTGTCACACACAGAAGATCATGTTATCAATTCCTTATAAATTATAAACAGTTGCTCACGACTAAGATGGAAAGGAACAAACCATTAGAATAATCGTAGTGTAATTAGGTATTAGTTTATCTTGACTAATAAATTATACTAGCACACTCTAAGTGTATTGAGTAGGATCATTTTAGATAAGTTCTTTTTATACTGACTTAATAAAAGAACTAGACCTTAGTTGTTATGGAAGTGTGTACTCTTAATCCTAATATAATAACAAACACATATATTTAGTATTTATTTCTTTAACTTATCAAAGGGTAAGATTTAGCTCGATAAATAATAGGCCCGATAAATTGGGAAATGATATTACTTATAGTGTGTGTTGTTGATTATAGAAGGAAACTGTGTCCTAGTTATCTAGGTTGAGAATGTCCCCAAGAGGAGCTCATAAGGATTGTCATGTTAAACCCTGCAGGTGGACTTAGTCCGACATGACGATAAGGTTGAGTGGTACTACTCTTGGACTAAGATATTAATTAAATGAGTTGTCAGTAACTCACTTAATTAGTGGACATTCGACATCTTAAACACAGGGAGACTAACACACTCATAATAAGAAGGAAGAAACAAAATGGGATGCCTTATTCTTTTCACATACTCAAGATAGATCTTGCAGTTTCTTCGCCAGTGTCCCATCTTGCCACAATGATGACATGGACCCTTTTATGCTGGTTCTATTGTCTTGACCTTTTTGCTCTTCCCTTTAGCCTGATGTTTTGGCTTCCTTTTAGAACCTTTCTTGGAGGAGTCTACTAACATCACAGTTTTCTGTCCACCATTAACAAAAGGCTCCACAATCTTGAGCATATTTATCATCTCTGGGATGGTCGATTCCAAATTGTTCATCTGATAGTTCATCACAAATTGTGAATGACTTTTCGATAAACTATGTAGAATTAAGTCAATACTTAACTCATGATATATCGTAAAACTGAGTGATGCTAAATGCTCTATGCAGCCGTTCATCTTTAATACGTATTGTCCTGCAGACGAACCCTCCTGCATCTTTGAGCAAAGGAGAAGCTTGACCTTTCGGATCTAGCTTGCTTATCAAATAGTTCACGAAGATGATAGACAATATCATAAGCATCCAAATGCTCATATTGTTTCTGTAATTCAGGAGTCATAGCGGCTAGCATGATGCAACTAGCAAGTACAAAATCATCCTTATGTTTCTGAAGGGCCAACAGTTTGTCCGTAGTTGCATCGACATCAAGACTCGTGGGAAGAGGTTGATCAAGGACATAAGATTACATCTCTATGGTTTGAACAAATCAATGCTTCAAGTTTAAAACCAACCCGTTAATCATAAGATTGCATCTTTATAGTTTGAACATGTTTAATTTCAAGTTGAGATTGACTTTGGCCAACAACTCAAATAAGAACTTAAACTTTGGTTCTTTTCATATTAACAGAATGTATAGGTTTTAACATTGAGTAAGTGATTTAGGTCTTATTTACATCATGCAAAATTATATCTACATGACATTACACGCATGACATAAATGATGACATGACACGTCACACACATGACTTAATGATGACATGACACATCACACGCATGACATAGAATGACACATCATACATATGGTAAGATCTAATCACATCACACGTATGACAAAATCTAATCATGTCATAATTAATGCATCTACATGGCATACAATATGGTATGTTCATGGCATAAATTTACATATGTTATAATTCTATTTTAGAAATAAAAATATGTTATAAATCTGATTTTAATAAATCAAGATTTATCTAATCAAATTAGGAAACCAATTTTTAAATTTAATTAACATATCTCATCTAGAATCTTTCTATAAAGCAAGAATCTTTAATTATTTAAAAACAAATTTCTAAATTAATTTCCTAACCATTTAGAAAATAAATAATTAATATTTCTTAATTTATTACCGAATAATTTAAATATGGATTTTTTGTGATTTTTCAAATATTTCCAAATTTTGTATTCCTCACAATTTAGGAAACTTCCCAAAAATAGAATATTTTAAAAAACTAAAAATTTCATAAAATATTAATTCTACAATTTAATTTATAATATCTCAAATTTGGATTTTATGATTTTTTTAAAATCTTTCCAAATTTGGTATTTCCTAACAATTTAAGAAACTTTCCAAAAATAGAATATTTTAATAAATCTGAAAATTTCATAAAAGATTAATTCTATAATTTAGTTTGGAATATCTCAGATCTAGATTTTTTTTAAAAAAATTTAGAACCTTTCCATATTTAACATTACCTAATAAATTAGAAAATGTTCTAAAAATAGAATATTTTTAAATTTAATTATCTGAAATTATATTAGAAACTTTCTAAAAATGGAATTTTCTAACAATTTAGGAAGCTTTTCAAAAATATAAAAATCTTAATAATTCCAGAAAAATTTCAAAATTAATTACAACACAAATTATGAACCGTAAAATAATTTTACGATCATGTCGAAGCATGATCAGGCTTTAATACCACTGTTGGGATATGCCCGATGCGGTATGTGCTAAAACACGTTTCGTAAACATGCGCAACAGAAAATAAAACAATAATAATTCCTTAATTTTTACATCACACGCATCACACGCATACAAGGATACAACATGTCAAACATGATCGCATAATTAAATTTTTTACGAAAAGTAAATTTACGCTAGGTATACCTTACGGATGACCTATAAAGAGAAGGGCATCAACCGTAGCAACGTTGTCAAACCTCGCCTCTATTTGTATCCATACCGAGCTCCTCAAGATAACTCCTTGAGTACAAGCCTCTCCTTCAAAAGTTACTAGCCACGAGCGAAGAAGAGTGATCAAGAGAAAGAGAAGCACGGTGGTCACAACAACAAGGGGAAGGGCTTCCCCTAGTTGGCGGCGACAAAGAGAGAGGGGAGAGGGAGAAGAGAAGAGAAATTGGGTTAATATTGTCTAAAAACTTTACAAGTCGATTAATGATCTCATGTGTGTAATTTTCTCTCGACCATATCAATATATAACCCTCATTAATGGGTTGGATTAGAAATCTCAAATCCAACCAATTATCCCTTAATAAAAAATTAGCCCATTGACCCATTGGTTTGGTTCACAACTAAACCAAGTTGGTTCATGACTAATTCATAATTAAACCAAATATGGTCCAACTCTTCCATAAGAGTTATAACCCATCCGTGCTTCCATTGCGACAAATATTTTCATATTTGTCTTACGTATGGTCCAACCAAATATTTATCTCTTGATCTAAGAATCCTATTCTTTAACTTGTTTTACGTCTTTTAGAGACTCGTTAGTGTATGTGACCCAATAGGTTCTCGGTTTATCTTAGCCGTCCATAATTAACTACTTAATTATAGAACGATCATGAGTGGCACCTAGTAGTTCATCATGATCCCCAATTAGTTAAAAAATCATAGTTGATCTTAGAATTAATTCTAAACCCTTCAGCAGCTATAGTGAGATCGTGCCTCGTTCCTTTCACTCATCTTATAGTCACATGGTTCAAGACATGGTCTATGTATCTTGTCCCCACTAGGCTGACTACGTCATACCTAACCCAAGTAATACTTTCTCATTCTATGAATTCAAATTACTCGTACATGTATACAAGAGTCTCGCATTCTTAACATGTGATGCTTTGGCCAAAGATTTTGAGTGATAATCCTAACAAGTGGCCATAAGGTATATATGTCTCCTCGCAAGGAGCGGTAAATCCTCTATGGGCTATCCAAATATCTTTCTGGCACTTCAACTTATACTCAATCATCCCGGGTCCATACCTCAATGAGATGCTTGATTAAGATGTCAAAGTATAAGTCTCCATGACCAAGATGACTTGTATACCTCAAGTCGAAGGTGTTGGTGCAACCTTAGGTCAAGGTTGACCTGGTTGACCAGACTCGAGTTGACTTGACTCGAGTTGTGTTTTGATGTTTGACGAGTTATGTTTGACAATGTTTGACGTGAACAGAAAAGTTGTACCTTGATGTTTTACAAGGATACAAGCTTGGGAGATTGTGGGTGCAACCCGTGGTCAAGGTTGACCTGGTTGACCCGAGGTGAGTTGACCTGACTCGGAAAAGTCCAAGCAGGGAGCTTGGCACGGGAAAAGTCCAAGCAGGGAGACTTGGCACGGAAAAGTCCAAGCAGGGAGCTTGGCACGAGAGAAGTCCAAGTATGGAAGCTTGGCATGGGAAGTCAGAGAGGGCTCGGTAGCTCGGTAGCTCGGTAGCTCGGTAGCCCGGTAGCTCGGTAGCTCGGTAGCTCGGTAGCTCTGACTAGGTCAGAGAGGGCTCGGTAGCTCGTTCTCTGGACCAGACGAAGTCGGAGAGGGCTCGGCAGCTCGTTCTCCGGACTTGGTCAGAGAGGGCTTGGTAGCTCGTTCTCTGGACCGGATGTGGAAAGTCCTGGTGAGTGAAGCCAGGCAGTGGGAAAGTCCTGGTGGGTGAAGCCAGGCAGTTGGGAAAGTCCTGGTGAGTGAAGCCAGTGTTGGTTGCTACTCAGAAAACCTAGAGGTTCCTGTTAGGACCAAAAGTAGCTAGAGGGGGGGGGGGTGAATAGCTCGTCGCGTGCTCGTCGCTCGGCGTTGCTTGTTTCTTCAAAGAAGTGCAGCGGAAAATACAGAAACAAATCACACAACGCTAACACGGTTGGTTTACTTGGTATCCACCTCACAAGAGGTGACTAGTCCAAGGATCCACACCACGCACGCACCCTCCACTATGAAAACACTCCTTTTCGGTAACTACCGAGGGCGGAGAAGCCCTACAAGACTCTCAGTACAAGAAGAAAGGAAAGGGAAACAAAATACAAGCGCAAAGCTTACAATGAGTACAGAAAACCCTAACCCTAGCTTCTCTTCTTGCCTTTGATCCGCCTCTTGACTTGGAAAGCTTCCAAGATCCTTCAAGAACTGGCGATCTGATCTTTGAGAGCGCTGTGGAGGAGTTGGCGAGAGATCTGGAGTGAATCGGTGAGAGGATTGCCGCAGCCATCGAACGCCTGCAGCTATAAACGATGTCAACGGTCGGATCCCGATCGATTCGAATGTTCCCAATCGATCGGGGAGGCTTTGGATCGATCCACGGATCGATCCAGAGCGCCTCTGTGCTCTGGAAACGCGCCTGGATCGATCCACGGATCGATCCAGCGCTTATCCCGCGAAGCAGCCGCGTCCCAATCGATCCACTGATCGATTGGTCCACGGATCGATCCGTGGATCGATCGGCGGATCGATCCACTGATCGATCCAGAGCCTGGATCGATCCACTGATCGATCCAGAGCCTGGATCGATCCACTGATCGATCCAGCACTTGGTTTTTGTCCAAAACCAAGTCCTAAACCTCCCAAACCAACATCCGGTCAACCTTGACCTGTTGGTATGTCATGCCTAGCATCTAGTCACTCCCTTGACCTGCTAGGACTCCCTTACCAAGTGTCCGGTCAATCCCTTTGACCCACTTGGACTTTTCTCTGTGCCAAGTATCCGGTCAATCCCTTTGACCTACTTGGACTTTTCTTTCATGCCAAGTATCCAGTCAATCCTTTGACCTACTTGGACTTCCCAGCACCAGATGTCCGATCATCCTTGATCCATCTGGATTTTCCCTTGCCTGGCTTCACTCACCAGGACTTTCCATCTGCCTAGCTTCACTCACTAGGACTTTCACCTGACTTCACTCACCAGGATTTCCATCTGCCTAGCTTCACTCACTAGGACTTCCTTCTTCCTGGCTTCACTCACCAGGACTTTTCTTCTGCCTGGCTTCACTCACCAGGACTTTCATTTTGCCTAACATCCCAGTTAGGACTTCCCAGTCAAGTATCCAGTCAATCCTTTGACCTACTTGACTCTTCTTCAATCAATATCTTATTGTCAAACATCTAAACCCAAACCAAGACTCAGCTTGGTTACCCAGGTCAACCTTGACCTGAGGGATATTGCACAAACAATCTCCCCCTTTTTGATGTTTGACAATACCACAATAACATTTACAATCCCATATGTAAGTTAGACTAATCTCATAGCCTCCTTCTTCATGCCACTAGGTAATGAAAGCATAAATTAAGCTCTTCATTCTCCCCCTAAGAGGGCAAACTCCCTCTAGGTAATGACAGCCTAACTTACTCCCTTTCATGAGTCCTTTCATTCTCCCCCTATGACCTTCCCATAGGTAATGAAGGACTAAGCTTAACCATACATTCTCCCCCTATTGGCACACATCAACCCATCGTTGGACACACATCAACCTATGCTCCAATTCTGGGCACACTTCAACAAATCCATTTGTTGAAGACTCTCCCCCTGAAGAGTTGCTCATCGTTGTTCACAACATCACTCGTTGTGATCAACACGATAATGAAGGTCCCATACCCTTCATTTATCCTTAACTTCTCTCTCAATGTAGACAACTACTCAACCTTGAGCATTATCTACCACTTGTGTTTCCACTTGAAATAATGAGGATATCCACTCCCCATTTCTCCCCATTTCAAGTTTAAATGCTCAACCTTGAGCAAGTTCACAACAGAAGGTTAACCACCTTCCAAGGTTCATGAAAAATAATTTTCATGTCTTTAAAGAGTCCCTCCCCCTAAAGACATGGTGGTAACTTCTGTCATTGCACCAACAATGACTTGGAATCCCTAAAACATTAGGAAACCCAAATTTAGAAGTTTTGATGTTCAAATATTCAAAATTTTAAACAACCTCAACCTAAACTTCGACTTAGTCTTCGTTAACCAATCCATCCTTGTTTTCAACATGAAAACACCCTTTGTATGTATACAAATGTATTTAAGGGGTTTGGAAAGGTTACCTAGACTCAAAGAGGGTCAAAAATGCTGAAATCAGGCCTTCCCAGCCAAAATCAGCTACTTGGATCGATTGGAGTTGGGTTCCAATCGATTGAACCTTTCTGAATCGATCCACGGATCGATTCAGACTCCCTGGATCGATCGGCTGATCGATCCAGCGAGCTTCTGCTCGCGGGAAATGCCGTTTGAATCGATCCATGGATCGATTCATGGAACTCCAATCGATCCATGGATCGATCGGAGCTCTGATAGTTGCTGAAATTCCATTTCAGTCAACTTCAGAAACCCCTAGAAAATTCTACAAAAATCCAAAAATTATGAAATTTCGTGTAGACATTATTTAGGGCATACTTAATCATGGAAAAATAGCTTTCTATGAAAATACATCATATTTTCAAAGATTGACACAAACTTGAAAACTTGCAAAAAACTTTAGTGTTTTTCTTCAAGTTTGTGTCTAACTATTCAATGGTGATTACTATCAAAAGATAGCCTTCACCAAGGTTTTCCAAAAACATTTTAAAAAAATTTTCAAAACCGATATCCCATCACATTCCTTGGGCTTAATGCACATGACTTGTACATTAGCTTTCCCAATGATGGGAAAACACATAACTATGTGTTTTGATGAACCTAAAACTCAAAAGAATGCACTAAATCAACATCTTGAGTTTTGTTCATCATCCTAACACCTCACTTGTATATAATATGCACTAAAACACATACTAGTCACCTTATAGTCTTTGTGAGATGTAGATTTTGGTTTTGCCCTAATCTAGGGATCATGCATATTTATCTAGGCATTTTAGAAATATTAGACATCCACCCAGGATGTCACTTGTCAATAAGTGTCGTTAAATGCCATTCGTCCTTAATTACAAGGAATTAAACTTAATGCATGATTATGTTATGGCATACATCAAAAGAAAATAATTTTCAAAAGAGAATATCCTATTACTACATGATGTATGAATGTCATGACATGGTATTTTTTTGGATTTTTCATAATAAAACATGAATGCAAAAATAGACATGATGTCATGGCATATGATGGGCAAACAATCATGGCAAGGTTTAGCATAAATAAAATATGCCTAGATTAACTATCTAAGTATCCTTAAAGTCTTAGCTAAACTTACACCTTAAACCTAGATTGCCCTAAAATGCTACAAGAGAATGCCAAAGCCTAAATTTGGCATTTCTAATTTCCTTGATTTAATGTATGCCAATTGAAAATAAACATGTCCTCAAATGTTGGCATATTCCATTTTTCCACAAGAGTAGCACTTTTAAATTAAGGCTCGGATTGCCTTAAATTTCCTAAGAACATACCAAAATCCCAACTTGGTAGTTCTTGTGTTTTCTCAAATTTGTGCCACTTTAAAATAAAATCAATACTTCTCCGATTTGGCACATTTACTCTTTCAAGGAGTAATCAATAATTCTATTTCATTTTCAAAGGTTAACTAAAACCTTGAAAATGCTCCTTGAGTGTCAATTTCCTCAAAGTTGGGTTAACTACCCTTCTAATCGGAGTTGATACTCTCTAACCCATCTATGGGGTAGAGAAGATGCTCCTAGGAACCCAACACCTATTGGTGCTCCTTGGATGCTCTAGGTACTCACTAGGGATAACTTCCCTAGATACCTTCCTAGTGACCTTGTTGGGCTTCTTAGAAGCCTTGGTCACATTTTCTAGATCAACTCTAGGGATAGCCTCCCTTGTAACCTTGTTCGTGACTTTCTTAGACTTCTTAGAAGTCTTAGTCACTTTGGTTGCAAAGATACTTCTAGGGATATCTTCCCTTGTATCCTTGACTTGACCTCTAGACTTAGGGTTCGTTCCATAACTATATGGAACCCTATGATAACTAGGCACATCCTTCTTAGCGTTTGGTTTGTATCCCAAACCTTTATGGCCATTAGATGACCTTTGTGCTCCTAGACCTAGGTTATGCTCATTTTGCCCTAATAGGATATTTTCCATCCTTTTTAGGGTCTTTTCCATTTTATCAAGTCTTGACCTCAAGACTTGATTTTCTCTCACTAAGTCCTTAGTATTTGACCCATGAGCATTTTTGTTTCTAGGCTTGTATCTAAAATCCTTAGAGTTTTCGCCTAGATTTTTACCTACAATCCTAGCCTTAGGTGTAGTAGTTTTAGCATGAAAAGCTATATGTTTTCCTTTAACACTATCATGCTTTCTATTTTCATGGTAAATAGCATTAAAATGATATAAATTTGAACTATCATGCTTTTTACCATAATGTAAAGGAGTAGGCTCAATAAATGTTACCTTCTTCTTTACCTTGGAGGCTCCCCCTTGACTAGAGCTTCCTCCATGAGCCTTGACCACCTTCTTCCCCTTAGGGCATTGACTTCGGTAATGCCCCTTTAGATTGCAAGAGAAGCACACGATGTGCTCCTTGCTCTTCTTTGTTCCGGGGATGGTCTCCTTGGGCTTCTCCTTGCCCTTTTGTGCCACTTGGCCCTTCTTCTTGGCCAATTTAGGGCATTTGCTCTTGTAGTGCCCACTTTCCCTACACTCAAAACATATTATATGATTTTTATTATTAATTGAAATATTTATACCTTTGCTTGTAGGGGTGGCATCTTTTTCTTTGGATCCGGAGGTAAAAGCTTCCTCTTGCTCTTCTTCTCTTGACCCGGATGTAGAAGCTTCTCCTTCTTCTTGATCCGGTGTCACCAAGGATTGCTCCCCCTCAATCCTAGAGGTGGAGGCTTCATCATCTTGAATATGAAACAAGGAGCATGCTCCCTCCTTGTTCCCTTCATTGCATTCCCTTGAGGATGAAGCTTCTTGGATTTCCTCTTCTTCGGAGGTTGAGCATCTCTCAACCTCGGAGTCCTCCTCTTGGTCTTGATCCAATGAGTCGCCCTCTTTGGATTCTCCTTGATTTGATACAGTGGAGGGGATCTCATGAATTCTTGCCAATTTGTTCCAAAGCTCCTTGGCATCTTCAAACTCTCCAATTTGTTCCAAGATGTTGCTTGGTAATAAATTGACCAAAAGCTTGGTCACTTTGTCATTGGCCTCACATCTTTGGATTTGGTCTTTGCTCCACTTGCTCCTTTTGAGTACTTTGCCCTTGGAATTTGTGGGAGCTTCAAAACCTTCCATGAGAGCAAACCATTGCTCTATCTCCATCATAAGAAAATTTTCGATTCTTGATTTCCAAGAATCGAAGCTTGTAGATGAATATGGTGGAGCCACCCTTGTGTCAAATCCAAGTCCATCCTGGAATTGCATCTTGAAGTTGAGCTTGATAGAATCTTGAACTTGAAGAATTTGCTTCAACTTCTTCACCCTCTAGCTTTTCTTGTTATACTTGACCCTTCCGGCGATGATTCCGGTGAAGAGCAACTTTGCTCTGATACCACTTGTTAGGACCAAAAGTAGCTAGAGGGGGGGGGTGAATAGCTCGTCGCGTGCTCGTCGCTCGGCGTTGCTTGTTTCTTCAAAGAAGTGCAGCGGAAAATACAGAAACAAATCACACAACGCTAACACGGTTGGTTTACTTGGTATCCACCTCACAAGAGGTGACTAGTCCAAGGATCCACACCACGCACGCACCCTCCACTATGAAAACACTCCTTTTCGGTAACTACCGAGGGCGGAGAAGCCCTACAAGACTCTCAGTACAAGAAGAAAGGAAAGGGAAACAAAATACAAGCGCAAAGCTTACAATGAGTACAGAAAACCCTAACCCTAGCTTCTCTTCTTGCCTTTGATCCGCCTCTTGACTTGGAAAGCTTCCAAGATCCTTCAAGAACTGGCGATCTGATCTTTGAGAGCGCTGTGGAGGAGTTGGCGAGAGATCTGGAGTGAATCGGTGAGAGGATTGCCGCAGCCATCGAACGCCTGCAGCTATAAACGATGTCAACGGTCGGATCCCGATCGATTCGAATATTCCCAATCGATCGGGGAGGCTTTGGATCGATCCACGGATCGATCCAGAGCGCCTCTGTGCTCTGGAAACGCGCCTGGATCGATCCACGGATCGATCCAGCGCTTATCGCGCGAAGCAGCCGCGTCCCAATCGATCCACTGATCGATTGGGACCTCTGGATCGATCCACGGATCGATCCGAGCTCTCAGATAGTCCGGATCGATCCACGGATCGATCCAAGCTCTTCCGACTATCGGATCGATCCATCGATCGATCCGATCGATCCATCGATCGATCCAACACTTGGTTTTGTCCAAAACCAAGTCCTAAACCTCCAAACCAACATCCGGTCAACCTTGACTGTTGGTATGTCATGCCTAGCATCTAGTCACCCTTGACTGCTAGGACTCCCTTACCAAGTGTCCGGTCAATCCTTTTGACCCACTTGGACTTCTCTCGCCAAGTATCCGGTCAATCCCTTTGACCTACTTGGACTTTTCTTTCATGCCAAGTATCCAGTCAATCCTTTGACCTACTTGGACTTCCCAGCACCAGATGTCCGATCATCCTTGATCCATCTGGATTTTCCCTTGCCTGGCTTCACTCACCAGGACTTTCCATCTGCCTAGCTTCACTCACTAGGACTTTCACCTGGCTTCACTCACCAGGATTTCCATCTGCCTAGCTTCACTCACTAGGACTTCCTTCTGCCTGGCTTCACTCACCAGGACTTTTCTTCTGCCTGGCTTCACTCACCAGGACTTTCATTTTGCCTAACATCCCAGTTAGGACTTCCCAGTCAAGTATCCAGTCAATCCTTTGACCTACTTGACTCTTCTTCAATCAATATCTTATTGTCAAACATCTAAACCCAAACCAAGACTCAGCTTGGTTACCCAGGTCAACCTTGACCTGAGGGATATTGCACCAACAGTTCCACTGTACAAAAATTTTGTACAAAGGTTGAACCTTTTCCTAGCTACCATGTGTTCTTTTAAAATAAATTTTGGATCGCCTGCGGAACTTAACACGTTTGATCCAAAACTTAATCTATTTGTTCTTTTAGGTTTTGACTTGGATCTCCTGCGGAACTTAACACGTTCGACCCAAGTCACCTTAAGTTATTAATTCCATTAAATATTAATTTCCATAATTGGTTCCCAGTACTGACGTGGCGAGGCACATGGCCTTCTTGGATATGGGAGCAACCACCACCGACTAGACAAAACCTTTTATAGAAAGCTAATATTTAATTTCCTAAAATAACTTTAGGTTAACCGAAAAGAACAATCAAATCACAAGGAAAAGAAAAACAAAAGAACACTATATCGAAAACAAATTCGAAACACTAAAATCGTGTGTCTCTTGTATTTGGTATTATTTCCAAAAATAACTAGTATGATGCGGAAAGGAAAAATACTAGTTATACCTTTTAGAAAGACCTCTTGATCTTCTATCGTATTCCTCTTCTAACCTCGGACGTTGTGTGGGCAACGATCTTCCGAGATGAGAACCACCAAGCACCTTCTTCTTCCTTGCAAGTTTCGGCCATCAAAACTTCTTCTAGGATGAAGAGGTTCGGCCACCACCACCATGCTCCAAGGGATGCTAGAAACAAAGCTTTCTTTCTCTCCTTCTTCTTCTTCTTCTCTAAACTTGATCCGGCCACCATATGAGTCTCCACAAGAAGGATGAGGTTCGGCCATCAAAGAGAAGAAAAGAGGAGAGGATGGCCGGCCACACCAAGGAGGAAAAAGAGAGAGGAAAAATAATAGAGTTGTTAGCCATGAAGACACCTCTACCCTTTCTTTTATAATCCTTGGCCTTGGCAAATAAGGAAATTTAAATAAAAATTTCCTTAATTCTTTTGCCATTGATAAGGAAAATTTATTTAATTAAAAATAATTTTTTTCTCATCATCAATGTGGCCGGCCACTTTAAACCAAGCAAAGGAATTTAATTCAATCAAGAATTAAAACTTTCCTAATTTGTTTCTGGAAATTTTATAAAAAATTTCTATAATAATTTTTCCCTTCATGATGGTCAATAAAAAGGAAATTTTATAAATTAAAATATTTCTTTTAAACATGTGGATAAAAAGAAAGTTATCTTTAAAAATTAAAATCTCTTCCAATCTACAAATAAGGAAAGATATCTAATCTTTTCTTAATCTTTGTAGAAGCTTTATAAAAGAGATATTTAATTTTTAAACTCTCTTTTAAATCATGAACATGATTAAAAGGAAAGTTTTTACTAAAATTAAAATCTACCTTTTAATCTACAAATAAGGAAAGAGATTTAACTCTTCTCTTAATCTTTTGTAGAATCTTATAAAAGGAAAGATTTAAATTTTTTTAAACTCTCTTTTAAATCATGTTATCCACATAAGAAAATTTTAAAAAATAAAATTCCTTTTTATTTTAATAGGGCCGGCCACCTAAGCTTGAGTTCAAGCTAGGGCCGGCCACATGAATTCACCCATGAACCAAAACATGGCCGGCCCTAGCTTGGTCTCCAAGCTAGCTTGGTCTCCAAGCTAGCTTGGCCGGCCCCCTATAGGATGGGTAAGAAGGTGGGTATAGTACTCTATAATTAAGAGGCTATGATAGGGACCGAGAGGAGGAATTGGTTTTGGTCTCCCGATAAAATTAAGCATCCCGTGTTCGCCCCGAACACACAACTTAATTTTATCAATAATAATTCATTCCACTAGAGAACTATTATTGAACTACTGCACCAATCCCAAATTATATTTTGGGCTCCTTCTTATTATGAGTGTGTTAGTCTCCCTGTGTTTAAGATAATAAATGTCCACTAATTAAGTAAGTTACTGACAACTCACTTAATTAATATCTAGCTCCAAGAGTAGTACCACTCAACTTCATCATCATGTCGGACTAAGTCCACCTGCAGGGTTTAACATGACAATCCTTATGAGCTCCTCTTGGGGACATTCTCAACCTAGATTACTAGGACACAGTTTCCTTCTATAATCAACAACACACACTATAAGTGATATCATTTCCCAACTTATCGGGCTTATTGATTCATCGAACTAAATCTCACCCATTGATAAATTAAATAAATAAATATCAAATATATGTGCTTGTTATTATATTAGGATTAAGAGCACACACTTCCATAATAACTGAGGTCTTTGTTCCTTCATAAAGTCAGTATAAAAGGAACGACATCAAATGGTCCTACTCAATACACTCTAAGTGTACTAGTGTAATTATATAGTTAAGATAAACTAATACCTAATTACACTACGACCTTCCAATGGTTTGTTCCTTTCCATCTTGGTCGTGAGCTACTGTTTATAATTTATAAGGAACCAATAACATGATCTTCTGTGTGTGACACCACACACCATGTTATCTACAATATAAATTAATTGAGCAACTACATTTATCATAAATGTAGACATTTGACCAATGTGATTCTTATTTCTAGATAAATATTTATACCAAAAGCTAGGCTTTTAGTATACACTCTAACAATCTCCCACTTATACTAAAAGACTAAGCTGTCATATCTGCTGCCATACATCTGATTCCCATGCCTTTCAAAAAGCTCTTGCCTTAAGGACCTTAGGTTATCATCTGATGCAATCTAGGCGGCCACAACTTCTCCTCGTTATACAATTTCTGTATTGGGTAGTACTTGCGCTCTATTGTGTTTACTTGCCTTATAGACTCATGGTTTCTTCGAGTTTGTTACTGCACCATTATTATTACAATAAATTGTAATAATCTTTGGACAAACTAGAAATCATATCTAAGTCTATCTTGAAGTAATTAAGTCATTCAGCTTTTATGGCTACCTCTGAGGCTTGCCATATACTCAGCTTCTATGGTGGAGTCTAGAAAAACACCTATGCTTATCACTCTTCCATAGTTATGACTTTTCCTCCTAAAGTAAACACAAAACCCCGAGGTCGACTTATTATTGTCCCTATCCGATTGGAAGTCAAAATCCGTGTAACCCACAGGGACCAAATTAACTGCCTTGTAAGCTAGCATATAATCTCTAGCGCTCTAAGATACTTTAATATATGCTTTACTGTAGTCCAATGTCCTTGTCTAGGGTTACTTTGATATCTGCTAACTATGCCCTTGGCAAAAACAGATTTCTGATCTCGTGCATAGCATACATTAGGTTGTCTCACTGTCGAAGCATAAAGAACTGCCTACATGTCCTCAATCTCCTTTGATGTCATCAGAGACATCTCTTTAGATAAAGACACTCCATGCTTAAAAGGTAAGAAACCTTTCGAGGAGTTTTGCATGCTTAAAACGAGCAAGGATTTTCCGATGTATCAAGCTTGGGATAAGTAAAATATATTTTTCCTTTCGATCCCTTATCACTTTGATCTCAAAAATATATACATTCTCCCAAGTCCTTTATATCGAATTATTTGGACAACCATACCCTTACTTCTGACAACATTTTGATATTGTTTCCAACTACCAAAAATGTTATCTACGTATAGTACAAGAAATACCACCACGTTTCCATCACACCTTTTGTATACACAAGACTTATCCGTTTACTCAATAAATCCATAGGTCTGGATTACTTTGATAAACCGGATGTTCCAAGACCTTGAAGCTTTGCCTCAGTCCATAGACTGATTGAGCTTGCACACAAGATGCTCTTAGCCCTTTGCAATGAACCCTTCTGGTTGCTTTATATGGATGCTTTCATCAAGACTTCCATTAAGGAATGCTGTCTTGACATTCACTTGCCAAATATATAAAAGAATCCGGATAGACTTAAGCATGGCTACCAGTGAAAAAGTTTCTTTTTTATCAAGCCTTGCTTTGAAAGTTACTACCTTCCTTTCTATCCCTCTTTTCCTATTATAGACCTTTTTACACCCAAATGCTTTTACACCATTTGGTGGTTCTACAAGCTTCCAGATTTTATTAGAATACATATATTCTAATTTTATTATTCATTACTCTTTGCCAAGATGTTGCATCTTTATCTTGGAGTGTTTCGTCATATGTCCGGAGATCAGGTTCATGTCCTCCAGGGATCGAGTCCAAAAAACTCTCCTAAAACTTGAATCTTTTTAGGTTGCCTAACAACCCTCCCACTACGACAAGACACTTTCTGCAATTGTGTATCATTTGTGATACGTGTTGCAGTTTCCTTGTGGTATCTCATCTTGTACAGTTGGTACTAGATTAGACATGCCTTTTATTATTTCCTTAAGAACAAATTTTCTTATGGGCACATGGTTTATTACATAGTCTTTTTCTAAAAATCGGTCATTGATGCTAACAATGACCTTCTGATTTTTAAGACTATAAAGCTACTTTCATTTTACTAGGATAACCCACAAACAAGTGAATTCCTGTCCAACTTATCATTGTCTCTCTTCTGCATATGTGCTGGACTACCTGAATCCGAATATGCTTCGAAATAGGCTTACACCTATTCAGCAATTCTATATGTGTAGAGAGTTCTATCTTTGGAAGGTACTATATTCATTTCCGTTTCCAGAGTATATCTTTAAAATGATTTTAGTAATATTCTAAATAACTCATCAATCTACTTATTTCCATAAGAGTCCTGTACCTTCCTTTTTCTACACCATTCTGTTGGGGTGTACCAGGTGCAGTTAGTTGGGATTGAATCCCTACTTCTGATAAGTGACTCCTAAATTCTCCCAAAAAGGTACTTGCCACTACGATCTCACCGTAGTGTCTTGATACGTTTACTTTTACGTTTCTCCACATCAGCCTCGTACTCTTTGAACTAATCAAAGCACTTAGACTTGCGGCACATCAAGTAAATGTATCCGTATCTCAAATAGTTGTCTATAAAATAGACAAGATATTTGAAAATACCTTTTGTCTGGATAGTCATAGGATCACACAAATCAGAATGAACCAATTCCTATATATCTTTGGCTCCATACCCCTTAGACTTAAAAGCTCCTTGGTTATTTTCCTTCCAAGTAAGACTCGCAGGTTGGAAAGATTTCCACTACTAATGAACCTGAAAGTTCATCAGCTACCAATGAATCCTACTTAAGTTAATATAACCTAGCCTTAGATGTCAAAGATATAATTGGTTCATTTTCGAAGGTTGCTTTCTCTTAAGTTAGAAGATGTGTTATTAATTTCCATTTGTTGTATCGTGGGAGTTATTGGATTATAAATTGTCAACCAACATACCAGAATAGATAACTTGCCTATTTTTCTTGATAACAACTTTGTTATCAAAATAGACACAATATCTATTCTATAATAGTTTAGAAACTGAAATCAGGTTCTTTCTAAACTTAGTATGTAAAGACAATTCCTAATAATCCAAATTTTATTCCTATTAGAGAATAAACCTCTCCCACTGCAACAGCTGCTACTTTTGCAGTAGTGCCCATGTGGACGGTGTTTTTTATTTTCATTTAGTTGTCGGGTTTCCTGGAACCCTGCAATGAATTGCAGACATGATCAGTGGCTCCCATATCTACACACCAGGTACCGGTAGATAACTCCACTAAACATGTATCAACTAATGAATAAAATACACCTATATTGTTCTTAGTTCTAAGAGGACAGTCTACCTTAATGTCCAAATCCTATTTCCAATCAATTATAATTGGGACCTTTAAGTCTATCCTAAAGTATATCAGCTAGGGATTGACCATCATCCTAAGAATCACAAAAATATTTGATTAAGACCAACTCCTTAAAAATCCCCATGAATTTTGTATGCCACGTTAGTGTGGACGTATACAAATTCAAAGAGGAAATTTTATCATTTAATTTTATTATCTCGTCAACCTTACTTTATGACGAATAAAATTAATAGTTGGTCTATCTTTAATCAAATATTTGGTCAAGACTCTAAATTTAAAATAATATTGATTCCTCTAACAATACTATTTAAATTTACCAACACCTCAAACACCGTTAATTTTGTATGCCACGTTAGTGTGGACGTATACAAAATCAATCATTTGTAAGAGGGGTTTTAACCCTTTAATTTTATTATCTTGTCAACGTAACTTTATGACAAATAAAATTATCTCAAACACCGTTAATTTTGTATGCCACATTAGTGTGGACGTATACAAAATCAATCATTTGTAAGAGGGGTTTTAACCCTTTAATTTTATTATCTTGTCAACCTAGTTTTATGACAAATTAATAGTTGGTTTCATTTGGTCACACAAATAATAGCAGTGACTCCGATGGGGAGGATACTATTAGATGTGTCTAAGTGTATACCATTACTTGACACTAAGTCCATTAATAAGATTATGCCCCTTCCGTTGGGGAAGATCACACGCTCTTAATTAACTTCCTATAGTCATCCAAAAATGGAAGTCTGTTCTAGTGATCTGCAAACAAGCTCATCCGTTATGGAGGAAGGCACTCAGAGCCAACGCGCAAGCTTGTTTGCATCACTTACAAACCAGTAATGGAGACCATAGGATTTACTTAAAAATCCCTCTCCCACTTAGTTATTTATAAATGAGGAATTTTAACTATGCTAGCCTACTAAACTTGTAAACTAACATGCACACACAGCACAATATAAAAGCAATAAATAGAAAATCTAATTTTTCAACTATTATGGCTTTTATCTCTAGTTGTCCTCCGTGTGTTGTCATCCCAAGCTGCTGCCATATTTGGCCACCGCCACCGGGTCTAGCTGTCGCATCCATCTTGCTCCTAGCTCCGCTGCGCCTCTGGTCCTTAGAAGATTCAACGCTTTGCAAGATTCGATCCGCGACATAAATAAAATTTTACATTTTGATCCTATATTCCATAAAAGGAATGTACATGTATCTAGATCAAAAATAAAATCCTAATAAAACTAAATACAACTCCTGCTGTATTTTAATACAATCATGCACACACATATAAATGCCCTTGACATGTCCAAGGGTCCAATCACACACATAATAATTAAAAGCCATAATAGTTGGATCCTGCATCCACAAAGTTAGCACATCCTACTATTAACCTGCCTAAATTATGTATAACATGTGCATAATTAACCTAATACCAAATACACAGAGGCAAAACCCTAGCTCTGATACCAATTGTTGGTTGCTACTCGGAAAACCTAGAGGTTCCACTGTACAAAAATTTTGTACAAAGGTCTGAACCTTTTCCTAGCTACCATGTGTTCTTTTAAATTAAATTTTGGATCGCCTGCGGAACTTAACACGTTTGATCCAAAACTTAATCTATTTGTTCTTTTAGGTTTTGACTTGGATCTCCTGCGGAACTTAACACGTTCGACCCAAGTCACCTTAAGTTATTAATTCTATTAAATATTAATTTCCATAATTGGTTCCCAGTACTGACGTGGCGAGGCACATGACCTTCTTGGATATGGGAGCAACCACCACCGACTAGACAAAACCTTTTATAGAAAGCTAATATTTAATTTCCTAAAATAACTTTAGGTTAACCGAAAAGAATAATCAAATCACAAGGAAAATAAAAACAAAAGAACACTATATCGAAAACAAATTCGAAATACTAAATCGTATGTCTCTTGTATTTGGTATTATTTCCAAAAATAACTAGTATGATGCGGAAAGGAAAAATACTAGTTATACCTTTTAGAAAGACCTCTTGATCTTCTATCGTATTCCTCTTCTAACCTCGGACGTTGTGTGGGCAACGATCTTCCGAGATGAGAATCACCAAGCACCTTCTTCTTCCTTGAAAGTTTCGGCCATCAAAACTTCTTCTAGGATGAAGAGGTTCGGCCACCACCACCATGCTCCAAGGGATGCTAGAAACAAAGCTTTCTTTCTCTCCTTCTTCTTCTTCTCTAAACTTGATCCGGCCACCATATGAGTCTCCACAAGAAGGATGAGGTTCGGCCATCAAAGAGAAGAAAAGAGGAGAGGATGGCCGGCCACACCAAGGAGGAAAAAGAGAGAGGAAAAATAATAGAGTTGTTAGCCATGAAGACACCTCTACCCTCTCTTTTATAATCCTTGGCCTTGGCAAATAAGGAAATTTAAATAAAAATTTCCTTAATTCTTTTGCCATTGATAAGGAAAATTTATTTAATTAAAAATAATTTTTTTCTCATCATCAATGTGGCCGGCCACTTTAAACCAAGCAAAGGAATTTAATTCAATCAAAAATTAAAACTTTCCTAATTTGTTTCTGGAAATTTTATAAAAAATTTCTCTAATAATTTTTCCCTTCATGATGGTCAATAAAAAGGAAATTTTATAAATTAAAATATTTCTTTTAAACATGTGGATAAAAAGAAAGTTATCTTTAAAAATTAAAATCTCTTCCAATCTACAAATAAGGAAAGATATCTAATCTTTTCTTAATCTTTGTAGAAGCTTTATAAAAGAGATATTTAATTTTTAAACTCTCTTTTAAATCATGAACATGATTAAAAGGAAAGTTTTTACTAAAATTAAAATCTACCTTTTAATCTACAAATAAGGAAAGAGATTTAACTCTTCTCTTAATCTTTTGTAGAATCTTATAAAAGGAAAGATTTAATTTTTTTTTAAACTCTCTTTTAAATCATGTTATCCACATAAGAAAAATTTTAAAAATAAAATTCCTTTTTATTTTAATAGGGCCGGCCACCTAAGCTTGAGTTCAAGCTAGGGCCGGCCACATGAATTCACCCATGAACCAAAACATGGCCGGCCCTAGCTTGGTCTCCAAGCTAGCTTGGCCGGCCCCCTATAGGATGGGTAAGAAGGTGGGTATAGTTGGGTATAGTACTCTATAATTAAGAGGCTACGATAGGAACCGAGAGGAGGAATTGGTTTTGTTCTCCCGATAAAATTAAGCATCCCGTGTTCGCCCCGAACACACAACTTAATTTTATCAATAATAATTCATTCCACTAGAGAACTATTATTTAACTACCGCACCAATCCCAAATTACATTTTGGGCTCCTTCTTATTATGAGTGTGTTAGTCTCCCTGTGTTTAAGATAACAAATGTCCACTAATTAAGTAAGTTATTGACAACTCACTTAATTAATATCTAGCTCCAAGAGTAGTACCACTCAACTTCATCATCATGTCGGACTAAGTCCACCTGCAGGGTTTAACATGACAATCCTTATGAGTTCCTCTTGGGGACATTCTCAACCTAGATTACTAGGACACAGTTTTCTTCTATAATCAACAACACACACTATAAGTGATATCATTTCCCAACTTATCGGGCTTATTGATTCATCGAACTAAATCTCACCCATTGATAAATTAAATAAATAAATATCAAATATATGTGCTTGTTATTATATTAGGATTAAGAGCACACACTTCCATAATAACTGAGGTCTTTGTTCCTTCATAAAGTCAGTATAAAAGGAACGACCTCAAATGGTCCTACTCAATACACTCTAAGTGTACTAGTGTAATTATATAGTTAAGATAAACTAATACCTAATTACACTACGACCTTCCAATGGTTTGTTCCTTTCCATCTTGGTCGTGAGCTACTGTTTATAATTTATAAGGAACCAATAACATGATCTTCTGTGTGTGACACCACACACCATGTTATCTACAATATAAATTAATTGAGCAACTACATTTATCATAAATGTAGACATTTGACGAATGTGATTCTTATTTCTAGATAAATATTTATACCAAAAGCTAGGCTTTTAGTATACACTCTAATGCGAGGGTGGAAAGTCCCGTGAGTGAAGCCAGTGAAAACCCTAGTGAGTGAAGCTAGGTGAAAGTCCCGTGAGTGAAGCTAGGGAAAGTCACAGTGAGTGAAGCTGGGCAGTTGGAAAGTCCCGTGAGTGAGCCGAGATTGGAAATCTGGTGAGTGAAGCCGGTGAAAACCCTAGTGAGTGAAGCTAGGTGAAAGTCCCGTGAGTGAAGCCGGCCAGGAAAATCCAGATGGATCAAGGGTGATCGGACATCTGGTGTTGAGAAGGTCAAGTAGGTCAAGGGAGTGACCGGATACTTGACACGAAGAGAAAAGTCCAAGTGGGTCAAAGGGATTGACCGGACACTTGGTGGGGAGTCTTAGCAGGTCAAGGGAGTGACCGGATGCTAAGCATGATGTACCAACAGGTCAAGGTTGACCGGATGTTGGTTTGGAAGGTTTGGGACTTGGTTTGGGCAAAAATCAAGCTCTGGATCGATCTGGGGACCGATCCAGTGATACGGCTGATCGGTCTGGTGATCGATCAGTAATCAAACAGAATGCTTCTGTGGATTATCTGATCGGTCTGAAGATCGATCAGGAAGCAAACAGAAGAGAAGAAGGAGAAAGGCTGATCGGTCCCCAAGACCGATCAGGGACAGTGTGGACCGATCAGGTTGGAGCCTGATCGGTCCAGGACTAGCCGTTGTGACTCAATGGCTAGGTTATTTCGGGCTTCTGTGTTCTGGTCTTTTTGCTTGCAGGTTCGCAGATTGGCTCAGGATATCAGAGGTTATAAGAAGGAGTTCAAGGGATTCTACGGCAATCTTCTTCTTCCTCTCTGTTTCTTCTTGCTTCTGCAAGTTCTTCCTGGTTTCTTCTCTAGAGCTTTGCTGAGCTCTCGTCTAAGCTTCGCGTGAGCTTCCTTTCGGCTGGGTTCCTGCTGTTGTAGGCGTCGCTTGAAGTTGCTGCTTCATCCAGTCGAAGAGAAGGCAAGTAAGCGAAGGTGTTTCATACATTTGTATTGTATTTTGCTTCTTGCTGCTTTCTACTCCTGTATTGCTTTTGCAAAACATTGAAGCGAGGTTTCTCCACCCAGAAGGAGTGTTCTTATTAGCCGATTTTCCGGGGACTCATCCACCGACGGATTGATAGGCTTCGTCCACCTTACGGACATGTCGAGGAGTAGGAGTTTCATCTCCGAACCTCGTTACATCGACGAGTTTGAGGTTTACTATTCTCCGTTTCCATTTCTATTTAGTTATTTCCGCTGCGCTAACCCTAATCGTAGGAAGAAACGAAAGAATTTGGGGCGGCTATTCACACCCCCCCTCTCTAGCCGCGATCATCGATCCTAACAAGTGGTATCAGAGCGAGGTCGCTCTTCGCCGGATTAACACCCGAGGGAGCACAAGCTAGAGATGGATCAACTCGGAGAAGACGTCACGATTCCACCCTTCTACGATCGCGACGACTTCGCGTTTTGGAAGGTAAGAATGAAGTACTTTCTTATGACTAACCTTGAAAATTGGAGTTGTGTTCAATTAGGTTTCAAGCCTCCGATGGATAAGGAAGGAAAACCACTCGAGAAGAAGAAGTGGACAAGGGAACAAATCCACCATTCCACAATCAACGATGAGGTAATGAAAGTATTTGAATTCTCATTACCTAATGACATTCTATGTAAGATAGGTGGATACAACAATGCCAAGGAGTTGTGGAACAACTTGGCTAAGTTCCATGAGGGGAACTCCACTTCAAGCCATGAAGAGGAGTCAAGTGAGCCAAGTAGCTCACATCATGGAGGAGAGGATTTAGAAGTTGAGGGTCACTCAACATCTAAAGAAGAAGAGGAGGAGAGTTCCTCTTCAAGATCGGAGCAAGAAGAAGAAGTTTCTATCTCCGGAAGGGATGAAGAAGAGAGCTCACATCCATCCTCAAACCTAGGTAACTCAAGCATTTTAATTTCTAGCAAATTACACATAATGTGCTTTGAGTGTAGGGAGTATGGACATTACAAGAGTAAGTGTCCAAAGAGGGTTAGGAAGACTCCACCGGCGCCAAAGATCAAGGAAGCCGGAGTCCCGATACGCAAGAGCAAGGAGCACGTGGTGTGCTTCCAATGCAAGCGAAGGGGACATTATCGGAGCCAATGTCCGAGGGGGAGGCAACCTCACAAGGACAAGAAGATGAGCACATCGATAGGGGGAGCTAAGGCAAACCCTAAGGTAATCTCTAAGGCACATTATTGCAATAATAATAAGACACATGCTAGTAGCCTTATTGCTATTGTTAATAATGGTAAGCATGATAACATTAGAAATCGATACACATGCTTAGGTGCCAAACATGTGAGCCTAGATAAGGATAACACTAGGAAAGCCAACCCTAGGACTAACTCATCTAAGGCTAAGGAGAACCTAGGTAGAAATCCCAAAACAACTAGACATATGCCTTGGAATACCTCAAAGAACAATGACAAATTAAAAATTGAGGTATTAGAGAAGGAGAATCAAGTCTTGAGGTCAAGACTTGATACTTTGGAAAAGGCTCTTAAGAACTTGGAGAAGTTATCTCTAGGGTTTAAGGGTCAAAAACCAATGTCCAAGGACAAGAAAGGTTTGGGTCACAAACCTAAGTCCCAAGTGGTCAAGTCCACTTATCATAATGTTCCATTCGATTATGGAACAAAATCTAGGGCTAGGAAGACCATCACCAAGGTCACAAGGGGAGTCACCCCTAGAGTTGATCTTGATGAGTCCCAAATGACCAAGGCTTCAAAGCCTAGGAGGGTCATTAGGAGGGTTGCTAGGGAAGTCATCCCTAGTGAATATTTAGTGAACCCAATGAGCTCAAATAGGTATTGGGTTCCTAGGAGCGTTATTTCATCACGCTAGATGAGTTAGGGTGTGCCAACCTTACTTGAATAGGTAGTTAACCTAATCATGGCAAAAAGTGGCACTTTAGGAATTTTCAAGGTGTAACCAAGCCTTGAAAATGAAATGGAAAGTTATTCTTAAGGTGATTAGGATGTGCCAACCACACTTGAGGAATTTTCTAGAGTCAATCTAATTGGCACATAGTGATCTAAAAATCTTTGGTATATGATTTTAGGTCTATTACACTTAGGAATATAGAATTTATGGCAAAATGATCAAAATTATCAAAAATGGCAACTAAGGCTAGAATTAGGTATTTTCTATACCTTTATGTGCTATTTGCCATATATTGTTTGCCATATGCCATGTCATGACATCATATTTATTTTATGATCATTTGAAATATCATGATAATGCTTAGGTTATTTATATGTCATACTTTATTTAAGTTTCATACTTTATGCCATGACATTATGACATTGGCACATGTTATTATGTATGATATCATTTTATGTCATGTCATCATTTCTTGCATTTATAATCAATGAAATTGATCTAAGGATAAGAAACACAATTTGATATGGAGATCAAATTGTTGTTTAGAAAAATACATGAGAACTTAGAATAAGCTAACCTAAACCCATATCTCACATCAAAATTGACTTGGATGTGTTTGATACACCTTAGATGTGTGTGAGATATTATGATGTTGAGTTAGGAACAAGGTGCATAGTTCTTGTACCTAGATGAGCCTAATTCAAAATTGGGGATCATAGGGAAAGTTTATGTACAAGTCATGTACATTTAGCCCAAAGATTGTGGTCTCAAATTAAAGGGTTTAAAATCATTTCAAAATTGATTTGAAAAACCTTGATGAAGCTTTTCTAGTAATAGCCTTCATCATTGAACAAGTTGATACAAAGATGACTTAACTTTGAGCTATTTCAAAGTCTTTTGAACTTTGTATCAAGTTTTGAAAATGGAAGTTATTTTCATAGAAAACTATTTTTCCATGATAGTATATGTTATGAGGAATGTATCCTCAAAATTTTACAATTTTTGAAATTTTCTATGATTTTCTAGAGGTTTCTGAATTTCGGGAGAAGAAAAATTCAGAAATCAGAAATCAGAGCTGTGGACCGATCAGAGAGGATTCTGATCGGTCCAGGGAGGCGTGGATCGGTTACTGTGACCGATCCAGAGGAAGCCTGATCGGTCTGGTGACCGATCAGGGCGTGCCAAATTGCTGAAATTCGACTGGTTGTCTGAAATTTCAGCTCGGGAGTTGGTATTTTGAAGGTTTGAAACTCTCCAAGACATTGTTGGTGCAATGGTCAAGGGGGAGTTGACCTTTAGGGGGAATTTTACCTATTAGTCAAGGGGAGTTGACTTTTAGGGGGAGTTTTTACTCCTAAAGACTTGAGTGATATGGGATTATCACTAAGTTAATTGTTGGACCTTAGTATCAAGGGGGAAATTAAGAGTTTCAATGAAAGGTATGAGACTTTCATTAGGAAGAAAGGGGGAGAGTAGAAAGGAGAATGGAGAATGTCTAGAGAATGTTCAAAGAAGAACATTGGAAAACCTAAGTTAGGTTATCGGGTTAACCTAACTTGATTATGGGTTTGATTATGGGTTTTTTCAAACATCAAAAAGGGGGAGATTGTTGGTGCAACCTTAGGTCAAGGTTGACCTGGTTGACCAGACTCGAGTTGACTTGACTCGAGTTGTGTTTTGATGTTTGACGAGTTATGTTTGACAATGTTTGACGTGAACAGAAAAGTTGTACCTTGATGTTTTACAAGGATACAAGCTTGGGAGATTGTGGGTGCAACCCGTGGTCAAGGTTGACCTGGTTGACCCGAGGTGAGTTGACCTGACTCGGAAAAGTCCAAGCAGGGAGCTTGGCACGGGAAAAGTCCAAGCAGGGAGACTTGGCACGGAAAAGTCCAAGCAGGGAGCTTGGCACGGGAGAAGTCCAAGTATGGAAGCTTGGCATGGGAAGTCAGAGAGGGCTCAGTAGCTCGGTAGCTCGGTAGCTCGGTAGCTCGGTAGCTCGGTAGCCCGGTAGCCCGGTAGCTCGGTAGCTCGGTAGCTCGGTAGCTCTGACTAGGTCAGAGAGGGCTCGGTAGCTCGTTCTCTGGACCAGACGAAGTCGGAGAGGGCTCGGCAGCTCGTTCTCCGGACTTGGTCAGAGAGGGCTTGGTAGCTCGTTCTCTGGACCGGATGTGGAAAGTCCTGGTGAGTGAAGCCAGGCAGTGGGAAAGTCCTGGTGAGTGAAGCCAGACAGTTGGGAAAGTCCTGGTGAGTGAAGCCAGGCAGTGGGAAAGTCCTGGTGAGTGAAGTCAGGCAGTTGTGAAAATCCTAGTTAGTGAAGCTAGGTGAAAGTCCTGGTGAGTGAAGCCAGGCAGTGGGAAAGTCCTGGTGAGTGAAGCCAGGCAATTGGAAAGTCCTGGTGAGTGAAGTCGGGCAGATTGGAAATCCTGGTGAGTGAAGCCAGGTGAAAACCCTAGTGAGTGAAGCTAGGTGAAAGTCCTGGTGAGTGAAGCCGGGCAAGGGAAAATCCAGATGGATCAAGGGTGATCGGACATCTGGTGTTGAGAAGGTCAAGTAGGTCAAGGGAGTGACCGGATACTTGACACGAAGAGAAAAGTCCAAGTGGGTCAAAGGGATTGACCAGACACTTGGTGGGGAGTCTTAGCAGGTCAAGAGAGTGACCGGATGCTAAGCATGATGTACCAACAGGTCAAGGTTGACCGGATGTTGGTTTGGAAGGTTTGGGACTTGGTTTGGGCAAAAACCAAGCTCTGGATCGATCTGGGGACTGATCCAGTGATACGGCTGATCGGTCTGGTGACCGATCAGTAATCAAACAGAATGCTTCTGTGGATTATTTGATCGGTCTGAAGACCGATCAGGAAGCAAACAGAAGAGAAGAAGGAGAAAGGCTGATCGGTCCAAGGGACCGATCAGACACCTCCTGGACCGATCAGGACATAGCCTGATCGGTCCAGGCTTAGCATAATCGGTCCCCAAGACCGATCAGGGACAGTGTGGACCGATCAGGTTGGAGCCTGATCGGTCCAGGACTAGCCGTTGTGACTCAACGGCTAGGTTATTTCGGGCTTCTGTGTTCTGGTCTTTTTGCTTGCAGGTTCGCAGATTGGCTCAGGATATCAGAGGTTATAAGAAGGAGTTCAAGGGCTTCTACGGCAATCTTCTTCTTCCTCTCTGTTTCTTCTTGCTTCTGCAAGTTCTTCCTGGTTTCTTCTCTAGAGCTTTGCTGAGCTCTCGTCTAAGCTTCGCGTGAGCTTCCTTTCGGCTGGGTTCCTGCTGTTGTAGGCGTCGCTTGAAGTTGCTGCTTCATCCAGTCGAAGAGAAGGCAAGTAAGCGAAGGTGTTTCATACATTTGTATTGTATTTTGCTTCTTGATGCTTTCTACTCCTGTATTGCTTTTGCAAAACATTGTGGCGAGGTTTCTCCACCCAGAAGGAGTGTTCTTATTAGCCGGTTTTCCGGGGACTCATCCACCGACGGATTGATAGGCTTCATCCACCTTACGGACACGCCGAGGAGTAGGAGTTTCATCTCCGAACCTCGTTACATCGACGAGTTTGAGGTTTGCTATTCTCCGTTTTCATTTCTATTTAGTTATTTCCGCTGCGCTAACCCTAATCGTAGGAAGAAACGAAAGAATTTGGGGCGGCTATTCACACCCCCCCTCTCTAGCCGCGATCATCGATCCTAACAGAAGGAAACTTGCACTCGTGCTGCAATAAGAACTTCACAGATATATCTATATTTATGTAGAGAACCATATGAAGTCTTACAGCGAGTCACTCCAATGAACTAGTTACCATAACCAACATTCATGTTTAACTCTCGACATCTCAATGTCTCCAGCCAGTGAGAAAATAGCTGCATGGCCGAACTAAGAAGTATAACCCATGCTAGTCTTACAAAATTGATGATGTCCGAATGCATCAATTTGATGACTAGGAAAATTTCAATATATTCATAATTGCACATGTAGAGATAATCATTAGTTGTGATTCAGTCACAAATTCTCTCATGCTATGAATTATATTACGGGCATTCAGTAAATGAGTTCAAGACAATCAAACATATAATTTGCACTCAAATAGTGAATCTATACTTATCAAATAAATAGAAAAAAATGTAAGGCTATTACCTTAGGACATCCCTCAAATTCTAATATGGCCTACTTGGAACACGAAAATAAGGAGATGCAAGCCCTTGCTAGGGAGACAAGCACCTTGTAATCTCTGGTCGAGCGATTGACTGCCGAAGTTACCCAATTAAAGGATGACTTGGAGAGAACTTTTGAGTAGCTATTGAATTTCGAGCGGGCTTTAGCCATGGAAAAGGACAAAATCCATGACCAGGTTGTTAAGCTAGAAAATCTTAGGAATCAAGCACATAATTTTGAGGTGAAGATTAGCTCGGCCAACCCTTGAAAACTTAGGGTCATTGAAGATTTAGATATCAAGAATAAAGAGGCCTGGGTCTTGGCCAAAAAACTTGAGGAAGCCGAAGCCACCTTGGCCGTAGAGAAAGTCGGCCTTACGGCCAAGCAAGTAGGCCACGAACTTCAGCTCGACGAGCACAAAAGGATAATTGTTAAAAAAAAAAAAAAAAGACGCCGAGCTACGCTTCCTGAAGGCCAAACTTGTTAATTACAAGGAAGAAGAGCCCGGTCTGTTGGAAACCTACAAGGTAGAGTATCTTCGCTCTAAGGATTTCAACTAGATGCTGACTGATCAGACTCTCCGGCTATTCGGCTATGGCATTGATGGGACCCTTTAGCAGCTAAAGGAGGGCTGGTTCCTTTCAGTAGAGGTCCCGACAGCATTCATCAAGAGGGAGAAGATTGTGGAAATGCTCCCAGATGATGTAGTTGTTGATCTGGTATAGTTTTATTTTAAGCTTGTCGATAATTTCTTGTAAAAACTAAGTACTCTTTGTAGAAATTCTCTTAGTTCCGTTCAACGCATGCTTGTCATGTGCTTTAAAGTTTGCACTTTGTAGATGTGCTAACTTATAACTTAATTTTAGTATATGAGACTTAGTTTTTCCGGTCTCACTCGACCAAAACGGAGCGCGAGAGCCAAGCTTGCTCAAAACTTGGTCGAACAGCAAAAGAGTCTAGAAGCTTGAGAACTTAGCTCACTTATAACTCGATTGAGCGGCTCTAGAGTTTGGGGTACTCAGTGTGAGAGTTTTGTTCGCTTATAATTTGGTCGAACGGCTCGAGAGTCTAGGACACTTGGCTTGAGGGTTTTGTTCGCTTATAACTCGGTCGAATGACGTGAGAGTTTGGAAGCATGAGGGTATGCTCACTTATAACTCGGCTGAACGACACGAGAATCTGGAACACTTTAGCCGAGGGCTTTGTTCACTTATAACTCGGTCGAACGACACGAAAGTCTGGAGGCATGAGAGCATACTCACTTATAATTCGATCGAATGACACGAGAGTCTGGGACACTTGGCGTGAGGGCTTTGCTTGCTTATAACTTGACTGAATGACATGAGAGTCTGGAGGTGTAAGAGCATGCTCACTTATAACTTGGCCAAAAGGCAAGAGAATCTGGGGCACTTGGCGCGAGGGATTTGCTCTCTTATAACTCGGTCGAATGACACGAGAGTCTTGAGGCATGAGAGCATGCACATTTATAACTCAACCGATCAATACTAGAGTTTGGGACACTTAGCACGAGGACTTTGCTCTCTTATGACTTGGTTGAACGACGCAAGAGTCTGGGACACTTAGTGCGAGGGCTTTACTCGCTTATAACTTGGTCGAACAACGCGAGAGTCTGGAATACTTAGTAATTTTTCATTTAAATTTTTCTACATTCATAGAACAAATATTTTTATAATTTACATAAATTCAATCGCAAACTTACTACCCAGCTTGATAGGACTGTAGATGGTTTGTGCTCTAAGGTTGTGCGGAATATGGTCTTTGTGTCCATTTGGCTAGGCCATGCTACTCGGCCATGCTCCTCCTAGGGCGTGTGGAATAACACCTTGTGATATGGGATCGACACATTCGGTGCTTCCTGGAAGGCGCCTGTCGGCCGATGGTGCGGCTTGCGGCCAACCTGGTCTTCTGCTTGGGCTCTTGGGTCAGCTCGCTGACCTGTTACTGATATAGCTAGGTCATTCGACACTCGGTTGTTTGATGTTATCTCCTGTTGCTGTTGCACCATCTTTACAGCTCAGACATTTATTAGCATCTCTAGCTCTTTTTGGGTTAACGTCATTGTGGTGAGTCGTCCAGGGTTTAGGGTTGGCTGGGAACATGGCTCTGTCGTTAACTAGAAGAAGACTCTGCGCTGTCCTGCAAAACCAAGAGTGTTAGTGTCGGGCTAGGGAAGGGGTCCCGGCGTTGGTCCTTCGACGCTCAAGTTAGTGATCTATGTATGAGGAGAAGAAGAACAATAAAAGACTATAGCAATGAGCATGTTCACAAATGAAGCATTACATACCTCTGTCTGTAGATGGAGATCCCCTTTTATAGTGCCACTATGCACATATCCCAAAGCATATGCACGCTTTCCAAAGCGTCCTACGAAAAGATAAGTTGAAAAGTGTCTCTGACACCCTTCCGTAAGCGAGCACGTAAATCTCTGATGTGACAGGCTAGAAGCTTCTAAAATAGTATTTGCTTGCTTGACATTCTCTGTTGACGATGACACAAACTTCCAAAAGAGTACGGTAAAGTATGTATGTGGGTTCTGCTGTGGGTCGATCGGGGGTCGCCCGCCCGAGACGTCACCAGTTCGGCCGTATAGAGTGAAGCAGTTGACCTGTTCTTCACTTAGCTCTATTATCGTCAGAGGGGTGCATTATGCCCGATCAGACCTAAGGTCTGATCAGCCAGGGCGGTGGGCCAGGTGACTTAGTATTTGACTCTGTATCTCAGTTGCAAGTTGTAGAGGGTGACTGCTCGGATGGTCCGGTCGACCTTTCACATCCGATCGGCTCTAGAGGCCCGCTCGGTCATCCATAGTCCGTGGTTTCATAGTCCGTCCGACCCTATGACTTTGACCTCCACGTCAGCCGATCTTCACTGCTTTGACTCACTTTTGGGGGCCCTATATTCATCGTCGTATCAACGTTGTTTCCGAGCTCACCAAAATTAGTCGAGGTTGCTAATGAAGATGGTAAAGCTCTTCTCTTTTACTTTTTCCTCCTTATCTTCTCTTCTCTATTTTTCTCAAAAGCAATGGTCTTTCAAGAAAGAAGAGTCAATTATTCCTTTCTTCTTTCATATTTTATTAATAGGAGAGTGGTAAAATATAAATTTTATTTTATTAGGTTACTAGTTACAATGGTTATTTGGAACATAATGAAAGTCTTATATGTAAAAAAATTAAATATTACGAGGAAATGAGATCATAAATAATTTTTAAATTTCGAGTCCGTTTTAAGGATAGATGGATGATTGTTTCAATTAGAATCAAGAATTATTCTTATGGTAAAAAAATTTAAATTTAAGTTCATTGTAATTCTTTAAATTTGAAATTTAAGTTTTTGGAGGATGATGTATACTAATATTTGTATTTTTTTAAAAATTATCACTCATGATTGAAAATTTTGACTACGCAATCGTATAGAGTGGGAGAAATAATTTTTTAATTCAGTAAGTTGATGTGAATGTTAACTTGATTTGCTTTGACATGAATAGGTAAGTTAAATATAGTGTCTCACTGTCTCATGTATACATTTTTTAAATTTAAAATTGTCTGTATTTTAACGTGTGAGTTTGAATAGATTTAATTATATAACTTATAATAATTTATCATTGGTCTTTTTGTAACAAATAAATGGAATCCATGAGCGAATTAAGTTGGGTCAATCTTGGTTTGGCCCGTTTAGACATAGATTCATTGGGCTATTGGGCCGTTTCATTGTGAATGGAGACGATCCTTTATTTTACCTTTTTTTAATGAAAATTTCATACGATTTATTAGAAAAACCAATCATAGTTGAATGGCAATTAATAAAGTTTCTAAGAGATGTGAACTATAGATATATTTTTATTTATTTTATTTATTATCTTTTTTTTTTTTTTTACAAAATAGTCCTCATTCGTCATTCACTCTTGCTCCTATCATATATCGCCCTATCTAATTGTTGTCCTCGCTCCAGCCCAACCATCACTTTGGCTTCATCGTAGTTGTTGCTCCTAATATCTCAAGGTTCTCTAATGTCCTTTGTGTGATTGACATCGTACCAACGTTTCACTAGTACTCTTCTTTTAAATTTTATCATTATTATTATTATTATTACTATTATTAGCTTCTAGATGTTGACTCAAACAATGGAGAATAATGGATTCATATTCGTATGGTTAAATATCATACAAGTTGTCTTTGGATAATTAACTCATAGATATATAAGATATGGATCTTCTTTATCGATCATTAATTATCCTCCAAACTTGTCACAATTATATACTGACGTACCAATTAGATAATATTTATTTGCACTTTTTATCTTCAAGAAAAAGGTTTGATAAGGAATTAATGCCTTCCCCACATGGTTGCATTAATTTGTTCATTTGACATAGATGCAATTACGTCTTCCATTTGTTTCCTTGCAATAATGCAATGTCGCTTTCCTATTAATTTCACCAAATTAATTTATTTTAATTAAAGATGAATAAGGGATATGTATAATATTTAGATATCTCCATTGCAATCATATTCATATATATATATATTTTGTACATGATCCAAATGCATCCACATGGCTTATTTTTCTTTCTGAAAAATATTGATATTTAGAGATTAATTAAGATAAGAGAAACTATTGAAGATCAAGATATGTATATAATGATAGACATGGAATAACAGATGAATAGAATTGCCGTTGAATCCTTGAAAGTTAATCGATCTAAATGGATGAAACAGTTTAACTATGGCTGTTTGTATTGTCGTTTCTGCATAAGTTGCTTGCTCACTCATGTGTACTGGTAGAATTTTTAATTAGATTCCCAAAATGAATTAGCATACATGCAATTCAGAAAATATGGTGTAGTATCTGTTGACCTAATCACACTTTGCACTTTAATTACTTTGTCTTTTCCTTTGCTTCTGTCAGATTCAATTAGCAAACTAAACTAATCAGTCACACAGACTACGTCAATGCCTTTTAATATCTATTAGTTGTTTCTGCAAATCATGCTTTCCACTCAAGTTAATAACTCCAAATTATTTTAAGGATCAAAATGATTAAGAGTATACACGAGCAAAAAAAGGTAGATCCTCGAGCGGTTAAAATATCCCGATGTAATTCACGACATGAACTTTGTTTGTTAAGAGTAGGAAGCACGGAAGAAGAAAGGGTTGTTTGTCCTCCTGTTTGTGGAGCTAACTTGACTAAGACGAAGCAAAAATTATAACAAGTGTGGTGGCCAGAAAAGTGACAAAATCTTGGCAACTAAACGCTATCAGCCTTTGCACTAAAAATAAAATAAAATAAAATAAAAATAAAAATAAAATCAGTGGTTGATGTGATTATTGAATTAGGTTTAATTTAGTCTTCCATAAAACACGGTAATTTGCAGTACAAGCTAAAATAAAACAAATCCACGCCCGATTTAGTCCCACCTTCGGATCTCGATGGGACGGCTCCTGATGAACATTTCCCCTGATCCATATTTTGTTTCCATCCTCTTCTTCACATCTCCATCACTCCCCGTGGAGTCTCCATCAGTCCACGTCGGAGAAGGATGCAGATGCAACAAGCTAAGGTAATCCCTCGCAATAATACATGCAGTTCTTCAACAAGCAGGCTTCTATATAAATTTTCTAAAATTTTCCCATTTTCAGAAAAACCAAAAACACTTTACCACCGTCTCAATTATTTATTTATTTAATTTTTTAACCGTCACCATTTGATCGGGTGAAAGATTGAGCCCGGCGTTGCGTCAGGATTTGCGATTCGACACGTCGTCACTGTTATTGTCGTATTAGAAGTCAAACTCTTAAATTTATTTATTTATTTTCGTTCATAAAGTTTCGCACTGTGTGGCTGCAGTGCCACGTCGACTCCTCGAATTTTACGACGTTATGGCATATATCGATCGATCGATCGATCGATCGAGTTTTTAATCTTGTACGAGCTACCGAAATTAAAGGTTTCGTTTATTTGTCGATCTTTTATAGTTGGCGTAGTTGTTTAATTATGAGGGTGGGGAAGGCGCAGAGACCACAGGCTAGCTAGCGTGGGTTTTCCTCTTACAGCTGCTTCCTCGCTTCCTTTTTGGTATTTAATTAATTATTTGCTTTCTCTGCTCGATCGACCGGTGGATGTTGCAGCTAGCGACGATCGTCCAAATCTCGATCGATTTGTTTTGCTTTGCTGCTGTATCGATTGATTATATTGAGTTTGATGTTATCGCCTATTATGTTTCTGAGTTATTAGGGTTTTTGAAGGAGCTTCTGCTACAGCCATGAATGCAAATAATTAAGAGAGAGAGAGAGTGGGGTGGAAATGGAATCGAACCAGTGATTTTGCTTCCTGTGATCCTCTCTCCTTTCCTGATCTTGTTTCCTTAATTGTAAGAGATAGATTTTTAATCTATGTATGTGTCTTTCTTTCTTTCTTTTCCCCCTTAAATTTAGTTTCTGGTATTGTTGTTGCGTGATCATGATCGGAATTAAGGTAGATCGTGTAGCATAATTTCCATGAGAAGAGATTTTTAGTTGTTAGAATAAGGGAGATATAAATTGACACAAAGAATTTGATGATTTTTAGCAGATCGGGTGGATTTCCCTGAGGACAGCAGCGCCGGCTCCATGAACGCCTGCAGCGATCTCTCTCCGGCCGACTTTGTCACCCACAGACCCCCAAAACAGCACTCCTTCACTTCCCCTGCTCTCTCCCTCGGCCTGGTAAAATTTACTATTCTTATTCTATATATGTTTTTTAAAGGTCGATTGACTCACTGATCTATCACGATTTTTGGATCCATTCGTCTTCCTGCAGCAAACCGACATCGAAGGACACTTGAACTTAAGCCGAATGATGGCCGGCGATGAGAACGACAGCAGGTCAGGAAGCGACAACTTGGAGGCTGTCTCCGGCGACGACGACGATCAAGAACAGAATCCCCGTAAAAAGAAGAGATACCATCGCCACACTCCACAACAAATCCAAGAACTCGAAGCGTAATTGATCGATGTTTCCTGCAATTAATTACTTAAGAGATTCCTGTTTGTTTTTGTTTATTTTTGTTATAATTAAATGATTATGAAAATTCTAATTTTTCATCGATCCTTAGTTTGTTCAAGGAGTGCCCGCACCCTGATGATAAACAAAGGCTCGAACTGAGCAAGCGGCTTTGCCTGGAGAGCCGGCAGGTCAAGTTCTGGTTCCAGAATCGACGCACTCAGATGAAGGTAACTAATTAATTTCTCTTTTGATTTCGACAATCGAGAAATACTACTCATTGATCCGATAATTTAGTCGCTCGCGCGTGATGATGATTACAGACTCAAATCGAGCGGCACGAGAACGCGATCCTCCGCCAGGAGAACGACAAGCTGCGTGCGGAGAACATGGCGATCAGGGAGGCGACGAGGAATCCGATCTGCAACAACTGCGGCGGCGTGGCGATGCTCGGAGAGATCTCCATCGAGGAGCAGAACCTCCGCGTGGAAAACGCCCGGCTCAAGGAGGAGCTCGAACGGGTCTGCTCCCTCGCCGGAAGGTTCCTCGGCCGCTCCATGGCTTCTTTCCCGGCTCACAGCGTCGACGTCGCGCCGCCCCCCTTTCCGAGCTCGCTCCTGGAGCTTGGCGTCGGCAGCAACGGTGGGTTCGCGGGACTAGTCTCGCCTGCCGCCGCGCCCGATCTTTTTCCACCGGCACCGGCGATCGTCAATCCGTTGGATGGCGCTCCCGTCGCACACCCGACCTCAGCCGACAGGAGCATGTTGTTAGAGCTTGCACTGGCGGCCATGGATGAACTAGTGGCCATGGCGCACATGGACGCGCCGCTTTGGATCCGAAGCACAGACGGCGGTTCGGAGACCTTGAACTACGAGCAGTACCACCACAGCGTACGCCGCATCGCTGGCATGTCGCCGGCGGCTGGGTTCGTCGCCGAGGCTTCGAGGCAAACGGGGATGGTGATCATAAACAGCCTTGCCCTCGTCGAAACACTGATGGATTGCGTAAGTAATTAAATTATAATTTCATATTTATTTAAAATTTTATTAAACAAAAGCACACGATCGAATCCCTCTTGCTAATTAATTAATTAATTAATTGTTCGACCGTAACGTAGGATCGTTGGGCAAATATGTTCTCTTCCATCGTAGCAAAGGCGTCGACCATAGAAGTGATATGCAATGGCGTGGGTGGAACTAAAAACGGTGCCTTACAACTGGTGAGCCAACAAAATTAATTATTCTTTGTTAATTAATTTTCGATCGAAATGGTTGAGCAACAATTTTATTAATTATATGGTTAATTATATATATATAAACGTAGATGCACGCTGAGCTACAAGTTTTGTCGCCGTTAGTTGCGATTCGGGAGTTGAACTTCCTCAGATTTAGTAAGCAGCACGCGGAGGGCACCTGGGTTGTGGTGGACGTCTCCGTTGATTTTATCAGAGAAAACGTATCGTCTGGATCCAGCTGCAGATTGATGCCTACTGGTTTTGTGGTTCAAGACATGCCCAATGGTTACTGCAAACTCGTGTGGGTGGAGCACGCAGAGTACGACGAGGCACAAGTGCATCATCTGTACCGCCCGCTGCTCCGCTCCGGCCTCGCCTTCGGCGCCGGCCGGTGGTTGGCCACCCTTCAGCGCCAGTGCGAGTGCCTCGCCATTCTCTTGTCCGCCTCCAACGTCGACGAGTCCGGTGACGTTCAGCTTTTTAAATTCATTTTAATTAATTATAGAATGCGGACGTGCAATTAATTAATCGATCTATAACTTTTTTTATTTTTTTGGATTGGCGGAATTACAGGGACGATAACGCCGAGCGGGCGGCGGAGCATGCTGAAGCTGGCGCAGAGGATGACCGAGGCTTTCTGCACCGGCGTGTGCGCGTCGTCGGCGCACGAGTGGACGAAGCTGGAGTCGCACAGCATCGGTCCCAACGTGCACGTGATGACGCGGAAGAGCATGGGCGACCCGGGGGAGCCGGCCGGCGTGGTGCTCAGCGCCGCCACCTCTGTTCCTCTGCCCCTGATCTCGCCGAAGCGCCTCTTCGACTTCCTCCGCGAGGCGAGCTTCCGCAGCAAGTGGGACATCCTGTCCAACGGCGGCCCCATGTGCGAGATGGCGCACATCGCCAAAGGCCAGGACGCCGGCAACGCCGTCTCCCTCCTCCGCGCCAGCGTACGCATTCTATTAATCGATTGCACCTGCATACCGATCGATCAATCGATCCATAACATGACAGCAATTTGAAACCAAAATTCCGTTTTTGAAATTAAATCGCAGGCGGTGAACTCGAACCAAACAAGCATGCTGATATTGCAACAGACGTGCATCGACGCGTCGGGCGCGATGGTGGTATACGCGCCGGTGGACGTGCCGGCCATGCACCTAGTCATGAACGGCGGCGACTCGGCCTACGTGGCGTTGCTGCCTTCTGGATTCGCCATCCTCCCCGACGGCGGTGGCGCCTCCCACGGCGAGGGTTCTCTTCTCACCGTCGGATTCCAGATCCTGGTAAACAACCAACCGACGGCGAAGCTGACGGTGGAGTCTGTGGAGACCGTGAACAACCTCATCTCCTGCACGGTTCAGAAAATCAAAGCTGCAGTGTTCCACTACGGCGACTAATTATAAGCCTAGATCCTCCCTCCTCCGTCGATCGATCGATCGATCGAACAACACGAATGAATCAAATGAAAAAATAAAAAATAAATAACGATAAATAAATGGAGAGATGGAGTCAAGAACGAACCGCGCGTGCGTGACATATGATGGTGGTTCGGTTCGGGCATTGACTCGGTCTCCAGATGAAACCAGTAGGCAGCTACAGCGCTCAATGATCTTGTTTCCTTTCTCAAACACTTCATTCTGTACGTGTATAGGATAGTGAATTAATTCTTGCACGAGAGTGCTCGACGCACATTTGTTTTGATCTTATTGTTCAATTGTGATCGAGTGGATGCAATTAGTAAATCGTGTACGTTTCTTTTTGATCCCGATTCAGATCTGATGATGGTGGTGATGAAATATAGGGCATCAATTAATGGTGTGTTGGTTTGTCCTCATCGATGCATTGACGTCTCACCTCTGCCATGCATTAAACGTAAGTTGGTCAGTGCCAGCAGAGCGCATTAATGCCACGGTCTGCAACTCTGCTCGTAAATTTAATGCTACGTCCTCGACCGAGATCGATTAATGCTGCTCCTTTGTTTGGCTTTGCTAGCTGTTGATCAAATACCATGCACATGGTTCCTTCGTCCTTGACAACTTTTTTGCACGAGTAATATAATTAAATAATTAATCATTATTATGATCACAATTCAAATGCTCAAACTTTGAATTAGAGAAACTTGTATTTTGATGTAATTAGAGAAAAATTACTACTACCAATGGGGTGGGTAATCACATATCGACACTCGAACTTTTAAGAATCTATAATGCTGCCTGGCCCAACTTTCACACAAAGAACAGGAAAATCAAAGCAAAGGAATAGAAAAAACAAAAAGCACTCTGTTAATTGTGTTATAATTGATCAGCAAACATGGTGCAACTCTATGGTGTCTAGAGGCTTGTCCTGTATACAATGAACCTCCAGCAAAAAGAGAATGCTTCCAAGACAATTGTTGCTTCCATAGTTGGATGATAGGCCTTAGCATCGTCCCCATGGATTGGCACAGTTAGTTCATATGATGTTGTTGTCAATAAGTCTGAAATCGACTTCCAACAGATGTAAAATGTCCCGTTGATTATCTCAACCCCTATAATTTACCTCCCTTCCAAACAATGCATGGGAAGCTACCTTAGAGGTGTTGTTGAGGTAATATTTTCATGGATCTTTTTAGGGCCAATGATCATAAGTCTTAATTAGCATCATTTGACCCATGTGTTATGTAATTAGATAACAATAATATATATTTTAGGAATAGCCAAAATAATTAAGCAAAGTTCTAAGCTTCATTAACCCTCAATAAGAAATAATAACTAAAGTTGAATATCTTAGCTACTGAACATGCCCTTCAACTTCATTACTAGCTGGTAGCTTCACATCCATGCTCCGTAGATATCCTTCTCTAAACCAACGGACAAACTGAGGGGCATGGACGATTTAACTGATTTTTATTACCAATCATTTGCTCAAAACTTCGACGACACAGACAAAAATCAATTCAATCGGTGTTAAAATCAATCGACTGATTTTCAAACAGAAATCAATTTGACTAATTTTTTTATCAGTCAATTGATTAACGAATAAAATAGGAAGTGAATATATGATTTAATAATTTTAAAATTAACCTACTTAATTTGATAATTTCGAAAATTTAACTACTTTATTCGTTTAAAAAACTTTTGAAATATATACTACAATTTTATAAAATCAACATCCCTCGTGTGCATGGGGTGCGATCTTAATTTGAATCAGACATCTCTAGAAATCATCAACTTGGCAAATTGGGAGGATTTCAAAAGCACGTATATCATATTATTGAAGAATTTTGGTAGAACTCTTAAGGAGAAAGAGATATTTTGTTTTCTATATCATAAACTTTTGATTACAAAACCTTTATATAGATTTGAAAGAAACTTAGAGGGTAAGTAAGCTTAAATGCTAAGTAACCGTTTAGCTTATCAAGGTGACTCTTTGATTCATACAACAATTGCATGCACGATGGAAGAGTGATGGTCCAACTTCCTCATAATGATGGTCAACACATTAACTTTAACACTCCCCCTTAATGTGTTGTCGGATTCCAAGTTTGGCTCGGAGCTATTCAAATCTTTCTCTCGGAAGTGCTTTTGTGAAGATGTCAGACAATTGCTCCTCAGATCGACAGAACTCAAGTTGAATTTCTTTATCTTCAATTGTCTGTCGAATGAAATGATGCTTGAGTGCTATATGTCGAGTTCGGCTGTGGTGAACTGGGTTCTTAGCCATAGCGATTGCAGATTTGTTATCGCAGTATAGCACGGTTCCTTCAATCTGATGATGACCGAGATCAGCTAAGATTCTTCGAAGCCAAATTGCTTGTGAAGTGGCTACTGATGCTGAGATGTACTCGGCTTCCGCAGACGATTGTGCAACACTTTGTTGTTTCTTGGACAACCATGAGAATATTGCTGAACCAAAAGAGAAACAGTACCCCGAGGTGCTTTTCATGTCGTCTAAGGATCCACCAAGATCACTGTCACAATAACCGACAAGGTTAAGTGCGTGATTCTTTTGAAAGCTTAGACCGAGGTCGGTTGTCCCTTGAACATATCGTAAGACGCGCTTTGCTGCACCGAGATGAAAATGGCTCGGACTCTGCATAAATCTTGAGAGTAGACTTGCAGCATACATGAGATCAGGTCTAGTTGCTGTGAGGTATAACAAATTACCAATGAGGCTACGGTAATGAGTGACATCCGCTGCTTTTCCTCCATCTTCCTTTTTCAATTTCTCCCCCATAATAAGTGGTGTAGAGACAGGATTGCATCCCAGCATGTTGAATTTCTTCAGAATCTTTTCTGCATATATCTTTTGGCAAATAAATACTATCTCTTCTTCTTGGTAGATCTCCATGCCCAAGAAATGTCGAAGTAGACCCATATCGCTCATTTCATACTTTTGAGTCATGCCATTTTTGAACTCTTCGATCATCTTCTTGTTACTTCCAGTGAAAATTAGATCATCAACATAAAGAGTGACTATAAGAACATCATTACCTTGATGCTTGACATACAAAGTTGGTTCACTCTTACTCTTCTCGAATTTTGTTTGGTTGAAATAGTTGTCGATCTCACTGTACCAAGCGCGAGGAGATTGTTTAAGTCCATATAGTGCTTTCTTAAGTTTGTAGACTTTTCCTTCTTTTCCTTTTAGGATGAAACCCTGAGGTTGATCTACATACACTTCTTCCTTCAATTCACCATTGAGAAACGCTGACTTGACATCAAGCTGATAAAGTTTCCACCCTTTGCTGGTGGCGAATGCAATTATAGCTCGGATTGTGTCAAGCCGAGCTACTGGGGCAAATGTCTCCCCATAGTCAATTCCAGGCTGTTGAGAATAATCTTTGGCAACTAGTCTTGCTTTGTGTTTTTGAATGGATCCGTCTGGGTTGTGCTTGACTTTGTAGATCCATTTAACACCTATGACTTCTTTATTTGTCGGTTTATCAACAAGCTCCCATGTCTGATTTTTTCCAATCACACGGACTTCCTCCTCCATTGTTTTTTTCCACAATTCTTCTTTGATTGCTTCATCAAAGTTCTCAGGCTCAATGGAGCAATAATTGCATGTAGCATATATATCATCTAATGATCTGTACCTTTTTGGAGTTGTGCTCGGGGATGAGGAGTTTGATGAAGTTGGATCAGTTGAGCTTTCGTCATTGGGTTGAGATGAGCTTGAATCTGGTGTGCTTGGCTCAATTTCATCTTCTTTGTCAGTACTGATCAAAATGTCTTTCTTCTCAACTTTGTTTTCTTCCCAATTCCATAAAGCATTTTCATCAACTTGAACATCTCGGCTAATAATAACTTGACCCAACTGTAGGTTAAATAGTCTATAACCTTTGCTCATGGTACTGTAGCCGACAAAAATACATCTTTCGCTAGATTCGTCAAGTTTGCTTCGTTTCTCTTTTGGAATTTGAGAATAGCAAATGCTTCCGAATACCTTGAGATGGTTCACCGATGGTCTTCTACCACTCCATGCTTCAAACGGAGTCTTGTTTGGTATGGCCGTGGTTGGACATCGATTGGATAAGTAAACGGTTGTGTAGACTGCTTCAGCCCAGAAGATTTTGGGTAAACCTTTCTCGTGCATCATTGATTTTGCCATTTCAACGATTGTCTGGTTTTTCCTCTCGGTAACACCATTTTGTTGAGGGGTGTACCTTACCGTTAGTTGCCTTTCTACTCCTTCATCTTCACAAAAATTATGAAATTCTTTAGAAGTGTATTCTTTGCCTCTGTCACTTCTTAAGATTTTGATGAAGCATCCACTCTGTTTTTCGACGAGACTCTTAAACTTCTTGAATATCATAAATACTTCCGACTTCTGTCTCATGAAATAGACCCAAGTCATGCGAGTGTGATCATCGATGAAAAGAATGAAATACCTATTCTGAGCATGAGAAAGGGTGTCCATCGGTCCGCAGACGTCGGTGTGGATAAGTTCCAACTTTTCTTTAGCTCTCCATGATACTCCTTTCGGGAAAGGAAGTCGATGTTGCTTTCCAAACGCGCATCCTTCGCATATATGTTGCTTTCCTTCTATGTGAGGAAGTCCTTGCACCATACTCTTGCCAGATAATTCTTTGAGGCTTTGAAAATTAAGATGACCAAGTCGTCGATGCCATAAGGTTGATGTCAGGTAGTCCGAGGTAGAAGCTCGATGAGCTTTTAGATCGGCATAATTGATGTTGAGAGCGAAGCTTCGATTGACCATTTTGATCTTTGTGAACACCTTTGACTTATCTCTCCTGTCAAATATAACACATTCATTGTTATCGAAGCAGAGCTTGTACCCATTTTCCACCAATTGTCCAAGGCTGAGTAAATTTTGACTCAAGCTCGGCACACACAAGACATTGTTGATGCAGCTCGGACCTTCCTTCGTCTCGATGGCGATTCTCCCAAGTCCTTTTGACTTTGTTTGCTCTCCGTTTCCAAACTGAACAGGAGCATTGATGCTATTGTCGATCTCAGAGAAAATTTCTGAGATCGGCGTCATATGGTTGCTACATCCGCTGTCTAGCAACCATTTTCCTTGCTCCTTATTGGTGGCTGTGTGACATACATAGAATGTTCCATGTGTCTCCTCAGCTGTTTGATTTTCTCCAACCTGATTTGCCTGATAAGAGTTCCTACTTCGGCAATCTTTGGTGAGGTGACCAAATCGATTGCATATTTTGCATCTCGATTGGCCTTTGAACCAACAGTCCTTCTCGGAGTGATTTGGCTTATTGCAGTTGCTGCAATTCGATGAGTTATCTTTTCCTCTTCCTTTTGAGTTACGTCCACCTCGTCCTCTTGATTTCCATCCACCTCGTGATTGGCCCTCTCGTTCGTTGTTACCAATTTTGAGCTTTGATTGGAATGCACCCTCTATTGGCTTTTCAGAATGTCTGGACAATCTTTGCTCGAACGATTTTAGGGACGTCATCACTTCTTGAACTGTGAGTGTTGTTAGGTCCTTTGTTTCTTCAATGACGGCAACAATGAGATCATATTTCTCAGGAAGACAGATGAGAATCTTTCGTACCAATCTCTGATCTGTAATATCTTCACCATGAGATTTCATTATGTTGACCAAATCAAATATTCTGGTTGAGAATTCCATGAGTGTTTCTTTCTCCTGCATCTTGGCATTTTCGAATTCCTTGAGTAGTGATTGGAGCTTAATCGCTCTCACTTTCACATCTCCTTGAAATTCGCTCTGCAAGATCTCCCATGCTTCTTTAGCAGTGTTGGCACGCATGATTCTGGGAAATATAGCCTTAGTGACTGCTCTTTGAAGGATTGAGAGAACACTTGCGTCGGCTTGTCGAGACTTCTCTAATTTCTTCAGACCGGCTTCGTTGAGGGCAGTGGTTTCCTCGGGCTCTTGCACTCCATTCTCCACAATCTCCCATTGGTTAAGAGATCGAAAGATGATCTTCATCTTTACATACCATAAATCATAGTCTTCGCCATTAAACTCTGGAATGAGATGGTTGATGTTTGTTAAGCTCGAGCTGGCCATGGATTTTGATTGGTAGAACCTGGAGGCTCTGATACCAAATATTGAAGAATTTTGGTAGAACTCTTGAGGAGAAAGAGATATTTTGTTTTCTATATCATAAACTTTTGATTACAAAGCCTTTATATAGACTTGAAAAAAACTTAGAGGGTAAGTAAGCTTAAATGCTAAGTAACCGTTTAGCTTATCAAGGTGACTCTTTAGCTTATCAAGGTGACTCTTTGATTCATACAACAATTGCATGCACGATGGAAGAGTGATGGTCCAACTTCCTCGTAATGATGGTCAACACATTAACTTTAACACATATTAGGGCATTCGCACCTTTCAAATAGCTTGCAACATATCTATGATATTAACGTCTCGTTTTTTATTAATACACATTTACATTCATTTTAACCGACTATTCATTTTTTATATCTAAAATTTATTTTCTTAATTTTAAAATTTTTTATATAAAATTAGCTCATTAACAACATTTTTAAAAAACTGTTAATTAATATGTAGACGCTAGCTATAACCCTCATTACACCATTTATATCAAACGAAGCTATCCAGGGCTGTCATAGGCTCTAGTCCATCCCTGCTTAAGTAAAGGGAAATCGATTCCCTCACGCAAGTAAAAGTTTAGAAAAAAAAAACAAGAAAAAAGGTTAGTGTTTCTTCTCCTTTAGCTCATGGCAAGCAACCAACGAGAGAAACGAGAAGAGCCTCAGTCGGCTTCGACAATATTCATCGGTGGTGGATCTAGCTGATGTGCTCACCCAGAAAAAAAACAAAAGAAGAGAAGAATTAGAGCCGACTGTTGTGAATTGGGAGAAAAATAAAAGAAACTAAATGGAAGAAGAGAAGAAGACTATTGTTGCTCTTGCTAAACAAAATGACAATTGAACCCAGTTACTTAAGGGCCAAGGTTCTACTTTTGTTGTTGAGAGAGGGCAACAACACTGTTCGAGAAGGAGGAAAGAGCAGCTAGGGCTGATACTGTTGAGAAGAAGAGAGCTGGAGAGGGAAAGGATGCAGTTTGATAGCTGAAAGAAGGAAAAAAACAACATGCAAGGTTGCTGCTATCAGAAAGGTAATAAAAGAGGAGAAGTCTGAGGCGGTGAGACTTGATAGTGGCGGTGGCCGCTACGTGGAGAGAGAATAGTAAAATATTTTTTTCACAAAAATAGCTAAGTCATTTTAAATCACCGAATCCATCTGATATTTAGTTCGATTATAATTTAAACAAATTAAATCATATCCAAATCAACTCCGATTTAAATTAATATAATTCTGGTCTCTGTACCTATATTTAGAATTTAACGATAGCATTCACACTTCGTGTTCTACAAGTCAATTCTCCTCTATAGCAAGATGGTAACATATTCGTAAAGTGCGAAAAGAAATTGAATCTCTTCTACCACATCCTTAGCATACTCAATTAACTCGAGATCAAACCTGTAATTTCTAAATCTGTCTTGATTTAAGTGTTATAACACTTATATATTAATGTGATGCTCCTAGTCGAACAACAATTGTATTTAAACCAGTTTCTAATTTCTATTCGAGCAATAACAAGTATTTGCCAAGCAACAAAGTTACAATAGCAGAATTTATATGACTTGTGATACGAAGAATAAGGTAGAGGGTCAAAGGCAAGGAAATTAGTTGATGTGCTAGTCATAGTCAAGAAGGGGTCAACACCCTGGGACAACACAGGTATAAGACTCGGTTGAATATTCTAGCCAATCGAACCTCTTACTCGATCGGATCCCTAAGTCCTCCCGGCTCGACGGAATCCTGAGCTGAGTCCTAATTTAATTCAGAACCAAGTGGAACGGTTGCATGGACCAATAGAATAATCCGACCGATCAGACCTTTTGCTAGATCAAATCTTGAGTCCTCCAGGCTCGATTGAATCCCGAGACGAGCCTTTAGAAGGCTCAAGTTCTTAAAGAAGCTGACTCATCGAGATGATCAACACTCTTTAGTCGATTCAACCACATTTGAGAATAAGGTCCGAGCGGACATTAAAGGGGACTCGACCGGCCTACTAGCAAAACGCATTAATGGCCCATCAGATCAATGACTTAATATTCCTTTTTGACATCTTGTGTAACAGTTGTCAGAGAATTAAGGAGATATGATCCGTGCGAGTCGTACGGCGGAAGCTTCTACCCTGCAAAGCACAAAAATGGTGAGCATATTTTAGGAAAGTTGTCAGAATGACAGAATAGACGATCCTATTTTGGCAATGTATCAATATTCGCATAGAGAAGAAAAGTAACATTATATAAGGAGGTCTCCACCTATAGGCGTAGGTAAGCTTCATCATCAGAGTTCATTGTTCGTCATTTCTGCTCTTCATTTTCATCTTCGACCACTTGTCTGACTTACGCGTCGAAGTGTCTGCGTCGTGAACCCCTCCCTGGCCTGGTTACTAACACTTTCTTTTCCCAATTCTTGTTTTTTCCATGCAAGATCGTCCACAGCACCAGGTTCCTCCTGTCTAGAGTTTTCTCGCAGTCAACATCGACACCACCTAGCTGACTATCCATCTTCCTCATTTTCAGACAGGATTAAATTTGACGTCATCTGTGGGAATCTCACCTAAATCTGAAACATGAATTAAGATTGAAGAAGTTGGATGATTAACAACAGTTACATTGTTGTAAGAGGACCTAGAGTTACTTGTGACTCTTATTGCGGCAATGTAACTGTTGTGAATCATCCAACTTATGTGAACTATTGTGAATCATCCAACTATTGTGTAGAGATCCTCTTGCGCCAATCTAACTGTTGTGAATTAATCTGTAGTTGGGTGTCCTTTGCCTAATGACTTGGCTGTATCCGTGATAAACCAACACACTGAGCGAAGGACATAGGGGGAAGGGCCGACTAGGTTCCCGCCGGCTCCTCCTCCAGTCGGCTTCATGCAAGTGCTTATATAGTCGATCACTCTTCCATCCGTGCCCCCATCCTTGCTCGCATATCATAGAGCATTATTTCGCACACCCTTTGATGATATGGACCGAGTAGAGAGGCCCCAAGATCATCTTCTGAAAATGCATCCGCTCGGGATATTCGGAAGGGAAAAGTTACAATGGTTAGTTGCTCCCCCGAAAGGATAAATATGTCGTTCTCTCGGGAAATATTAAAAAACAAGTTACTGAGCCACTTTCGCCCCTTAGCAATCGAGGAATATGGAGGAGTGACCAACCTAGAGGACCGCCTACTCAAGCTCGAGAATGCAACCATCCTTCATCAATACACAGATGATGTCAAGTGCCGAGTATTCTTAACCACTCTCTTAGGATCTGCACAGAGATAGTTCAATTAGCTTCCAGCCGACTCCATTTACTGCTTCAAGGATTTCTGTAAGGCGTTTCTACAACACTTCTCTAGCAGCCACGGATACCACAAGACCACTCCAAGCTTATTTTCCCTCAAGCAAGGATCCAAGGAGACACTGAGGGCTACATCAAACAATTCAACCAAATGATCATAGACGTGCCCTCGGCCACTCCAAAAATTCTGGTAAATATTTTTTACCAAGGACTGATAGATGAGAACTTCTTCTGGTCCCTGATCAAAAAGCCTCCTAGAGACTTTGATTAGCTGTTGGAAAGGGCAACCAAATATATCAACATAGAGGAAGCTCAATCCACTTTGAAGAAGGAGGTAGCGGCGCCCGCTCCTGTCCCTGCCTTAGAACGCCAAGCCCACTCTCTCCTCTTCCACACAAAGAACCTAGATCGAGCCCCCAACCCCATCATCACTAACAAAGGTCAAACATGGTAAAGCATGTAGAGGCCAACCGGGTCCTATTCGTGGAGCCCCATCAATGGGCTAGTCGTTCTGCACTTATCATCGGTCGAGAACTCATAGCACTCAGGAGTGTTATAGGTACAATTAGGGGAGCTGCTAAGCCGCCAAGCAAGAGTTCCATCGGCGATCGTAGTCTCCGAACAACATGTGTTATCAGCAGCTGAATGAATCACCTAGAAGAGACATCTGAGACTTTGGTCGGTCCCATCAAGTACCTCAATAGTGGGAGAACAGGGCTTCGACCCCCGCTTGAGTCAAGCACGGGTGTACCCTGACTTGGCAAGAAGAAAACCGCGGCAATGCCACTCAAGGAGATATATGTATGATTGCTCAAGGCCTGATCGACGGAGATTCTAATCGAGCTTGAAAGTCACACACCCGTTGACTAGAAGTTCATGCGGTTGGGTGTAGCTGAGAGCAAGCACAAGGGCCAGAGATCAGTTTCAACAACAAGAACTTGGAGGGGATGGAAATGCCTCATGATGATGCTATGATAATCAAGGCTGTTATAGCCAATTATAACATATATCATACTTTTATTGACACAGAAAGTTCTGTTAATATCATCTTCAAGAAGGTGTTAGATCAGTTGTAGATCAAGAAGGGTAAGCTTCAACCCATGACGACGCTATATATGGATTTACTACAACGAAGTGCAGCTGATCAGACAAATTTGATTGGCTATCTCTCTAGGGAGAGCCTCTGATGAGGACCCATCGATCAACGTTTATTATGGTGGGCATGCCCTCGGCCTACAATGTGATTTTAGGCCGACCAGCTTGAACAAATTCTGAGTGGTTGTCTCTACCGTCTGCCAGAAGATCAAGTTCTCGTTTGTTGACTCTGTGGGAGAAGTGAAGGGGGACCACCTATTAGCACCCAAGTGCTACGTAGAGATGATCAAAACTGAAGCTTGTGTCGCTAGGAAGTGCTGGTGCAACGGGGACCGGCAAGAGGCGGGTGAATTGCCTGCAATCAAAAATTATACCCTCATCAAACTTTCAACTCTAAAATAAAGCAACACTAATAATTAAAGTAATTGACAGAAAAGAAAAGAGAGACGACTCAGCTATTTGATTTGGTTACAACCGAGACGGTTGTTAATCTAAGGCGGTGGAAAGGCGCACTAAAAGAGTCTCCTTCTTTGAAGGCGGAGAAACCTTTTACACTTTAAGAGCACAGAGATTGCTTAGAAAAGAAATCATTATTGTTCTGTTCGAGACCCCTTTATATAGGATTTCCAAGACTCATCCAGAGCCCCTGATCTTCAGGATCAGGGTTTGACTTCGAGAGTGGGATCGGTCGACCGATCCCCAGGTTCGGTCGACCGAACCTGTGTACTTTCCCAGCTTCCCGTTTGGATGCAGGCTCTGTGGATCGAGCTTAGGTTCGGTCGACCGATCCTTGTATTCGGTCGACCGATCAACCAACGGTCTCTGCTCGATCTGACCCGATTAAATCGCTTCGACCAAGTCTCTGATTATCTTTGGTTGGGTCGACCGATCAAAGGGTTTGGTCGACCGATCAGAGTGTTCGGTCGACCGATCAGCCATTGGTTGCTGACGTGTCTCCAACGGCTGGCTTCTGATGAAAAGGGGTTCGATCGACCGATCAGAGGGTTCGGTCAACCGAACACTTGTCAAGTCAACTTCCCGGTTGACTTGCTCTGGTTCGGCTTGCTTGGGTGATTTCGGCCATCCGGAATAGGGCTCACCCGAACCCAGTTCCCGGCCTTCTCCTCGAACAGTCTTCCGTCCCGACTTTATGTCCCTCGAACGCCGCGCACGTTCTTCACGCCCACCGATGTACTCTTCGGTAGCTCTCTCGTCCTTCGGACGCACCGAGCCCGTCAGCTCCCTTCCCGTGCCGTCCTTCTTGCTAGCTGCGTCTTCTGCTCGACTTCCTGTGCTCCTAAGTTCCTGCACACTTAGACACAAGGATCAGATAAACAAGACCTAACCTAACTTGGTTGATCATATCAAAACAACTACAGGGTCCAACAGGAAGATCCAGCGAGTGGAGGTCAACGCCATTCATGAAGCGTCAGTTTATAAAGAAAAGGAGGAGGTACAGATCCATCCAAGCCAATTGGAGGTCGCCACCAGGATAGCTGCCGATCGGCCCTTGGAGTTCAAGACTGATCTAGTTGCATGTCTAACACACAACAATGACGTGTTTGCCTAGATGCCTCAGGAGATCATAGACATCTTACAAAGTGTTATATGGAACACATCGCCATGTCCTCTCGGACATTCGGCCTACCAAGCAAAGGACGAGAGATTTTTGAGCTCAGCAAAACAACCACATCTAAGTGGAAGTAGACAAGCTGCTCGAGGCCAGGTACATTTGAGAGGTGTAGTTACCGAGCGAGTTGGTCAATGTAGTCCTGATATCTAAGCCCAGGAACAAATGATGTGTTTGAGTGGACTTAAGGGATCTGAACAAAGCATGTCCAAAGGATTATTATCCCTTGCCCCGCATAGACCAGGTGATGGACTCGACTTCCGGCTATGAGCTGATATGCATGCTGGACGTATATTAGGGCTACCATCAAGTACTGCTAGCTAAGGAGAACTACAAGAGGTTAGTTTCGTAATTGGTGAAGGAACCTCTATTATAATATTATATTGTTCGACTAAAGAATGCAGGAACTACTTAGCAACAACTTATGGATAAAATGTTTCGAAAACAGATCGGATGAAATATGGAGGTGTACGTGGATGATATCTTGATAAAGTCCCTCAAAGCAGATGATCTGACATTGACGAAACTTGCCAAACATTGAGGGAGTATGAACTCAAGTTCAACCCCAATAAGCGCTTGTTCAGAGCCAAGAGCACGCGGTTCTTGGGCCATATAGTTGTTGGTGCAACATCCCTCAGGTCAAGGTTGACCTGGTTGACTAAGCTTGAGTCTTGGTTTGGGTTTCGATGTTTGACAATGCAAGGTTGATTGAAGAAGAGTCAAGTAGGTCAAGGATGACCGGATACTTGACTGGGAAGTCCTAACTGGGATGTTAGGAAAAAGGAAAGACCTAGTGAGTGAAGCTAGGCAGGAGGAAAATCCTGGTGAGTGAAGCCAGGTGAAAGACCTAGTGAGTGAAGCTAGGCAATTGTGAAAGACCTAGTGAGTGAAGCTAGGCAGGAAGAAAATCCTGGTGAGTGAAGCCAGGTGAAAGACCTAGTGAGTGAAGCTAGGCAATTGGGAAAGTCCTGGTGAGTGAAGCCAGGCAAGAGAAATCCAGATGGGTCAAAGTTGACCAGACATTTGGTGAGAGTCCAAGTAGGTCAAAGGGATTGACCGGATACTTGGCACGAAGAGAAAAGTCCAAGTGGGTCAAAGGGATTGACCGGACACTTAGTGGGGAGTCCTAGCAGGTCAAGGGAGTGACCAGATGCTAGGCATGATATAACAATAGGTCAAGGTTGACCGAATGTTGGATTGAGAGGCTTGGGATTTGGTTTTGGGCAAAAACCAAGAGCTGGATCGATCAGTGGATCGATCCAGGCCTTTCCCAGCGAACAGAGAGCCTCTGGATCGATCCGTGGATCGATCCAGAGGTCCCAATCGATCAGCCGATCGATTGGGACGCTGCTGGTTCGCGCGATAAGCGCTGGATCGATCCAGGCATTTTCTCCAGAGCACAGAGGCACTCTGGATCGATCCGTGGATCGATCCAAAGCCTCCCCGATCGATTGGGAGCTTTCGGATCGATCGGGATCCGACCGTTGCGTCGTATTTGAGCTGCAGGCGTGCGATGGCTGCGGCATATCTCTTCACCGATTCATTTCAGATCTTCACCAGCTTCTCCACAGCTCTTCTCAAGCTCGAGATCGCCAGTTCTTGAAGGCTCTTGGAGGTTCTTCCAAGTCAAGAGGTGGATCAAAGCAAGAAGAAGAAACTAGGGTTAGGGATTTTGCTCTCATTGTAAGCTTGTAAGCTTGTATTTCATTACCTTTCCCTTTCTTCTTGTATTGAGTCTTGTAGGGCTTCTCCGCCCTTGGTAGTTACCATAAAGGAGAGTTTTATTAGTGGAGGGTGTGTGTGTAGGTGTGGATCCTTGGACTAGTCACCTCTTGTGAGGTGGATACCAAGTAAACCAACCTTGTTAGCATTGTGTGGTTTGTTTCTGTATTTTATGCTGCACATCTTTGAAGAAACAAGCAACGCCGAGCAACGAGCACGCGACGAGCTATTCACCCCCCCCTCTAGCTACTTTTCGGTCCCAACAAGTGGTATCAGAGCGAGGCCGCTCTTCACCGGAATCATCGCCGGAAGGGTCAAGCATAACAAGAAGAGCTAGAGGGTGAAGAAGTTGAAGCAAAATTGTCAAAGTCAAAGAAATTCAAAAGCTCAACTTCTACAATGGAATTCCGAGATGGGCTCGGATTCGACACGAGGGTGGCTCCACCATACACTTCCACGAGCTTCGATTCTTGGAAATCAAGAATCGAAAATTTTCTTATGATGGAGATAGAGCAATGGTTTGCTCTTATGGAAGGCTTCAAGACTCCAACAAACTCAAAGGGCAAAGTTCTCAAGAGGAGCAAGTGGAGCCAAGAGCAAGTCCAAAGGTGCGAGGCCAATGACAATGTGACCAAGCTTTTGGTCAATTTATTGCCAAGCACCATCCTTTGCAAAATTGGAGAATTTGAAGATGCAAAGGAATTATGGAGTAAATTGGCCAAGCTTCATGAAGAGATCCCCTCCACTGTACAAGAGCAAGAAGAATCCAGAGAGGGTGACTCTTTGGAGCAAGACCAAGAGGAGGACTCCGAGGTTGAGGGATGCTCAACCTCCGAAAAAGAAGTCCAAGAAGAAGCTTCATCTGTTGGTGCAGGAAGCATCCGACGATCGAACCTAAGTTTTGATAATGGCAAAGGGATTCAAAGTTAAGATTCTTTGTTATCTAACATGTTGAATGAGTATTTCAGGAAAGTTCTAACTGCGGTTAGGCAGGTGAAAACCCTAGGGGGTGGTAACCCTAGGTCCTAGGGGGTGGTAACCCTAGGTGGAGAAAAGTCCTAGCTGCGGTTAGGCAAAGGGAAAACCCTAGGAGGTGGTAACCCTAGGTCATAGGGGGTGGTAACCCTATGCGGAAAGTCTTGGCAGATCGATGGCTTCAGGCAAAAGTCCTAGGGGGTGGTAACCCTAGGTGGAAAGTCCTGGTGTCGCGAACCAGGTGAAAGACTGGACTAGCCGGGAAGCGGATGTCCAGCAGGAAGTCCGGAAGCGTCGAGTGCTAAGCAAAAGTCCAGTCAATCTGGAGGATCGACTGGCAACAGGTAAATCTCCTGAGTGGAGTAGGTGAGGACGCGTTCCCCGTAGAGGGAACAGTAGGCGTTGGGTCGACCTAGGATTTCCGGCAGGAAATCCGAAGTCAGACTCGGACAGTCCGAAGACTGTCAATTCTTCTTTACAATGTTTTATCTTATTCTAACACTGTCTTGCAGGGGATTTTGCTCGGACTAACCTTTGTTTGCAGGTGAGGAACCTGCTGGAAAAAGGTTGTCCGGGCGCCCGGAGGTCCGAGCGCCCGGAACAGGTCCAGGCGCCCGGGACCAAACTTTATCCCTGCCGCGACTTCGCCACGTGGAGCATCCTGGTTGGTTGGCCACGTCACACTCTAGGCGCCCGGAAGGGATCCAGGCGCCCGGAACCGCATATAAAAGGAGGGTTGAGGTGCAGCTTCTAGACAGAACAATTATCTAAGCAATCTCCTTGCGACAAGCTGCTAACGACTCAATCCAGAAGTGCTGCAACGACACCCCGACAACCCGGAGCTTCGGATTTAATCTTTTTGTTGTCGGTATAATCTTTTACAGCTTTGAATTGTAATTAGTTTGTAATACTCTTAACGAACTTATAGTTGTTGCCCACCGAAAGCGATCAAGGATCGCGGGCCTTCGAGTAGGAGTCGTCACAGGCTCCGAACGAAGTAAATCCACTGTGTTCATCTGCTTGTATTTCTTTCATTTCCGCTGCATTTTTACTCGAGTGTTTTACGATTTCGATAATCGAACGAAATAGCCACGAGCGCTATTCACCCCCCTCTAGCGCTTCTCGATCCAACATCATCTTCGAGGGAGTGCAATGAAGAGAACAAGGAGGGAGCATACTCCTTGTTCCATGTACAAGATGATGAAGCCTCCACCTCTAGGATTGAGGGGGAGTGTAGATCAATGAACCTGGAGCAAGAAGAGGCCTCCACATCCGGGTCAAGTGAAGAAGAAGAAGATGGTGCCACCTCCAAAATTCAAGAAATATCAAATGGAGGAGCAAGTGTCATCCCTACACAAGAAGGTATAAATGTTTCAATTAAAAATAAAAATCATATAATATGTTTTGAGTGTAGGGAAATTGGGCACTACAAGAGCAAGTGTCCCAACTTGGCCAAGAAGAAGGGTCAAGTGACACAAAAGGGCAAGGAGAAGCCCAAGGAGACCACCCCCGGGACAAAGAAGAGCAAGGAGCACATTGTGTGCTTCTTGTGTCAACAAAAAGGGCATTACCGAAGTCAATGCCCCAAGGGGAAGAAAATGGTCAAGGCTCAAGGAGGCACTAGTCAAGGGGGAGCCTCCAAGGTAAAGAAGAAGGTAGCATTTATTGAGCCTACCCCTTTACGTTATGGTAAAAAGCATGATAGTTCTAATTTTTATCATTTTAATGCAATTTACCATAAGAATAGAAAGCATGAGGACATTAAGGAAAAACATGTGGCCCTACATGCCAAGACTACCCAACCTAAGGTTAGGAAGGTAGATAGATATTTGGGCAAGAACACTAAGGATAATAGATACAAGCCCAAGAATAAAAATGCTCATGGATCAAATGAAAAATCAAATACTAAGGACTTAGTGAGGGAAAATCAAGGCTTGAGGTCAAGACTTGATAAATTAGAAAAGACCCTAAAAAGATTGGAAAATATCCTATTAGGGCAAAATGAGCATAACCTAGGTTTAGGGGTACAAAAGCCATCAAATGGCCATAGAGGTTTGGTATACAAAACCAAAGCAAAAAATGATGTGCCTAGTTATCATAGGGTTCCATATAGTTATGGAACAAACCCTAAGTCTAGAGGTCAAGTCAAGGATACAAGGAAAAATATCCCTAGAAGTATCTTTGCAACCAAAGTGACTAAGACTTCTAAGAAGTCTAAGAAAGTCACTAACAAGGTCACAAGGGAGGCTATCCCTAGAGTTGACCTAGAAAATGTGACCAAGGCTTCTAAGAAGCCCAACAAGGTCACTAGGAAGGTATCTAGGGAAGTTATCCCTAGTGAGTACCTAGAGCATCCAAGGAGCACCAATAGGTGTTGGGTTCCTAGGAGCATTTTGTCTACCCCATAGATGGGTTAGAGAGTGTCAACTCTAAGTGAAAGGGTAGTTAACCCAATCATGAAGAAATTGACACTCAAGGAGCATTTTCAAGGTTTTTGTTAACCTTTGAAAATGAAATGGAATTATTATTTACTCCTTGAAAGAGTAAAATGTGCCTAATGGTGGTATATCAACAAGTGGCGTACCAACAAGTGGTATTTATACACAAGTGGTACCAACAAGTGGTATTTAACATCCTTGGTGGATGTTCACCACTCAAAATGCCTAAATAGAGATGCATGATCCCTAGATTAGGGCAAAACCAAATTTACATCTCACAAAGGCCTATAAGATGACTTGTATGTGTTTTAGTGCACATTAGATACAAGTGAGATGTTAGGATGATAAACAAAACTCAAGATGTTGATTTAGTGCATTCTTTAGAGTTTTAGGTTCATCAAAACACATAGTTATGTGTTTTCCCATCATTAGGAAAGCTAATGTACAAGTCATGTGCATTAAGCCCAAGGAACATGGTGGGATATTGGTTTTGAAAATGTTGTTTAAAATGATTTTGGAACACCTTGGTGAAGGCTATCTTTTGATAGTAATCACCATTGAATAGTTAGACACAAACTTGAAGAAAACACTAAAGTTTTTGCAAGTTCTCAAGTTTGTGTCAATCTTTGAAAATATGATGTATTTTCATAGAAAACTATTTTTCCATGATAAATTATACCCTAAATAATGTTTACACAAATTTTTACGATTTTTGGAATTTTGTAGAATTTTCTAGGGGTTTCTGAAATTGGCTGAAATTGAATTTCAGCAATTTCAGGCCTTCAATCGATCAGTGGATCGATTGGAGTGCCTCAATCGATCAGCCGATCGATTGAGAAGGCATTTCTCATGAGCAGAAGCTCGCTGGATCGATCAGTCGATCCATCCAAGAAGACTGAATCGATCAGTGGATCGATTCAGCAGGGTTCAATCGATTGGAACCCAACTCCAATCGATTGAAGATGCTGATTTTGGCTGGGAAAGCTTATTTTCAGCATTTTGAACCTATTTTAGTCTAGGTAACCATTCCAAACCCCTGAAAATACATTTGTATACATAAAACGGGTGTTTTCGTGTGGAAAACAAGGATGAATTGGTTAAGGAAGGCTAAGTTGAAGTTTAGGTTGAGGTTTGTTTCAAATTTTGAATATTTGAACCTCAAAACTTCTAAAATTGGGTTTCCTAAAGTTTTAGGGATTCCAAGTCATTGTTGGTGCAATGACAGAAGTTACCTCATTGTCTTTAGGGGGAGTGACTCTTTAAAGACATAAAAAGTATTTTTCATGAACCTTGGAAGGTGGTTAACCTTCCGTTAAGAACATGCTCAAGGTTGAGCGTTTGAACTTTAATGGGGAGTGGATATCCTCATTGTTCAAGTGGTTTCAAGTGGATAATGCTCAAGGATGGCCATTTGCCTACATTGGGGGAGAATGTAGGGTTAAGGTTAATGAAGGGTATGGGACCTTCATTATCGTGCTGATCACAACGAGTGAAGTTGTGAACAACGATGAGCAACTCTTCAGGGGGAGAGTTTTCAACAAGTGAATTTGTTGATGTGTGCCCAAAAATGGGGCATGGATTGATGTGTGCCAATAGGGGGAGAATGAAAGGGAGTAAGTTAGTCTTTTATCACCTAGAGGGAGTTTGCCCTCTTAGGGGGAGAATGAAGGGCTTAACTTATGTATTCATTACCTAGTGGCATGAAGAAGGTTTAGGCTATGAGATTAGCCTAACTTACATGTGGTATTGTAAGTGATAGTGTTGGTATTGTCAAACATCAAAAAGGGGAGATTGTTGGTGCAACATCCCTCAGGTCAAGGTTGACCTGGTTGACCAAGCTTGAGTCTTTGTTTGAGTTTCGATGTTTGACAATGCAAGGTTGATTGAAGAAGAGTCAAGTAGGTCAAGGATGACCAGATACTTGACTGGGAAGTCCTAACTGGGATGTTAGGCAAAAGGAAAGACCTAGTGAGTGAAGATAGGCAGGAGAAAAATCCTGGTGAGTGAAGCCAGGTGAAAGACCTAGTGAGTGAAGCTAGGCAATTGTGAAAGACCTAGTGAGTGAAGCTAGGCAGGAAGAAAATCCTGGTGAGTGAAGCCAGGTGAAAGACCTAGTGAGTGAAGCTAGGCAATTGGGAAAGTCCTGGTGAGTGAAGCCAGGCAAGAGAAATCCATATGGGTCAAAGTTGACCAGACATTTGGTGAGAGTCCAAGTAAGTCAAAGGGATTGACCGGATACTTGGCACGAAGAGAAAAGTCCAAGTGGGTCAAAGGGATTGACCGGACACTTGGTGGGGAGTCCTGGCAGGTCAAGGGAGTGACCAGATGCTAGGCATGATATAACAATAGGTCAAGGTTGACCGAATGTTGGATTGAGAGGCTTGGGATTTGGTTTTGGGCAAAAACCAGGAGCTGGATCGATCAGTGGATCGATCCAGGCCTTTCCCAGCGAACAGAGAGCCTCTGGATCGATCCGTGGATCGATCCAGAGGTCCCAATCGATCAGCCGATCGATTGGGACGCTGCTGGTTCGCGCGATAAGCGCTGGATCGATCCGTGGATCGATCCAGGCGTTTTCTCCAGAGCACAGAGGCGCTCTGGATCGATCCGTGGATCGATCCAAAGCCTCCCCGATCGATTGGGAGCTTTCGGATCTATCGTGATCCGACCGTTGCGTCGTATTTGAGCTGCAGGCGTGCGATGGCTGCGGCATATCTCTTCACCGATTCATTTCAGATCTTCACCAGCTTCTCCACAGCTCTTCTCAAGCTCGAGATCGCCAGTTCTTGAAGGCTCTTGGAGGTTCTTCCAAGTCAAGAGGCGGATCAAAGCAAGAAGAAGAAACTAGGGTTAAGGATTTTGCTCTCATTGTAAGCTTGTAAGCTTGTATTTCATTACCTTTCCCTTTCTTCTTGTATTGAGTCTTGTAGGGCTTCTCCGCCCTTGGTAGTTACCATAAAGGAGAGTTTTATTAGTGGAGGGTGTGTGTGTAGGTGTGGATCCTTGGACTAGTCACCTCTTGTGAGGTGGATACCAAGTAAACCAACCTTGTTAGCGTTGTGTGGTTTGTTTCTGTATTTTCCGCTGCACATCTTTGAAGAAACAAGCAACGCCAAGCAACGCCGAGCAACGAGCACGCGACGAGCTATTCACCCCCCCCCCTCTAGCTACTTTTCGGTCCCAACAATAGTTACAGAGTGTGGGATCGAGGATAACCCGAGCAAGGTACAAGCTCTCCGAGACATGGCTCCCCCGTGAAATCAGAAGGAAGCATAGCGGCTAACCGGATGAATTATGGCACTGTCCCATTTCATTTTGAGAGCATCCGATCGGAGCCTACCTCTCTTCTAAAATTTGGAATTCGCACAACAAAAATATTCTGAAAGGGTCTATTTTTGTTTGCATCTAACCAGATATAAGGAAATAGTTTATAAATTTATGTTTTATACCAGAACTTAAGTTGTGTGAATTTTGTTTGTCGCATTTTATAAAGAAAAAATAACTTCTGATCAATTGAAAGGTACACTTCATTCAGATTTTTTAGATGATATTCAGCCCTGGATTTGCTGGATATTATATGGGTATTGATTGAGATCAATGAGTTGAACACCAAAATTCCAGAAAACCTGGAAGTCCTGTACAGTTCTGGAAATTTCAGATTCCAAAAGAGCTTCAATTAATGACCTTTGCCTTCCAGCAACTTGCATTATCCTTTCATGAAGACAATCTTATCGAATCCAATTTATTTCGCACTTCTATTGATGACTGATCCTTAGGCAATCCAGTTCTAAGTTCATGAATTCCAATTCATTCCTGCATTTCCCAGTTTCAGAAAAACAAGTTCAGCAAACATTCAATGAATCAAGCTACCCCAACTTCAGTATTTCCCGAATTCAGATTCAGATGCAAGCTTGAAGAACTCCTACAATTCAGAAATTCAGTGTCTCAGTGATCGGGTCCATAAACCCTGCGAAAGAATTTCAGAATTGGTGTTAGTCTCTACACTTTTGTTGCTTCCAATTTTCAGTTTCAGACATTGCAATTCAAAAGCAGTTCAGGCCCAAAGAATGAGGGCTCTTACAGAGGATTTAATACCATTTAACACTGAATTGATAAGAACCTCAATTGGACTAATTGCTGGTCAGAAACAGAAATCAGCTAGAAATCATTACTAGGATCGTGGACCTTATGCAATGAGTGTAGGTTGCTATTTCTTTTAATTTCAAAATCAGAAGATTCCCTCCAGATTTTTCTGCAACACATGATACATCTCAGCATTCCAAACGAAAAGTTCACAATCCATATCACAACCTAACTTCTTCAGATCTCCAACAGAAAGTTTCAGAAATCAGCTTATTTCTGGATTTTCAATTTTTTTCCAGACCCAGTTTCAGAACTTGAAGCTTAAGGTAGTTTCAGCTTGTTTCATGAAGAATTCAGCTTAGCAAGGGGTAGCCTTGCTGAAATTGATACACCACTCACATTTTTTTAAAAAAGAAAAGCCCTCCTGTTGGTTTAGGGTTTTTCATCCTTTGTAAACTGATGCCTAGATTCACAAGTGAATTTAGGACTGCTGCTGATAATGCTGGATATCTGATTTAAGGAATTCCAATTTTAGAATTGACAGAGGTTTAGTTTTAGAAATCAGAAATCAGAAGAATTTTGCCTTGGCCACGAGGAGTTAAACTCGGAAAAAGGGTTTCATTTAACACTAGAACGTTTGGAACTTGAATTAAAAAACAATGCTAATCAAGAATAGCATTAACATTTGGCACAAGAATTGAATTCTACTCCGACAGCAACAATTCAAGGTTTAACTTCTCAATTCTTCTCCGCCATTTGTTTTTTTTCAGAATTCAACTTCCGGAATCTTTTCAACTAAAGCACAACAGTTTCAACCTGCTGGATTAAGTTTCATCATTTGAGAGTTGCAATAGATTTAGCTTAAATCATCAAGAATTCAGCCTATCAAAGGATAGTATTTGATACTATGCTAATAGGAGTTTCTTGAGGATACAATATGAAGCACAGTTAATTTCTCTTTATCTGAGTTTATAGTTTTGTGTGACTAATACAGATTTTATTGATTTTATTATGTATATTTTATAGGAAAGAAATTATGTTACTCAGTTTGGATTGTTACTAAGTGATTTTTTTGTGGTATCTATGTGGTATAATAATTGTGTATGATATTTATGTGTGATATTATAATTATATAGTGCTGAAATGGTTTGAGTTTAAATTTTATATTTGTGTGGTGTTGATAATTATATATGGTTAATATCACATCCTAACTGTAGTGCGCGGTATGCACTGTGAATACTCTTAACTGCAACGATCGCGTGCTGCAAATGCTCTTAATCGTTGCACCTTGTACGCATTATGAATGCTCTTAACTACAGTGTATAGTGCGTAATACAAATGCTCTTAACCACAGTGTGCAGCGCGCGCTGTCGATATCTTATGATTTTCAATAGCTTGTAATTATGCAGCGTATGGAGATGCGTTGCGAATAGAATAATTACACCCTATGGAAAGTCAAATTTGTTGTAATATAGAGCATCTGATCAAAGGTTACCCATGCTTTGTTAGAGCCGATCGGGGAGAATTGTAAGGCACCCGATCAGTGGGACCGATTCAGCATGAGAGATGTAGAGCATTCGGTTGGAGGTTACCCAAGCGGATATGCCGACCGGGAAGAAGTGTAAAACATCTAGTCTGTGGGACTGACCGGGCATGAGAGATGTAGAACATTCAGTCGAAGGTTACCCGAGCAGATATGCCTCCTTTAGAGCCGACTGGGGAGAAGCACAAAGCATCTGGTTGGCGGGACCGATGGGGCATGAGAGATGTAGAGCATTTGGTCGAAGGTTACCCGATCGGATATGCCTCAGTTATAGCCGACCAGGGAGAAGTGTAAACCATTCGGTCAGTAGGACCAACCGAGCATGAGAGATGATACTCACCCGATCAGAGTTTAGGAGGGCCACCTGAGCAGATCTATCACTTGTTGACTTATTTTAACTTTGGCCTCCACCTGAGTACAATGCTTGACCCTCGGGGACTCACGGAGGTTTTCCATATTCACCCATATCACTAAACATCACATCATGTTATTGTTGTTATGTTGGAATCATAATTCACTAAAAAAAAATTATCATTTAGGGACGAATTTTATAATAAATTAAAAAAAATCGTTTCAAAATATATTTATGATGAAATTTACAATAAAAAAATTCATTGTAAATCATCCGCCCCTAAATTTTGCGATAAAAAATTAGAAATTCGTAGCAAATTTTGTAATGAACATGATATTTGTTGTAAAATTTGTTGTTGATTTTGCGATGGGAAAATATATTCATCGTAAACTTCGACCACTACCAAAAATTTGGTTTCTGCAATGAAAATCAAAATTTGTTGTAAATTTCTAATGAAAATTAAAATTCATCGTAAATTTGCAACAAATATAAAATTCGTCACAAATTGCAACGAATTTTGATTTTCATTGCAAATGTGTGATGAATTTTGAATTAATAGCCAATGAGCAAATAATTTTGATTTTCGTTGCAAATATGAAACTTTGCAACGAAAATCAAAATTCATCACAATTTGCAATGAATTCTGATTTTCCCTGCAAATCTGTGATGAATTCTAAATTTGTTACAAATCTATGATAAATTTTGAATTCGTTGCAAATGTACAACCAAAATATGAATTTGTCGTAAATTTGCAACGAAAATCAGAATTCATTACAAATTTGTAATGAAAATCTAAATTCATCGCAAATTTACAACGAAAATCAGAATTCGTTGTAGATTTGCAAAGAATTTATAATTCGTCGTAGATTTACAATAAAAAGGGTAGTCCGGTGCATGAAACTCCTGCTATGCGAGGTCCCGGGGAAGGATCCATTGTACGTAGCCTTACCCTACTTTTTACAAGAGGTTGTTTCCGAGATTCGAACCCGTGACCTTTTGGTCACCAAGCAACAATTTTATCATTGCGCCAAGGGTCCCTTTTTCTTCGTAGATTTGCAATGAAAATCAGAATTCGTTACAAATTGCGGCGAATTTTGATTTTCATTGCACAATTTCGATAAAGCAGTATATTACGATAGATTTGTAACGAATCCTTTTGTAAGTACCCGGGATAGAATGTGTCAACTAAGTTAAGTTAGGTCATATTGTGTTTAATCCTAGTGTTTGAGTGTGCATGAACTTAGGAACACAAGAAGTAGAGGGGAAGATGAAACTAGAGAGAAGGATGACACGAGAAGCGAGTTGATGGGCTCGGAGAATTCGAGGGACGAGGTACTGCGGAAGAGTACATTGACGGATGAGAAGGATGCACACAACACTTCTGAGGAACGAAAAGTAGGAGCGGAAGATTGCTCGAGGAGAAAACCGGAGTTGGGCTCTAGTGAGGTCAACTCTAGATGGCTGGAGAATCACCTAAGCGACTAGAGTAGCAGCCCAACAAGTCAACTTTGTGTTAACTTGTCCAAGCACCCAGACCAAGTCCAAGCGCTTGGACCAGTCTGGGCACCTGAATCACCCTAGTACTGAAAAGGCACCCCTTTGCCCGTTGCAATGAGGATAACTCTAGGAGTCCACGTTAGCAACACTCCAGGTGCTCGGACCGGTCCAGGTGCCCAAGCAAGGATAAAAAATTATCATCGAGCCATTGAAAAGCTGTTGTGAAGCTGATAAGGGGCAGCGCTGAGGGCTCCCTGATCTACTCCAATCTCTCGGAGATGCTACATCAACCAACATACGAATTAGACCAGTAGAATATAAATAGAGCCTTGGTCCTAGAAGCTTGGTACAACAATTATTCATAATCTCTAGATTCATGAATTCTTTTTTGTTTGTACTTGATCGCTGTAAGAAGCTTCTCCACCTTCGATGAAGGAGTTTATTAGTGCTTTCAATGCCATAGATTAACAACATTCTCGGTTGTAACCAAGTAAACTCGGAGTCTCCTTTTTTCTTATTTTTATGTCATTTTTTTAATTATCTAACGTGTGTTTGTCTTTGCTAAATTCGAAAAGCAAAAGAAAATGTTGGTTTTATTTATAAGGCAATTCACGCCTCCCATCTTGTCGGCCTCACTGGGACCTTCAATTGGCATCAGAGAAATGACGCTTTAGAAAGACTAACTGTTATCTAAAGCACAAATGGCCGGAGTGAGCATTCATCCATCAAAGTTCAAGGGGGACTTTGCCAACTGGAAAAGATAAATAGAGGCATTTTTAAAACATACTTCGATATCTTATTAACTATAAAGTATGGTTTTGTAGCACCTTGTGATCAAAACGACGATGAAAAAGAAGAAAATCACTGAACCAAGAAGGAGCAACCAGACTTCGTGGCTAACAACAAAATAGAGTTTTATCTGCTGAGTGAGTGTTTTGCCACCCCAAGAAGGTAATTGGATCGGAGTCTACAAGTTAACCTAAGAACTCTGGGAGAAATTCCTAGAGTTTCACAAAGGAACCTTGGAGATGAAGCTAGCAAAATGGGTGTTGGTGCAATATCCCTCAGGTCAAGGTTGACCTGGGTAACCAAGCTGAGTCTTGGTTTGGGTTTAGATGTTTGACAATAAGATATTGATTGAAGAAGAGTCAAGTAGGTCAAGGTTGACTGGATACTTGACTGGGAAGTCCTAACTGGGATGTTAGGCAAAATGAAAGTCCTGGTGAGTGAAGCCAGGCAGAAGAAAAGTCCTGGTGAGTGAAGCCAGGCAGAAGGAAGTCCTAGTGAGTGAAGCTAGGCAGATGGAAATCCTGGTGAGTGAAGCCAGGTGAAAGTCCTAGTGAGTGAAGCTAGGCAGATGGAAATCCTGGTGAGTGAAGCCAGGTGAAAGTCCTAGTGAGTGAAGCTAGGCAGATGGAAAACCCTGGTGAGTGAAGCCAGGTGAAAGTCCTAGTGAGTGAAGCTAGGCATATGAAAGTCCTAGTGAGTGAAGCTAGGCAGATGAAAACTCTAGTGAGTGAAGCTAGGTGAAAGTCCTGGTGAGTGAAGCCAGGCAAGGGAAAATCCAGATGGATCAAGGATGATCGGACATCTGGTGCTGGGAAGTCCAAGTAGGATTGACTGGATACTTGGCATGAAAGAAAAGTCCAAGTAGGTCAAAGGGATTGACCGGATACTTGGCACAGAGAAAAGTCCAAGTGGGTCAAAGGGATTGACCGGACACTTGGTAAGGGAGTCCTAGCAGGTCAAGGGAGTGACTAGATGCTAGGCATGACATACCAACAGGTCAAGGTTGACCGAATGTTGGTTAGGGATGTTTGGGACTTGGTTTTGGACAAAAACCAAGTGCTGGATCGATCCGTGGATCGATCCAGGCTCTGGATCGATCAGTGGATCGATCCAGACCTGTCCCAGCGAACAGAGAGCTTCTGGATCGATCCGTGGATCGATCCAGATGTCCCAATCGATCAGTGGATCGATTGGGACGCGGCTGCTTCGCGCAATAAGCGCTGGATCGATCCGTGGATCAATCCAGGCGCGTTTCCAGAGCACAGAGGCGCTCTGGATCGATCCGTGGATCGATCCAAAGCCTCCCCGATCGATTGAGAACATTCGAATCGATCGGGATCCGACTGTTGGCGTCGTTTATAGCTGCAGGCGTTCGATGGCTGCGGTATCTCTTCTCCGATTCACTCCAGAGCTCTCGCCAACTCCTCCACAGCGCTCACAAAGCTCAGATCGCCAGTTCTTGAAGAATCTTGGAAGCTCTCCAAGTCAAGAGGCGGATCAAAGCCAAGAAGAGAAGCTAGGGTTAGGGTTTTGTACTCATTGTAAGCTTGTAAGCTTGTATTTCTTGTATCCTTTCCCTCTCTTCTTGTATTGAGTATTGTAGGGCTTCTCCGCCCTTGGTAGTTACCACAAAGGAGAGTTTTATTTAGTGGAGGGTGTGTGTGTTGGTGTGGATCCTTGGATTAGTCACCTCTTGTGAGGTGGATACCAAGTAAAACCAACCGTGTTAGCGTTGTGTGTTTGTTTCTGTATTTTCCGCTGCACATCTTTGAAGGAACAAGCAACGCCGAGCAAGAGCGAACGCGACGAGCTATTCACCCCCCCCCCCTCTAGCTACTTTTGGTCCTAACAAGTGGTATCAGAGCAAGGCTGCTCTTCACCGGAATCACCGCCGGAAGGGGCAAACATATCAAGAAAAGCTAGAGGGTGAAGAAGTTGGAGCAATTTCTTCAAGTTCAAGACTTTATCAAGCTCAACTTCAAGATGCAATTCCAAGATGGGCTTGGATTTGACACAAGGGTGGCTCCACCATACACTTCGACGAGTTTCGATTCTTGGAATTCAAGAATCGAAAATTTTCTTATGATGGAGATAGAGCAATGGTTTGCTCTAATGGAAGGCTTCAAGGCTCCAAGAAATTCAAAGGGCAAAGTTCTAAAGAAAAGCAAATGGAGCCCGAAACAAGTCCAAAGGTGCGAGGCAAATGACAAAGTGACCAAGCTTTTGGTCAATTTATTGCCAAGCACCATTCTTTGCAAAATTGGAGAATTTGAAGATGCAAAGGAACTTTGGAACAAATTGGCTAAGCTTCATGAAGAGATCCCCTCCACTGTACAAGATCATGGAGAATCCAGAGAGGGTGACTCTTTGGAGCAAGACCAAGAGGAGGACTCCGAGATTGAGAGATGCTCAACTTCCGAAGAAGAGGAAATCCAGGAAGCTTCATCCTCAAGGGAATGCACCGAAGGGAACAAGGAGGGAGTATACTCCTTGTTTCATATTCAAGATGATGAAGCCTCCACCTCTAGGATTGAGGGGGAGCAATCCTTGGTGACACCGGATCAAGAAGAAGGAGAAGTTTCTACATCCGGGTCAAGTGAAGAAGAAGAAGATGGTGCCACCTCCGACATTCAAGAAATATCAAATGGAGGAGCAAGTGCCATCCCTACACAAGAAGGTAAAAATAGTTCAATTAATAATAAAAATCATATTATATGCTTTGAGTGTAGGGAACATGGGCACTACAAGAGCAAGTGCCCTGAATTGGCCAAGAAGAAGGGCCAAGTGGCACAAAAGGGCAAGGCGAAGCTCAAGGAGACCTCCCCCGGGACAAAGAAGAGCAAGGAGCACATTGTGTGCTTCTTGTGCAATCAAAAGGGGCATTACCGAAGTCAATGCCCTAAGGGGAAGAAGGTGGTCAAGGCTCATGGAGGAAGCACTAGTCAAGGGGGAGCCTCCAAGGTAAAGAAGAAGGTAACATTTATTGAGCCTACCCCTTTACATTATGGTAAAAAGCATGATAGTTCAAATTTTTATCATTTTAATGCTATTTACCATGAAAATAGAAAGCATGATAGCGTTAAAGAAAAACATATAGCTTTTCATGCTAAAACCACTACACCTAAGGCTAGGAATGTAGGTAAAAATCTGGGCAATAACTCTAAAGATTCAAGATACAAGCCTAGAAACAAAAATGCTCAGGAACTTAATGGAAAACCTAATACTAAGGATTTAATGATAGAAAATCAAGTCTTGAGGTCAAGACTTGATAAAATGGAGAAGACCCTAAAAATGATGGAAAATATCCTATTAGGGCAAAGTGAGCAATACCTAGGGCTAGGAAAATCAAAGTCATCCAATGGCCATAGAGGTTTGGGATACAAACCAAAGGCTAAGAAGGATGTGCCCTCTTACCATAGAGTTCCATATAGTTATGGAACAAACCCTAGGTCTAGTGGGCAAGTCAAAAATACTAGGGAGGTCATCCCTAAGAGTATTTTTGCAATTAATGTGACTAAGACTTCTATGAAGTCCAAGAAAGTCACTAACAAGGTCACAAGGGAGGCTATCCCTAGAGTTGACCTAGAAAATGTGACCAAGGCTTCTAAGAAGTCAAACAAGGTCACTAGGAAGGTATCTAGGGAAGTTATCCCTAGTGAATACCTAGAGCATCCAAGGAGCACCAATAGGTGTTGGGTTCCTAGGAGCATTTTCTCTACCCCATAAATGGGTTAGAGAGTGTCAACTCCGATTAGAAGGGTAGTTAACCCAACTTTGAGGAAATTGACACTCAAGGAGCATTTTCAAGGTTTTTGTTAACTTTTGAAAATGAAACGGACCTAGTGTTTACTCCTTGAAAGAGTAAAATGTGCCTATTGGTGGAAAAATTGATTTTATCTTAAAATGGCACAAATTGGGAAAACCATAAGAACTACCAAGTTGGGATTTTGGTATGTTCTTAGGAAATTTAAGGCGATCCGGGCCTAAATTTAAAGGTGCTCACTCTTGAGGGAAAATGGAATATGCCAACTTGAGGAATATTTTAAATTTCTAATTGGCATAATTAATTCAAGAGATTAAAGAAATGTCAAGTTGGGTTTTGACATTTTCTTAAGGAAATTGGGCGATCTAGGGTTATACTTTGTGATTTAGCTAAGTGGTTAAGGATACTTAGATAGGTAATCTAAGTATATTTTATTTATGCTAAATCTCGCCATGATTGTTTGCCCATCATATGCCATGACATCATGTCTATTTTTGCATTCATGTTTTACTATGAAAAACTCAAAAATACCATGTCATGACATTCATACATCATGTAGTTATAGGAATCTTTCTTTTGAAAGTTATTTTATTTTGATGTATGCCATAACATTATCATGCATTAGTTTAATTCCTTGTAATTAAGGACAAATGGCATTTAACAACACTTATTAACAAGTGACATCCTAGGTGGATGTCTAATATCTCTAAAATGCCTAGATAGATATGCATGATCCCTAGATTAGGGCAAAACCAAAATCTACATCTCACAAAGACTATAAGGTGACTTATATGTGTTTTAGTGCACATTAGATACAAGTGAGATGTTAGGATGATGAACAAAACTCAAGATGTTGATTTAGTGCATTCTTTTGAGTTTTAGGTTCATCAAAACACATAGTTATGTGTTTTCCCATCATTGGGAAAGCTAATGTACAAGTCATGTGCATTATGCCCAAGGAACATGATGGGATATTGGTTTTGAAAATGTTTTTAAAATGTTTTGGAAAACCTTGGTGAAGGCTATCTTTTGATAGTAATCACCATTGAATAGTTAGACACAAACTTGAAGAAAAACACTAAAGTTTTTGCAAGTTTTCAAGTTTGTGTCAATATTTGAAAATATGATGTATTTTCATAGAAAACTATTTTTCCATGATTAAGTATGCCCTAAATAATGTCTACACGAAATTTCATAATTTTGGATTTTGTAGAATTTTCTAGGGGTTTCGAAGTTGACTGAAATAGAATTTCAGCAACTATCGAGTCTCGATCGATCCATGGATCGATTGAGTTCTGAATCGATCCATGGATCGATTCAACGGCAATTCGCCAGCAGAAGCTCGCTGGATCGATCAGCCGATCGATCAGGAGTCTGAATCGATCCGTGGATCGATTCGAGAAAGGTTCAATCGATTGGAACCCAACTCAATCGATCCAATGCTGATTTTGGCTGGGAAGTCCGATTTCAGCATCTTTGAACCTCTTTGAGTCTAGGTAACCATTCCAAACCCCTTAAATACATTTGTATACATACAAAGGGTGTTTTCATGTTGAAAACAAGGATGGATTGGTTAACGAAGACTAAGTAGAAGTTTAGGTTGAGGTTGTTTCAAATTTTGAATATTTGACCCTCAAAACTTCCAAATTTGGGTTTCCTAATGTTTTAGGGATACCAAGTCATTGTTGGTGCAATGACAGAAGTTACCACCATGTCTTTAGGGGGAGGGACTCTTTAAAGACATGAAAATTATTTTTCATGAACCTTGGAAGGTGGTTAACCTTCTATTGTGGACTTGCTCAAGGTTGAGCATTTAAACTTGAAATGGGGAAAAATGGGGAGTGGATATCCTCATTATTTCAAGTGGACACTCGAGTGGTAGATAATGCTCAAGGTTGGGTAGTTGTCTACATTGAGGGAGAAGTTAAGGATAAATGAAGGGTATGAGACCTTCATTATCGTGTTGATCACAACGAGTGATGTTGTGAACAACGATGAGCAACTCTTCAGGGGGAGAGTCTTCAACAAATGGATTTGTTGAAGTGTGCCCAGAATTGGAGCATAGGTTGATGTGTGTCCAACGATGGGTTGATGTGTGCCAATAGGGGGAGAATGTATGGTTAAGCTTAGTCCTTCATTACCTATGGGAAGGTCATAGGGGGAGAATGAAAGGACTCATGAAAGGGAGTAAGTTAGGCTTTCATTACCTAGAGGGAGTTTGCCCTCTTAGGGGGAGAATGAAGAGCTTAATTTATGCTTTCATTACCTAGTGGCATGAAGAAGGAGGCTATGGGATTAGCCTAACTTACATATGGGATTGTAAGTGTTATTGTGGTATTGTCAAACATCAAAAAGGGGGAGATTGTTGGTGCAATATCCCTCAGGTCAAGGTTGACCTGGGTAACCAAGCTGAGTCTTGGTTTGGGTTTAGATGTTTGACAATAAGATATTGATTGAAGAAGAGTCAAGTAGGTCAAGGTTGATTGGATACTTGACTGGGAAGTCCTAACTGGGATGTTAGGCAAAATGAAAGTCCTGGTGAGTGACGCGAGGCAGTAGGAAAATCCTGGTGAGTGAAGCCAGGTGAAAGTCCTAGTGAGTGAAGCTAGGCAGATGGAAATCCTGGTGAGTGAAGCCAGGTGAAAGTCCTAGTGAGTGAAGCTAGGCAGATGGAAAACCCTGGTGAGTGAAGCCAGGTGAAAGTCCTAGTGAGTGAAGCTAGGCAGATGAAAGTCCTAGTGAGTGAAGCTAGGCAGATGAAAACTCTAGTGAGTGAAGCTAGGTGAAAGTCCTGGTGAGTGAAGCCAGGCAAGGGAAAATCCAGATGGATCAAGGATGATCGGACATCTGGTGCTGGGAAGTCCAAGTAGGTCAAAGGATTGACTGGATACTTGGCATGAAAGAAAAGTCCAAGTAGGTCAAAGGGATTGACCGGATACTTGGCACAGAGAAAAGTCCAAGTGGGTCAAAGGGATTGACCGGACACTTGGTAAGGGAGTCCTAGCAGGTCAAGGGAGTGACTAGATGCTAGGCATGACATACCAACAGGTCAAGGTTGACCGAATGTTGGTTAGGGATGTTTGGGACTTGGTTTTGGACAAAAACCAAGTGCTGGATCGATCCGTGGATCGATCCAGGCTCTGGATCGATCCGTGGATCGATCCAGACCTGTCCCAGCGAACAGAGAGCTTCTGGATCGATCCTTGGATCGATCAGTGGATCGATTGGGGGGTCCCAAGGAATAGCCGGATCGATCCAGGCACGTTTCCAGAGCACAGAGGCGCTCTGGATCGATCCGTGGATCGATCCAAAGCCTCCCCGATCGATTGGGAACATTCGAATCGATCGGGATCCGACCGTTGGCGTCGTTTATAGCTGCAGGCGTTCGATGGCTGCGGTATCTCTTCTCCGATTCACTCCAGAGCTCTCGCCAACTCCTCCACAGCGCTCACAAAGCTCAGATCGCCAGTTCTTGAAGAATCTTGGAAGCTCTCCAAGTCAAGAGGCGGATCAAAGCCAAGAAGAGAAGCTAGGGTTAGGGTTTTGTACTCATTGTAAGCTTGTAAGCTTGTATTTCTTGTATCCTTTCCCTCTCTTCTTGTATTGAGTATTGTAGGGCTTCTCCGCCCTTGGTAGTTACCACAAAGGAGAGTTTTATTTAGTGGAGGGTGTGTGTGTTGGTGTGGATCCTTGGATTAGTCACCTCTTGTGAGGTGGATACCAAGTAAAACCAACCGTGTTAGCGTTGTGTGTTTGTTTCTGTATTTTCCGCTGCACATCTTTGAAGGAACAAGCAACGCCGAGCAAGAGCGAACGCGACGAGCTATTCACCCCCCCCCCCCTCTAGCTACTTTTGGTCCTAACAATGGGATTTGCTCCAGAATCAACTAACAAATATTTGGATGGAAATGGGAGAAACTGTGCCTCAACTGCACACAAAGATTAAGGAACTCCTCACCAGACTCAACAACCTTGGAGAAGTAGTAATGAATCAAGACTCAATAAAGTATGTGTTAAATGCATTCCCGAGAACTGCAGAATAGACGTCGATTGTAGACGCCTACTACATCTCTAAGGACTTTGAGGTAAGTAGTTTAGAAAATTTATTTTCTATTTTTAAATTACATGAATCTAGATATACGAGAATAAGAAAGGACAAGGAGCTAAATAACAATGTCACCCTAAACACGAGAAAGGTTGAATCAGATTCGAACACATTTCTCGACAAATATGAAAAAGCTTATGTGATAAGAAAATTTTCCAAGTTCTTTAAAACTAATAAATTCAACAAGTCTCAAGCTAAGAAGCTTCCAAGGAACAAGAGAAGGGTATGATGCTACAACTGTAATGAAGAGGGGCACATCAAGGATGACTGTCTAAACCTGAAAAGGAAGGAGAAAAACAAAGAGCCAAGTAAATTGAAGCATAAGAATCTAAAGGCAATGTGAGACGAGTCATCATCAGAGTCTAAAGTACAACAACATAATATCCAACAATCTTATACCCTAATGTCTCAAAACATGGGAAAGATAAAATAGAAGATAATTTGGTACTCAAGAGATCCTTCTCATTCCAGTCTTCTTCTTCTATTTGCATCAAAAAATAAATAAATAAATAAAAGTATCAATTTTCACAAAAAGAAAATCCTATAAACTAACACAAAAATAAATATGTAAAGGCTTACTTATTTTTACATGGATTTCTAATCTTAGCATCACCAACCCTATTTGAAATAAAATAAGAGTACTAATTAAAAATACAAAAATGAAGGATTTAGAAACTCAATAAAATAAAATTTTTTAAAAATACTAATTACAAACATTCATGCATCATCGTCACATCGTCGACATCATCACCAGTACTGGGATGATTATAACTTGGATCGGAGCTAAACTGCTAAAAGTGTTACATAATAAATTCTTGTTATCAATGCATTTCTATTATTTCATGATCCCTTTGTGAATTTTGTTGTTGTATTTCTTGAATTTATAGATTCCTTCCATATATTATGTCATTTAAATTGCTAACTTCTTTAGTTAAGTCATGGATCTATGTTGTTACTGCTGGTGGGGTGGAAGAAGAAAAGATCTAAGAGAAACAGTATGGGTTCTGCTCATAGAACTCATACCTAATATTCTTTCCCCTTTGACTTCCCCAGTTGCCTCTAGCTATAACTCCAAATTATTACTAACAAACGACTCAGATAGGATATTATCATTGTCATCACCTGAACTTCTCTGTGATAGTGGTTGATCATGTCTCTCCTATGGAAAATTTAAATTTTAATTAGAGATGTATATAATCAGGAGAACTATACTAACACATAGAAATAGTTTTCTATTGTTCTGAACATTATAACATTAATTTGTATCTCTAACCCGTACACCTAATTTGATTTGTTTTGTAAATCCAACATGTTCAACATACATTTGAAATTCATCTAATTGATTTAATCAAAAAAAATATTGCATCAAAAAATATTTGAGGACATTTATATAATCAAGAAAAATAGACGAATACATTGGAACTTATTTCAACTCATTTCTAGCTCTCTAGATCTATTAATGGACTTCAGACAATTTGATTTTTTTTAAAAAAAATTTTGAAGTTTGCAACGATTTTAGAATTTGTAGCAAATGTTTGCAATAAATCCATGGATTCATTGCAAATTTACAACGAATCCATGGATTCATTGCAAAAATTTGCAACAAATTTATAATTCATTGCAAACTTGAGTATTTTTTAAAAATAAAAAACAAATTGTCTGAAGCTGGTTAATAGACTTAGAGAGCTCCTAATGAGACGAAACAAATTTCTATATATTCGTCTATTTCTCTTGATTATATCAATATCCTCAAATACATTTTTGACACAATATATTTTGATCAATAATTTTTTAAACCCTAATTATATTTTTCAGACACATTGGTGTTTGAAAAACCACTGATCAAAATATATTAGATAAAAAATATATAATCAGGGGAACTAGATAAACACATAGAAACTGGTTAATATGGGTTATGATGAGTAGGTTCAGGAGATGACGTGGAGGTCAAGTCAAGATGAAGTATGAGTCAAAGTGGATATAGACTGGTATTCAATTCTGTTGATAGCTCGGCCTCAGAGTCCTTAAATCTCGTTCGTGTAGCTCTGTAGTAGAACGCTTGTATAAGGACGACTAGTTGTAAGTTTGGTAGAATATAAGAATTCTAAGGTTTTATGATGAAAAAAGAGAAAATATATAGGGCACTTGGTCAGTTAATGGTCAGACGGATTTAGAGGAATTTGGTCGATCGAAGCTTGACCGAATGTAAGGCTTTCTATGGATGCTCGACCGAGCAAAGCCCGGGCCGGCCCAAAGGAAATTAGCCCTATACAAATCTTAATATACAGTTCGACCGGATAAAAGCTGAATAGATATAAGGTTCTCTATGAACACCCGACCGAGCAAGGCCCGAGCAGACCTAGAGATACTTAACCTCATATATAGAGAGCTCTCAATACGTGTTCGGCTGGGTAAAGGCTGAATGGATATAAGGTTCTCTGTGAACGCCTGGTCGAGCAAGGTCCAGGCGGACCCAGAGATACTTAACCTTATATATAGAGCTCTCGATACGTGTTTGACCGGGTAAAGGTTGAACAGATATACGATTCTCTTTGAACATCCGACCAGGTAAGGTCTGGGCGGACCCAAAGATACTTAACCTTATATAGCTCTCGATATGTTTGGCCGAATAAAGGTTGAACATATATAAGGTTCTCTGTGAACACCCAGCCGGGCAAGATCAGGGCAGACCCAGGGATACTTAACCTTATATATAGAGCTCTCGATACGTGTTCGGTTGGGTAAAGGCTGAACGGATATAAGGTTCTTTGTGAACACCTGGCTGGGCAAGGCTTGGACGGACCTAGAGATACTTGACCTTCTATAGAGTTCTCAATACACGTTTGGCCAAGTAAAGGTTGAAAAGACATAAGGTTCTCTGTGAACATCAGGCTGAGCAAAGCCCAGATGAACCCAAAGATACTTAACCTTATATAGCTTTCGATACGCATTCAGTCGGGTAAAGGCTGAACGAACATAAGGTTCTCTGTGAATACCCAACCGGGCAAAGCCCATACGAACCTAGAGATACTTAATCTTATATTGCTCTCGATACGTATTCGGTGGGGTAAAGGCTGAACGAACATAAGGTTCTCTATGAACATCCGGTCGGCCAAAGACCGAGTGGACTTAATAATATTTTATCTCATAAAATTCTTTATACATACACTATCATTCGAATGAGGATAGATTAAACCTATGACTCTCTGTATATGCCTGGTCTGTTAAAGGTCGGACAAGTTTAAATTACCTGAAAGTATAGTACCCCTAAAATATAGTTCTAACATGCATATTTTATTATATGACTCCTCAAGTGAACTTATGACATAATAAGGGTATTATATTAGTTTTTGAACAAGTTCTTACAGTATTTAATATATGGTTGAACAGATTAATACAATAATAAGTAGTGCAGTCGGCCTGGTGGAGAGGTTGAGATGCATTTAGCAGACAAACAGTAGATAACATTTTGACAACCTGTCATAATTGTTGGGGAATATTCCCTTGAAATCTCCTGTGAAAACTAATTGGTTTTCGATTAATGAATCAATTATAACATCATTCTCCTTCAACAACATTAGTAATGGTGTAGAGCATAAACGAAACAAGAGGTACATCTGTGGGTAGAAAAAAAATTCCTCGGAACTATCATGAAACACTCAGGTTGTACTTTCTCCCATCACCTAACAAACTCTAATAAACTGGGGACCACCTCACAATCGCAGAGGTTATGTGAGGTGGTATAAAAAGGGGAATTCTCTCCGCTAGCAAAGTACACAAACATTTGCATCTGAAGTCCTACTTTCTTGCACTTTGGCTACTATTCTTCTTCCATTTTTCAAGAGGAGACTAACTTGAGCATCAGAGGGCCTAGCTAGGGATTCCCACTCCGGTCCATGTCACTAACACTTTATTGGATCGTCTTACTGTGCACAGGATCGTTTTGGAGTTCCATTAGATCTCGAGAAGCTCATTGTTTTTTTGATCATTGGAGCCAGCCCACCATCTCATAGCCTTTAGACAGGATCACTGGTGTTATCTCATTTCAAGATCTTTAGGTTCATTAATCGGTTTCGGGCAATTTTTTTTAGTACCAAGTGTGTAACGAATTTAAAATTTATTGCTAATCTTTGCATCGAATTCATAGATTTGTTGCAAATTTGCGACAAATCACTAGAATCATTGCAAAAATTTACAATAAATTATAAAATCATTGCAAACTTGAGTATTTTTTTGAAAAAACAAATTGTCTAAAGACGGTTAATTGATTTAGAGAGCTTGGAATAAGACGAAACAAGTTCTTATACATTCGTCTATTTCTCCTAATTATATAAATATCCTCAAATATTTTTTTAACATAATGTATTTTGATTAATGATTTTTTAAACCTAAATTATATTTTTCATACATATTGACATTCGAAAAATAACTGATCAAAATAAATTCGATCAAAAAAATATTTGTGGACATTTATATAATCAAGAAAACTATATGAAGATATAAAAACTGGTTTTATCTCATTCTAAGCTCTCTAGGTCTATTAACCAGCTTCAGGCAATTTATTTTTTAATATCAAATTTGCAATGAATACTAAATTTGTTGTAAACTTAGAGTATTTTTAAAAAAAAAAACAAATTTTTTGAAGCTATTTAATGGACCTAGAGAGTTCGGAATGAGTTAAAATAAGTTTTTATATGTTCATCTATTTCTACTGATTATATAAATATTCTCAAATATTTTTTTGATATAATATATTTTGATCAGTGATTTTTTAAATCTGAATTATATTTTTTTGGATATATTGGTGTTTAAAAGTCGCTAATCAAAATATGTTGGGTCAAAAAAACTATTTGAGGACATTTATATAATCAGGAAAAATAGACGAAAATATATGAACTATTGTTGTCTCATTCTGAGCTTTTTAGGTCCATTATTCGATTTTAGAAAATTTATTTTTTTAAATGCCAAGTTTACAACTAATTTATGACGAATCCATGGATTCATTGCAAAAATTTACAATGAATTCTAAATTCATTGCAAACTTGAGTATTTAAAAAAAAAAAGACAAATTGTCCGAAGTCAGTTAATGGACCTAGAGAGCTGGGAATCAGATGAAATAAGTTTCTATATGTTTGTCTATTTCTCCTTATTATATAAATATCTTCAAATATCTTTTTGATGCAATATGTTTTGATCAGTGATTTTTCAAATATCAATATGTTCAAAAAATATAATTTAGATTTAAAAAATCACAAATCATAATATATTGGGTAAAAAAATATTTGAGAACATTTATAACATCATGAGAACTAGATAAACATATAGGAACTAGTTTCATCTCATTCTAAGCTCTCTAGGTTCATTAACCGATTTCGGACAATTTTTTTTTTTTTTTTAAATACGAAGTTTGCAACGAATCCATGGATTTGTTGCAAATTCTTAGTAATAGAATTCAATAAAATCTATGACAAATTCTAAATTCATTGCAAAATCTCCAACGAATAATGCTTACATTGCAAAATCTACAACAAATAATGTTTTCGTTGCAAATATTGCGATGAATGATTTATTAGTCACAGATTTTGCAATGAATATTTATTTTTGTCACCAAATTGTAACAAATTTAATCAGCCATATGGTTCATCCGAATAAATTGGACACTTGGTTCGATCTGAGCTGCTAAGCGAAGTTGGAGTCCTCGACAACATTCCTCAAATTTGACTTGGTTTCTCTTGCAAACTACAGCCGATCAGACTACAGAAGGGACTCAGTCGGTTCACCAGCTAAGCATATTAAGGGCCCCTTAACCCAACGATCTCACATTCCTTTTTGACGTTTTGTGGCACGGATGATAGAGAATATTCCATATACAAGTTGTACACTAGAAGCTTCCACCCTATCAAACGCAGAGATTGTGGGTCTATTTTGGGAAATGTGTCAGAGCATCTTTATGGTGTATCCTTTTTTGGAAACGCTTTGAGATTCATGTACAAACAAACAATATTATCAAATGGGGTTTCTATCTACAGACACAGGTACGCGATGCTATGCAACTTTATGCATCCACAATCACTGTATGTTTTATTATTCATCTCCCTCAACTGGATCACTACCGTGAGCATTGGAGTGTTTGCGCTGGGGACCCATTCCTAGCCTGGTTACTGACGTTCCTTTTGACATGCAGGACAGTTTGAAGTCATTTTTTTCTAGCTAGGAGTCTTTGCCTAGTCAATATTAGAGTCATCTACCCAGTGTGCCATCTTTTTTCATTTTTAGATAGGATCAAATTTGGCATCATTTATGGAAATCTTTGCCTATATCTAAAACGTGAAGATGGACAAGATTAGATGACTCACTATAGTAACTTTGTTGCAAAAAGATTTGGAACTGTTAATAGTCGCCTGAGCGGCTAGATTGGTGGAATAACAATAAGTAGCGACCAGGTGTCCTCTTCCCAATGACCCGGATATATCTGTAACCAGTCCTCAAGCTGAGCATAGGACCTGAGTGGAAGACCCAACCTAGTTCGAACCGATCCATCCTCCCCATGCCACCTTCCCGCAAGCACTAACGCATTCAACCAGCCTCCCGCTTGCGCCCCCATCGTCTATCGCATATCACTGGGCGCTGTTCAACATGCCACTTGATGATATGGGTCGAGCTGAAAGGGCTCAAGGATTATCCTCTGAAAATGCACCTGCCCATGACCTTTGGAAAGGTAAAGTTTTGATAGCTAGTGGCTCTCCCGAGCGGGTGAGCATGTCGTTCTCCTAAGAAATCTTGGAAGATAAACTATCAAGTCATTTCTGACCCTTGTTGATCAGAGAATATAGAGGGGCGACCGACTCGAAGGACCACCTGCTCAAATTCAAAAATGCAGCTATTCTTCATCAGTACACAGACGAAGTCAAGTGTTCCTCAACACCCTCTCTGGCTTGGCACAGAGATAGTTCAACCAGCTCCTGACTGAGTCCATCTGCTGCTCCAAGAATTTTTGTAAGGCATTTCTTCATCATTTCACTAGCAATCACTCAGCTAATGGCCTATTATTAGTGAATGAAACAAAACTACAATTGAAGAGTCAATCTCAGATTTTTTTCAAGTTAATGATTTGGTCTGGATCAAGCCGGTAGACAATGTTAGTAAGTTAGAGCCACAATGGGGCAGACCATCTAAAGTGGTGCAAAAGCTCGTCTCAGACTCTTATTATCGACAACTTGTAGGAGGAAGAAACATGGATCGACCATAGAGTGTGAATCATCTATAGCCCTATCGGGCTTGAGGGTATGTCTGCAACAACTTGGTGTGTCTTGTTGAAAGTTTATACTTAATAAATGCAGGCAAATTCATTTCAAGAAACTTAAGTCCCAAACTCTTGTGTTATTTGACCGAGTTATAAGTAAGCTTGCTCTCATTACCAAGTCCGAGACTCTCGCATCATTTGGTCGAGTTATAAGTGAGCTTGCTGCCATAATCAAGTCCCAGACTTTCGCGTCGTTTAGCCGAGTTGTAAGTGAGCTTACGTACATAACCAAGTCCTAGATTCTCTTATCGTTTGACTAAGTTATAAGTGAGCTTACTCTCACGACCAAGTCCCAAAGTCTCGCATCATTCTGCCGAGTTATAAGTGAGATAATGTTTTATGCAAAATCAGAGAAGGTGTCAGGTGGAATGTTGTCTAAAATCTTTTGACGGCGTATGAAATTCCTAGGAACATCCATCATCAAGTAGCCTCCCTCAATTTCTTGATAGCCCCATATGCTCCATAGATAAACATTTTAGATGTTCGATCAGCAAGCATTTGATTGAAGTTCTGGGATCATAGATACTCCACTATGAATGCCTCCAACTGATCAGGTTCCCTAGCCTTGTAGCTTTCGAATTTGGCCGTTGAAGCCTCTAACTCTGCCTTTAGGGCCTCCAACTCGGTGTATTTTTAATTGAGGGCTTATTGTTTCTCCTCATGCTGAAGGTCCTTGACAGTTTATTTAGCCGTTCGGATGGCCTGCTCCGAGATAAGCACAATCTCTATTTCTTCAAGCTTCTTGGTGAGGACTCAGGCTTTCTTATTCTTCAAATTGAGATCTTCTATAGCCCTAACCTTTCGAGCATTCTCCAAGCGAAGGTGGGCAACGGAGGTGTTTAGCTATTTCTTGAGCGATCTTGATCTCCTAGGCATGGCTCTTATCCTTTTCTACTATAAGAGCTCACTCAACTCTTAATAGTTGCTCCGACTGGCTCTCCATTTCACCCTTCAGTTGGGCTACTTTTTCTTGCAGCCGATCGACCGGCTTTGAGAGGTGCTTGCTCCCCCGGTCGAGCTCTTTAGAAGCTAGTTTTCATGGCTTAGCCTAGCCATTTGTTGGCAAATGGACAAGTCATTCACCCAGAACTGATGAGGTAAAGAAAAATCAAAGAAGAACACTTAAACAAAATTAATGTATGGTAGAAGAAACTGTTTATCGTTGTGACATCTTGTGAGAACTGATCGATCAACTCCTCTAGCGAGCTCTCAGACATGCGTGCCCAAGCATCAACCCAAGACTAAGCTAAGGGACCTTTGATCTTGATACTATTTTTGAGACTCATGGAGAGTCTTCTTAGGCTTAGGTTGCCCGCTCGGTCCTTCTGTAGCGGACTTATTTTTGGACTTGGACTTGGGGTGTCGAAGATATCTTGGAACGACACTGGGAGGATTTGATGAGAGGAGGCAGCAAAAAGGAAATCAGTGGAGAAGGAATCTCCCCAACCGGCAACCTAGAAAGCGATAGTGTCCGTTCGGACAACACTAGAGTAGTCCAATCGACACCAACTTCAGGAAGAATAGAGGTCGAGCTCTCTCCACTTTCGGATGGTGGACGCACGATTGGAATTTCGGTGGAGACTTATTGAATGGGGGTGGTCGATCACACTGGTGTCTTCGATCGTCGCCTCTTGCATCGCTGGCGAAGAATCAGAGGTTCCATGGAGGTCGCAGACTTAGAAGGAACTATTGCCGACAACAAGGAAGGCTGGGGGTGGCATCTCTTCATTGTTGGCAATTGCGTCATTCATCATGACTCGACTGGCTTCACCTTCGCCGATTTGATCCTCGGAGGGGTCGATCGACAATAGTCCGTGGCTCTCCAGCTCGGCTTCCCCACGAGCATTCATCTCCTCCTCAGCCAACTTCGTGGAGTTACTCAATAAAACTTTCCACATGATTTTGGCTACAAAATAAAAAAGGAAATCAGTTAGATTCAACATTGAAAGGAGGTTGAATTCTTTACCGAAGCAATTGGGCAATCGAACTCGAATGGGATTCAGTCCAAATATGTATAGTACAACCTCAGTCAAGTTATGGGTGTGGTATTTCAGACCGGACAGTTGAGCGGACTCCATGAGGTAGATTGACTCCCATCAATACACACCCAACTCGGGAGGGTTGGGCAATTCCATTTGCCACCTAGTCGGGAAGGTCACTGGAGGGATCGGTCGGAGATAGAAGTAGTGAGACTTCCATCCTTTATTGGATGAGGACATCTTGTCAAAAAATACCGCAACTACTCGAGCTTAGAAGATGAAGACGCCCAGCTCGGATTTCTATGGGTAGTAAAAATAGTGGAAGACCCGGGGGTATAGTGGGACTTGGTACAGACGAAATAGTATGATAACCCCACACAATAATCTAATGGAGTTGGGGCTAATTGTTGCAAGGGATATGAAAATAAGAATAAACTTCTAAGGAAAAAGGGTGCACGAGAAAATGGAGGTCGGCAAAGAATTGATCTTTGAAGAAAGTAAAATATTCGGCTGGAGGAAGATTAGGGTAGTTGTGGTCAGATCAGATGATGACACGATAGTCGGGAGGGATGTGATAGGTGAGACGCATTTACTCTACCTCCCTGCCATTAAAGTCAGAGGCGGTGGAAGTGTACCAAAGCTCATGAATAGCAACAGGGGGATCGGAAACCATGGAAAAGAAAGAAAGTTGAATGAAGGATGAAAGAAAATGAACTTACAATGAAAACAAGAAGCTTAGAGAATCGTCGGAGACAGTAGAAAGGAGAAGGCGAAGATGATTGAGAAAACGATAAAGTTGCGTCAAAGGCTGAACCTTAAAAGCCTTAGTGACGACCGCTTACAACCATTTGATTAAGGGGGTAAAGAAGAGAGGTTTAATCTAGATAATTGAATTTGAACTGTCAACAACCACATCAAATCTCAACAGTCACTTATCATATCAGATATTCCTCATCACAAGCATGTGATGTGTGGTAACAAGACACAGACGACATTTATGAGGGATGAGAGATAATAAGCAAGTTTATAATAAAAAGGTGTGCTCATTATATCAAGCATTAATTAGTAAATGACATGCCCTATCTCCAAGGCACTAGAGTGATGTCGGCTCGAGCCAAGCGACAATAGAGAGAATGAGTGTCCGGTCGGGAAACAAGGGACGCTGGAAGCACCAACAACTAAGTATAACATCAGCTAGTGTTGGACGTCAGAACAAAGATTGGGCATTTGATCGGAGGACAAGGGACACAAACAACACCAGTGTTTAGTCAATCAGACCTACAACCTCCTTTGACTAGACTTGAAGGGGAGACTTTTGCAATACGACGAATAAGGTGAGGCCCCCCGAGTCAGATCAAAGTCCAAGAGGTCGGCTGACATAGCGATCAAAGTAAATGAGGGGTCAGCACTCGGGCCAGTGCAATCGATCGTCTAGGCCAAGGTCGGTCAGATCCCAAGTCTCTTAGTATTGATGAAACTCTAAAGCAAAGCCAAGTCAGTACCATCCAGAGCTAGGTCCTCTTCTTCAGTCGAGGATAGCATGGTTAGCTATTTCGGGCAAGTAATCTAGCCGATCAGATCGATGGTTCGTCCGGACAAACTAAACACTTGGTCCGACCAGAGCAGCTGAGCAAAGGACGAGTCCTTGATATCATTCTTCAAATCTGACCTGATTTCTATTGCAAACTAAAGTCGATCGGACTACGGAAGGGACTTGGTCGGTTCGCTAGCTAAGCATATTAAGGGTCCCTCAACCCAACGACCTCATATTCCTTTTTTTGGTGTTTTGTGTCATAGGTGACACAGAATATTACATATGCAAGTTGTACATTAAAAGTTTTCACCCTGTCAAACGTAGAGATTGTTGGTGCATTTTAAAAAATATTTCAAAGTATCTTTATAGTCTGTCCTTTTTTATAATCATTTTGAGATTCGTGCATAAATAAATAGTAACACTATAAAAGAGAGTATCCATCTATATGCACAGATACGAGACAAGATCATTCATCATGGAGAAGGATTCGATCAAAACCCGCAGATCTGATAAGTACGATTCCGTGATCTTAAAATCAATTCTTCCTGATTTCTTGACCAACAAAACATCTCGTTCAAAGATCTACTACATGTATAATTTTTTTAATGTATTTTACTTATAAAAAAATTAAATCGCTAGAAAAAAGAAGAACAGTTACATGGAGATTAAAACTCAAATTGTCAAAACTGCATGAGCTGAGCCTTGCCATGCTCTTTGAGTGTTCAGACACCAAAGAAAAGGCCAAATTTCTATTTGTGTTCCTTGGCCTCTGTTCCTGGTTTAACATGCAGTGAATTGCCAGCCCGTGAACGATCTCGCTTTCGCGTTGTCTGTTCTCGTCTCGGTACCATCCGTCCCTAGGCTTCCACCCCAAACCTTTTCACCCTTTCTCAGCTATGATTTACTCTATCAGTCCTCTTCTATCTTGCCTTTTCCATCACTAGGTTGCCCTCTCTACCTCAAATTCCAAGCTAGAATCGTTACACTGTGAAGCAGAGGCGCAATGAGGTGCAACGCATGGTTTTGGATCGTGGCCGTGCTTCACCTCCGCCATTTCGTCCTCTCCGATTTCGCAACGCCTCCGTTGCCGGTGCTGCCCATTCCGTCGGAATCGCAGCTCAAGTGGCACCGACGCGAGCTCATCATGTTCTTCCACTTCGGCATGAACACCTTCACCGACTCCGAGTGGGGCACCGGGGAGGAGAGCCCCTCGCTCTTCGACCCGGCCAATTTGAACGCCGGGCAATGGATGGACGCAGCGGAGGCCGTCGGTGCCTCGCTGGTCATACTCACAGCCAAACACCACGACGGATTCTGCCTGTGGCCGTCGCGGTACACTGACCACTCGGTGGAAAAGAGCCCGTGGAAGGGAGGCAAAGGAGACGTTGTCCGGGAATTTGTTAACGCCGCCAGTGCGAGGAGGATCGACGTCGGCCTGTATCTCTCGCCGTGGGATCGCCATGAGAAGACCTACGGTCAGGAAGTGGAGTACAACGAGTTTTACATGGCCCAGCTCCATGAATTGCTCGCCAAGTCCGTCAGCAACTCTGTGACAATTCAGATAAGTGTCGATCTAAGGAATTCTAATTGGATGATTGATTTGGCGATGCAGATACGGGAGCATATCGGAGATATGGTTCGACGGCGCGAAGGGGGCAAACGCGACTAAGATGAACTACTACTTCAAGAACTGGTTCGAAACGGTGAAGCAGTTGCAGAGCTCTATCAATATCTTCTCCGATGCAGGGCCCGATGTACGTTGGGTGGGAGACGAGATGGGAGCCGCCGGAGCCACCTGCTGGTCCACCGTCAATCGCACTTTGCTCAGGATCGGAGATGCGAGTCTTGAAAGGTGAAGACAATCGTTATTTCCCCCCTCCAATTCGAGCTTATTAGTGGCATTAGCTCACTTGTTTGAATCACCGGAAGCAGCTACTTGAACACTGGCGATCCACACGGCACGGACTGGGTGCCGCCGGAGTGCGACGTGTCAATCCGGCCCGGGTGGTTCTGGCACAAGAACCAGACGGCCAAATCGGTGAGTCAGCTCTTGAACATCTACTATAATTCCGTGGGGCGTAACTGCGTTCTTCTGCTCAACGTACCACCGAACCGCACCGGGCTTGTCTCTAGCGACGACACGCAGCGGCTGAAGGACTTCCGCAAGGCGATCACTAGTATCTTCTCGGCCGACCTTGCAGCCGGAAGCAAGGCGAAAGCCAGCAGCGAGAGGGGCGGTCGGGACGGCGGATTTGCAGCCTCCAACGTGCTTGACAGCGACTACCAGACCTACTGGGCTGCCGCCGGGGACGAGCAGAAGCACGGGCACTGGATCGAGCTCGCGCTGCCGAAGGCCAACACGAGCTTCAACTTGGTGAGGGTCCAGGAAGCGATAGCGTTGGGACAGAGAATCATGGAGCACGAGGTGTACGCGGACAAGAAGCTGGTGGCGAAGGGGACGACGGTGGGGTACAAGCGGCTCCATCGGCTGAGGGAGGCGGTGACGGCGGCGCGGGTGAAAATTCGGATCACCAAGTCGCGTGGGCCTCCGCTGCTGACAGCTATGGGCCTGCATTACGATCGCTTTACTAAATGCAGCGTTGAATTTAATAAAGTATAAAGCATACCATTGAAGCACAAACACTCTCCCCTTATCTTCCTCTTTAAATTCGAAGCCTGATTACCAGCTTCGACAATGTGATTATAATTGAGCACTACCTTTAATCCTGTTTAATTATATTTGAAAGCTGAAAAGATGACACACTGATTAAGGCGGGCGTTGAGCTGGCTTATATATTAATTAGGAGAAGACTTTGAGCTAGGAGAAGACGACGCTAAGTGATCTTGGAACTAAGAGATGTTGACATGCACATATCATAGACAGAGCTAACGAGAACATTCGAGTGAGAATCAGGAAAGGGTCTCTGGCGCAGACACTCAGACACTTAAGTCAAAACAGTAGCAAAGCGAAATTGAAAAAACGACAAGCAGTAGAATAATAGTGTCCATACGCGAGTATGCAATGTGTATGCCCTTATGCTCGTACTTGACCAACGAAAATGATCTCTTTTTATATCGTCACTCTAACCTCCGTATTAATAAGGCAACAGAGAATGTCTGGTGCCAGAGTACATTGGGTGGTGGAGTATGTAAAATAGTCTTCTTATAGGCAGAGAAAAACTCCATTGCATATATATGTCAGAGTAACAGTATATTTCCTGACAGATTGTTACAATTCTCTGACAAAATTATCTTCTAGAGAGAGTCTGACTGACTTTGGACCAACTAGTTGTAGATTAGGAGTCATACTCATGTGGGGAATTGACCCAAATGTCCGATTGGCATTATGACCGAGTGGGTGTAAGCTGAGGGTCATGCCCATGAGCGGGAGCTGGGCCCCAAAAGTGCGACTAGTGCTAGGGCCAGGCGGACATAAACTGAGAGCCTTACATTTTGAGAAATGGGGAACTGATCCCTTAAGGTCTGACAACTGATCGGGGTTTATGCTAGGGATTCAGAATCCTCTCAGACAATATGTCCAATGGGATTCTATGCCGAGGTTTATTATGCACTCGGCCCCTATACTTGAATACAGAGTTTAGTCCAGCTGAGCAATGTGTCTAGCGTGTCCGATCGACTTTTTGATCTGATCGGCCTTTTGTTCCGATCGATTAGAGCACTTGATGATAACACAGGACTTATTTTAACAGGGTATCAATACCATTCGAGAACTGACCCCTTCTTAATTTTGAATGCCATATCAATTGATTTTTTTTTTTTGACGTCCAACCTAACGGTCTCATCTCATTCGCCGTATCATGATCATCCCAACTGTGAGAAGCTGGAAAAAAAGATTTGTCACGCAACAAAGACGTGCATTTGAAACGGTGAGCGTGGAGCGTAGCCTTCATTTCTTTTCTCTTTTTGAAAAAAAAATAACTTCATCCCTTTCGGGTAATGGAAACTAACTCTGGCGTGATGCTGCGACGGTGCATTATAACGTGAAAGGCACTGCAATTATTCAAACGGAAAGCCACCGCCCAACAACCACCGGGACACTTCCTTTGCCTAGATAGAAGTAGCTTCCTTTTTCTAATGCTCATCGTCCCATCGACCGGGTGTTCGGAGCAGTGGCAATTGAGTCACTGAAAAGGATGCAAATTTGCAGAGCACTAAAAGAAATGATATGTGAATGTAAAATTATAGCTTCTGTTCTGCTCTAAATTTGTAATGTTGTTCAGCGACAGAAGTTACTAAGTGTCGGACAATGGGGACAATCTGCTGACGATTTTAAAAAAATTAGTTGAATTTAAATTATACTAAATTAAATTTAATTTATCTGTCGAGATGAGATGAGCTGATAATTTCGTATTACTAACGGAGAATAGTTTCTGTCAAGTACTGAATACAGATTATATAGTGGTCGAGCAGACAGAGCGGTTGAGCGGACAGAGAACCCGATCGAACATAATAGCAGAACAGAGCAGCTGATCAGGAAGAGCGGCCGACCTGGTAGAGTAGCTGAGAGGGCAGTGCGGCTGAGCGGGTAGTGCGGCCGATTGGGTAGTGCGGTCGATCGGGTAGTGCGGTCTAGCGACGAGTGGATCGAGGTCTGCGATGGACCCAATTTTCTTAAAATAGACTCGCCCCACCTCCAACTATGATTTGAGATTTTCTCGGATCGTCTGTTTCCCAGGATTAACCTTGATACACATCAAATACTAGTGGTCATGGCGAACTGAGAGGTATACGACTGCTATTATGAATACTCCGTCAAGTAAAAGATGCACAATAGAGGAGAAGAGGGAACGTATGTGGCGAGTTTCAACTTTTTGTGTGTTTTGCTCAAGACTATGGTATCTCTTTATATATGAGCATCATCCTTCACCTGCATTAACTGTCGAGTATGATCATTTAATACCAAAATTTAATGATAGTCGGTGGTAATCAATGGTCGACCATTACTAATCGGGAGGTTACGAAATCGTCATTAATAATGATTAATGCTTTTGTAACCTTCTTAAATAACATATAAAAAAATCCATGTGGCTTGGGTAAATTTTACCTCGATCGGTCGGACATTTGGCGTGCACAAGTTGTACTCGCACATGAGTCAACTTAGTTCAGTATAATCCGAATCTTAGATTTACACTCTCTATTTATCCATATATAAGAGAGACTCTCCTCATATATTTATTCACATCATTAATATATATAAATCAGTATAAATTAACCATATATCTTCAAACTCTCAATATAAAATTAAAATCTTATTTATAATAAAACTTCCTCCCTCTTCCACCTCTCTTCATTGAGATATATCCAACACTAAGTCATGGCTCGTCCACAACCAATGCATTTGTTTGCCACTTAAGACCGACCAAGCGTGACAGACTCGCACCTGCAAATTAAATAGAAAGAAAGACACTGCCAACTGCTAAGCACACAAAAGGAATGGAATTGTTCTCTCCCACTAACTTGAATGGAATAAGCTTTATACCACCACAAATTGTTGATAAGAAATAGCCCCTAAACACTAATTTTTCCCTTCAAGATTCTCCTACTCAAGGTTACCAGATTTCATTATATAGCACAGAATGGATAGATGCAATTGTTGCCATGCTTAAGGTTTGATTTAGCGATACGCGTGGTGTGAGTGGCCTCAAAGATAATGTGAGATTGATAGTCAAAATTATTTGGTAGTCAAAATCAAGGTCAGGCAGTGATTAAAGTCAAGGTGAGGTCGTGGTCAAAATTTGAATATACGTATCCTAACGAACCACCTCTCAGAAGCAAGATTTCCAACAAAAACCTGGACGCCCACAAAGTCGATCAAACTTACGGGGCCTAACTCCCCACTCTTCCAATGTAAGGTTTTCAACATAAACCTGGGCGGCCCTATAACCGGCCGAACATACGGGGCTCAACTTCCTACTCTCCTATGCAAGTCTCTTAGCATACAACTAGTCGGACCCTAGAGTCAACCAAGCATACGAGGCTCAGCTCCCCACTCTCCTATGTAAGTCTCTCGGCATACAATCGGTCGAGCCCTAGAACCAGCCGCACATAAAAGGCTTAGCTCCCCACTTCACCTGTACAAGTTTCTCAGCATACATCCACCCTGACCTAGAGCCCATCGGATCTCCTCTAGGAGACAGAATTGTCAAAGAATCATAACAACTTGTTAGAGAATAACAACTACTCACCAAAAAATATTCCCTTATCTTCCATTACTTGACATTAGATATTCTCAGTCGTATTATTGCGGATATTATAAAAGACGGTTCATATATATGTAACGTAAGTTTTTTCAGAGGATAATTGTACATCTTCCATCCCCCGCTATATTCTGACATCAGGCAATCTTTATCGCCTCATTAATTGTAGAGGTTATGAGATACAGTAAAAAAAAAGGGTCTTCTCTGTTGACCAAGTACGCTCACTTACATGAACGCATCCAAATGCACTCAAATTTCATTGTTTTACTCTTCTACTATTCATCTTCTTCTCCATTTCACTCCGCTACTGCTCTGACTTGAACATTAGAGTGTCTGTGTCAGGGCCCCCTCCCTCGTTCTCGCTCTAACATTCCTATTGGTTGTGTTTGTGGTATGTGCAAGTCCACAGCTTCCAGCTCCCGATTCACAGCTTCCAGCTCAAAGTCTCTCCTCCGCTAACATTCCAGCCACTTCCTTAACCCCTCCGTCTACTCAGCTTCTAGATAGGATCAAATTTTACGTCATTTGTGAAAAAATCACATATTTTGGAACGTAAAGATGGATGCATCTGGTGCAATCAACATCGCCATGCCTCCGAAGGACTTCAATAAAAGCATCACCACTATAGTGCAGGCGAACTAGAATTTCTTGGTCTCTCCCTGACTCCGTAAATATTTTAGAATCGAGGAATCGAGACAAATATTTCAAAGCACAATGCAATTTGATCCGATCGGCAATCCCCATCAAAGACAAAATTAAATTTAAATCCGAGCATATTCATCCAAGCTCAAAATGATAGTTCAATCGTCCCAAGCAGCTCATTTATCCTATTTGGTAGCTTGCAATTATCTGCTCAAGTCATTTTGACAGATAAGTCTAAAACTTAAATTTTAGAATTTAAATTTAAACTATATCCCTATACGTATTAGGCAGGAGGCTCTTCTCCAAATGATAATACAGTCGGTATCTCCAAATGGCCACTCGGCCAGTATTTCTAAATGGTCACTTGGCTAGTATCATCAAATGACCACACAGCCAGTATCTCTAAATGGCAACTCAACCAGTATCTCTAAATGGCCACACGGTCAGTATTTCTAAATGGCTACTCAGCCAAATGGCCACACGACCGATATTTCTAAATGGTCACTCAACCCGTAAAAAGATAAATTTCAAATCAATGGTCAACTGGATTCTCATTATAGGCAAAATAAGCAAGGTCAAATTATCCATGGAAATGAAAGTGACAGTGGTTGACCGGCTCCAAGAAATTCCTATCAAAATTAGATTGGCTTCAATCGACCATTCAACAGTTCAATCAGTAGTGTTTAAAAGTTTTATCAGCATCAATCAGCAATTCTTAGTCAACGAATTCTGACTTAAGAAAATCCAGACCCTCGCAGTTATTACGAGTTATAAGCGAGTATGCTCTCATGTCAATGTTGCAAACTTTCGCGCTGCCCGCCCGAGTTATATGATAGCTTGCCCTCCCGCCTGTCCCAAAGTATTGTGTCGCTTGGCCAAGTTATAAGCGAGCATGCTATCGCGCCTATGTCCTAAACTCTCGCCCCAGCTGCGAGTTATAAGTGGACATGACTTTCACGCCCAATGACCATCCGGTCAGCTATCCCAGATTCTTGCGTTGCTTGATCGAGTTAAAAGTGAGCATTCTATCACACCTATATTCCAAACTCTCAAACCACTCAGCGAAGTTATAAGCAAGCATACGCTCGCTCCTATATCTCAAACTCTCAAGTTGCTTGGCCGAGTTATAAGCTAGCATGCTCTCGCACCTATATTCTAGTTTCTCGATCCGCTCAACAGAGCTATAAACGAGCATGCTCCTGCGCATATATCCCTGACTCTCAAGCCGTTCGACTGAGTTATAAGCAAGCATGCTCTCGCACCTATATTCCAGACTCTTGAGCCACTCGGTCGAGTTATAAGAGAGCATGCTCTCGCGCCTATATCCCAGACACTCGAGCCGCTCGGCTAAGTTATAAGCGAGGATGCTCTCGCACCTATATTCCATAGTCTTGAGCCGCTCAGTCAAGTTATAAGCGAGCATGCTCTTGCGCCTGTGTCCCAGACTCTTGTGTCACTCGGTCAAGTTATAAGCGAGTATGCTCTTGCATTTATATTCCAAACCCTTAAGCCACTCAACCGAGTTATAAGCGAGCATGCTCTTGCACATATATTCCAGACTCTCGAGCTACTCGGCCGAGTTATAAGCGAGCATACTCTCGTGCCTAACGACCATTCAGTCAGCTATTCCACCTTCACTTATGCATGGCTCCCTAAGTTATTCAGGTCATACACTATGCTTCCACTCTCTAAGGTATTCAAGTCATATACTATGCCTCCAAGCTCCAAGTCTTTCTGATCATACACCGTGTCTCCATTCTCCAGGGCATTTGGGTCATATACTGTATCTCTAATCTCCAAGGAATTCAGGTCATACACTATGCCTCCAAACTCCGAGGCATTCAGGTCATACACTATGTCTCCACTCTCCAAGGCATTCAAGTCATACACCGTGCCTATGTCCCAGGCTCTCGCGTCACCCGACCGAGTTATAAGCAAGCCTTCCCTCGCTCTAATGTCCCAGATTCTCGCATCGCTCGGTTGAGTTACCAGCGTGCATGGCTCACATAAATTATTCACTTAGGCATGACTCCCAGTGCTAATTCACTTGGTGATGACCCCTAGCATCAACTCACTTTGCCAGGACTCCCAACTGATTGACACTTACATATTGTCGTCCACTCAACATTCCTTACATATCGCCATCCATTCGGCATTCCCCACTTATCGCCACCTGCTCGGCACTTACATATCACGGCTTGCTAGCACTTACATATTGTCATCTGCATATCGCCGCCTGCTCGATCCTTACATATCGTCGCCCACTCGACATTCCTTATATATCGTCGCTCCCTCGACATTCCTTATATATCGCGGCTCGATTAGCATAGTTTTCGTTACTTGCTTGGCACCATTACTGTCACTCACTTGATCTCGCCACAACTACTCGTTCAATGTTATGCGACCAACCCAGTGGTCTAAACTTTGTGGTCGATAGCGATTTAACCTTGGAGATAGGTTGTCTAGTTAGTCAGACTGATGCTTCTTTCGACTAGAGTTGAAGAGAAGATTTGTGATATGGCATGTTGTAAGTGAGGTAATGTGGGGTTGATTGTTAAGATGATGTAGTGGTCAAAGTCATAGTCAAAGTAAGGTGGTAGTTAAAATTTGGGTATACGTATCCAAATGAACCATTTCTCGGAAGTAGGGTTTTCAGCATAAACTCAGGCGACCACAGAGTTGGTCGGACTTACGGGGCTCGGCTCTCCACTCTTCCAATTTAAGGTTCTCAGCATAAACCCAAGCGGCCCTATAACTAGGACTATAAATGAACCAAGTGTTCATGAACAAGCTTGGTGTTCAACTTGGTAAATACTTGTTTATGTTCATTCAATATACATAAGATTAATTAAATAAACAAACTTGAACAGATCGTTAAACTAAACAAACAAGATTGAACACATATGTGTTCAGCTCGTTAACATTCGTGAACAATGTTTATGAATCATATTCATTAATAAAACTTGATCTTGTCCGAAATCTTAGTGAGACGAAGGTCAGCTGAGATGGCGTCGATGTTGACGAAGAGGCGACTTGGACACACCTAGCATATGTGCACCGAAAAGACGGACCCCCATGTGGAACTCAAGGACAGTGGTGACGAGACCGACGGTACTTAGGCTCTACACAGACTCAGACAAGCACACGAAACGTTAGAGACTAGAAACCAGGGAAAAGGTCCCCAGCGCAAGCCCTCCGAGGCTCAAATCAGGTACTTTTCACCTAGAAGACCAGTGTGCGAATGAAAAAAATTTGTAGAAGATGAGTGTGAATGAGCGTGTACCTGCTCAAGGGAGAGGACCTCCCTTTTTATATAACAACGCATACCTCTGGAGCCTGACCGATGTCAAAGAATGTCAGGTGTCAAGGCCTATCAAGTGATGGAGGACACGTAGTGCCCTCTCATTGGTTAAAAGAAGGTTCCTTTCTCAGGGAATGGCCGACCATTGGAATATTCCCTGGCTGATGACAGTTATTCTCTGATAGGCAGTTATGATTCCTTGACATTGTTTGTCGCTTATAGCTTTCTGTCTTACCCAGGTTTAGCTACGGACAGCTTAGGATGACCGTTTGGGTGTGCCACCTAACTCAAGTTTTGATGAGGGAAACGAGCTGTGGCGAGGATCCCATCTTTCATGCTTAAATCACTGAAGGGTCGGCCGAGAGTTGTCTTATTGAAAGTACTAGGCCTGGCTATGCGGCCTGAGCTGAGGAAACCCGACTAGTCGAGGCAGGTCAGACATTACTTCAGGCTGCATCTTATGTCTCAGATTTGGGACCCTGATTTGTCTGTACCAGACCAGGAATTATGCTGCTGATGATGTTAGGCGGTCTAACTCATTTTTTTCTCCTCCTAACTATTGACTGTCACGTTCCTTTGACTTCTGACCGCCACGTCTCCTTAACTTTAGACTGTCCTTGACTACCACGTCCCCTTAACTTCTGATCACCATGTCTCTTTTACTTTGGATTGTCCTTGACTGTCACGCCCCCTTGACTTCTGACTGCCTAGCTTTATCAGGCCCCACCTTTATGCATTGTATCACAAGTCACCCCTCCAAGTCTAGTCGAAGGAGGCTCGAGTCCGACTGACTAGACCCAAGCTCAAGTTTCATTTACTTCGCTATTATGACTATAAATGCTGCTTCTTTTCCCAAACCATGGGTATTGTAACCTATTTAATTGCTCAATCAATCTCAAGAGAAAGACCACTTAAATCTCTACAGAAGTTGACTTCTCCCCTCTTCCTCTTTAAAAGGGGATGACCTCCACCCACAAAGACATACTTTCCTTTAACTGGCGTCCCCTAATCATGGAGTTGAAATCCGAGTTTGATGAACTGCCACACCTTTGCCAGCAACTGGCTCATATGATCCAATTGCTTGCCCAGAAGGATACGACCTTAGCCGAGATGACGCAGGAGAGGGAACTTCAGTCTTTCCTTCGTAGGGAAATTGAAGAACTCTGGCTAGTTGCTAAATCGCTAGCCCGCGCTAAGGTAGCGCCGAAACAGAAAGCTCATTCAGACCTAGGGAACCAAGCACAATTCATGATCTATATGAAAGAGAAACACGCCTCTTCTATGTCCCTTTTGTAGGAAGAAGCAAAGATTAAAGATTAAACAATTGCTCGACAACGATGAATTCTTTAGTTGACTCAAGTTGAGCTAGAACAGGCTCGAATCCATCTTGAGAAAGTAGGTCAAGCAGAATGCTTTTGCCCGAGGTGCCGACTCACGGTTGGCACCGAAAGAGAATTATAAGCACTTAGATGACTTCTATGTTATTACTGATTTAAGAATGAGATTTTGAGGGGCGCTCCCCTATAATTTATCAATTAAATGTAGATTTGATCAGGTTTCAATATTTATTCATGTCTCTTTACTCCTTTCCCACTAAAACTCCCTTGTTTTATGCAGACATCTTTAACAGAAAGGGTGTTTTTGAATACCAATGGACTAAGAAGGAGCAAGCAGACTTCGTAGCAAATGGATGAGTCGAGTTCCACCTGCTCAGCGTACTTCACCCCTAGGAAGTTAATCAGATCGAAGATTATGAATCAGCAAGGGAACTTTGGGAGAAGTTCCTGGAGCTACACGAAGGAACCTCCGAAGCAAAGCTGGCGAGACGGGACTTGCTCTGAAACCAACTAACAAACTTCCGGATGGAAGAAAGTGAAACAATCGCACATCTGCACTTGAGGATCAAAGAACTCATCACCGGACTCATGAATCTCGTAGAAAAGGTAACTAACCGAGATTTATTAAGGTATGCTTTAAATGTATTTCCTAGGGCACCCGAGTGGGCATCTATAGTTAACTCATCCTATATATCTAAACACCTCGAGGTTAGTTTATTACAAAATCTATTTTCCACTTTTGAACTTCAGGAATCAAGATGTGTAGGCTTTCGAAATAAAGAAGAAAAGACAACCTACAACATAGCTTTAAAAGCTAATCAGAAAGGTGAACCAGATCCAGACTCTGAAGAATCAATCAATGAAGATGAAGCAGCATTATTGGTAAGAAAGTTTAACAGGTTTATCAAATCTAATAAATTTAATAAGTTAGGCAAAAAAGCACTTTTATAGCAAAAAAAAAGTTTGATGCTACAACTGCAAAGGAGAAGGACACATCAAGGACGACTACCCCGAAATGAAGAAGAAGAAGGACAAGAGAAAAAGATCAACAAGATCGAAGCACAAGATCTTAAAAGCCACATGAGATGAATCGTCATCCTCCGAAGATCGAACCTTACACCGAACTAGCTCTAATGGCAGACCATCAAGGAGAAGATGAAAGCAGCTTAGAGATTAGCATCGATGAAGGAGGAGAATCATCAGAGGAAAACTGCAATGAAGGGGGAGCATTAGAACACGAGGTAAGTGAGGTACGTGCACTTTCTCCTAAACAGTCTTTCCAATTTATTAAAATGCTTTCAAAGAACTTAGTACAATTAGAAAAAGATAATTCTAGGTTAATATTAAACTTAGCAAAATCTTGCCCCTTAGATATATTTGATAATCTAAAAATAGAAAATGAAAAATTGAAAGCACAAATAGAAAAACTAGAAAATGACAATGCATATTGGAATTCGAGTAACTTTCGGAAATCAACATTAAAAAATGGTAGAATTAATTGGTACATAAGAAATCACCAAGGATAAATTAGGAAAATCCCTAGAAACTATGTACCCCCAAAAATTTTAATAAATAAGTAGGTAGGAATCTATATTGAGTTCCAAAATCTTTTTTTAATTAAATTTTATTTTTTTAGAAATTATCTCATTTAGAAAAATATTTGAAATTTCTTTTACCCTTAAGTTATTTTCTATGAAGTTATTAACGAGAAAATGGTATATTAAAAATTAAAAATAATTTCAAGTTTATTTTTGAAAATTTTATTTTTCTGTGATGAAACATGATACTCTCTGTCCTTAAATTTTTTTTTTCTAAATTATTGTAAATTACTTTGCGAAAATCTTATTTTTAAATTAAAACTTCAAAGTAAATAGAAATTTGAAAATTTTTATTTTTCTACTATTAAAATATGTGTTTTTCACATCTTAAAAAATAAGTAAAATTATTATAAAAATTAGTTGCATTACAAAAGATTAATTATTAAAAATAAAAAAATGTTAAATAATTATTTCTGAAAAATATCGGCTTACTGAAAATACCCCTAGAAATTTATTTCAAAATTTTTTAACTATTTATGTTTTTTTATGTGATCAAAGGTGGAGAGATAGGTAAAAGTTAAGGGAGAGTTAGGATAATTCAATTCCTATAATTTTTATCATTGTGTTTATTTTTACAATTAAATTATTTAATTCATTGCTTTACTATTTCATTATATTTTTTAACCCTAACTTGAACTTGGGTTGATGCATATCAAAAAGAGAGAGATTGTTAGTACCCCAGGTAATTTTGATATGGTTAACCAAGTTTAATTAGGTCCTGTTTTGTTTGATCCTTGTGTCTAAGTGTGCAGGAGTTTAGGAACACAAGGAGTTGAGTGGAATACATAGCTAGGGAGACGGATGACACGGGAAGGGAATCAATGGACTCGGTGCATCTAAAGGACGAGCTGTTGCGGAAGAGTACACAGGTGGACGAGAAGGACGTGTGCGGTGTTCAAGGGACGAGAAGATGGGAAGGAAGTCTGCTCGAGGAGAAGGTCGAAGTTGAGTTCGAGTGAGCTTAACTTTGATTAGCCTGAGAATCACCTACGTGAAGAGATCAGCAAAAGAGCTAATCTGCCATATGGAAGATACCATCCATGGTTTAGAAGGCACCTTCGATGAACAGTACGAAGACATCTTTCAAGCTATTGAAGGCATCTTCCAAGTGACTATTAGCGAAGATAAAGATCTTTGCACGGCTAAAACTTGTCACGCTAGAGGCGTCTTCCACCCTATTGAAGGCACCTTACAACCTCGGATAAAATTTTCCAGAGGTTATAAAAAAACCTTTGGAGCTAGGAATAATAGAACAACTAAACTACAAGTCTTGTATTCACTTTCTAGTCATTCTGTGAGATGTCAACGCCTATAAGAGGCTACTCCACCTTTAACAAAGAACTTTTTCTAGTGAAACTTTCTTCCACGTCTTAAATTAATAATTACCTAGATTGTAACTAATTAAATAAATTATCCTTTTACTTTTCTTTAATTGTTCATTATTATTATTCTATTTATTATTATTATACTACTAATCAAATTAAAAGACTGAAAAAAAGTTTATTCTTACTATAAGCAATTCATCCTCCTCTTATCAATCCCTATGCACCAATAGTTTTAAGGAAGGTTTAACAAGGGACCAACTTTGCCCAAGTGGATCATTCTATGTGGATCTGTCAGCCATCGTCATCAAGTTTAAAGTAAATGAAACCAGATTAGCATTCCTAAATAGGGACAACTTGTGGCAGTGCTTAGCTCAGATCGTAAAACTTAACTTAAAGTTTTACTTGGCTATTAGGATCTGATTGGTGGAGGAAACCAAGAGATGAGCTACAACAAATGGAGAATAAAACTGTATAAGAAAATTGAACTTCTGTTGTCAGTGTAATGTAGGTGTGAGTCGGTATAGTACTCTATTATTGTGTCATATGTTTGAGTCCCGTGATGAATAGGAAGACATGATCATTCACCCAAGAACATGACAGTTTTACAATGAATAAGCAGAGCACCGGCCAGGATTCATACACTGCAGATTCCGGACGCCCTCCCTTGTGTTGTGTCTATGTAATTAATCAACAACCAAAGAAGGGATAGAAACTTGTGGCACATGAAGAACATTTCTTCATTGTCTACATAATTATATATGGTCCACGATAATAATATCATAAGCATCCAATGATTCAAGATCACTAGTACAATAAGACAATGAACCTTCAATAACAGTTAGGTGGCGCTCGACACATGACATGGAGAAAGGACCACAGGCAAGTCTGTCCAGTGTCTATTCGGATCCAAACTGGCAAATGAGATGCTTTAACCACCGAGATTGCTTGGACTTTGTGGGTTGGATGCAAATTTTATCTGGGTTACAGAATTTGAACAACTTGCAAAGCAAAACCTGTTCAGGTGATCATCACTGCGACCATCGGATGCAGGGATTGCAAATAACGTATCGTTCGACAAAAGTCCTCTTTTCAATAGACTACGGGTATACGGTTTCAAAGCAGAGTTAAGTTAGTGCAAGTCATCGAATAATGGCTTCAAGGACGAACCAAAGAACGTGAAAGCAGAGTTAGGTTGTTTCATAGTGGATTTTGTTTAACTAGTTTTCCTCTCAAACTCCAAATCCGGTTCCATGAAATATTTGTTGGGCCAACATATGCAATGCAAGTGATCAGTTTGTCAGTGTGACAGAGATTCTAGATGCAGAAAGCTTCCACAGGAGCAGGGTTCATATAATGTGGCCTGTCAAAAGACCTCTCTATTCAAGGATTTAGAGTTGGAGTAATCAATTCTAAAACGAATATGTTCTAAGCTCGAAAGGTTCTCATCTGTTTCAGCTGCTACACAAAAATGCCCTGTGTCAAGGCTTTCAGATACAAGGTTCATTTCAGATACTGGGAAAAAACAAAAGACACTTGGTCAAAGGATTTCACTTCACAGTCAAAACTCAAAAAGAAAAAGGAGCCAACAATGTTGATGTTATCAGATTTTTTAAAGCAAAAGGTAAGAGGCTTAAGAAGTTAAAGTGTTAAGAGCTTAAAATGTTTGAAGGTTAAGGGTGCTAATGATTTTATTATTGGTCTTATCTGAAAATTGAAGAGATGATAGATAGGTGGTTGTACTGTTGACTGTGTAAAGAATTTGAATTAGGAAAAAAAAGGAGCTTCTCCTACCTCTCTACACACACTAAAGAGAGCAGACAGAATGTCAATGTCAAAAATCAGAGGAGGAGTCTCTGGCATAGATTCTTCGACACTTAAGTTATTATATTGGCCAGTGGACATAATGATAGCTTAGCGTAATTGAGAAGCGTAATTGAGAGTAAATGTAATTTCACGTACTTCACCAACGCAGAAGACTTCTCCTTTATATACCACCTCTTATAACCTCCACAATTATGAAATGATAGAAAATATCGGATGTCAAAAATTGTCGAATAAAGGAATATGTACAACTTGGAAAACGTATAGTCACCATCCGAGGAATATTATGTTATTTGTGTGCACCTCTTTTATAACTTACAAGGCAGTTGAATTAATATGTTATCATAAACTATCGGCTGATGGAAAGTATAATGCTCATATTACAATAGAGGAATATTCTCTGACAAAATGATTGTATTCTGATATGTTGTTGTGATTCTTTGACCATGTTATTTGCTGAATGTATCTTGACCGAATCTTTAAATCGACCAACTATATAGCCGTCCTTCCCTTAAGCCGCTTGGTGATGCGCTAGGTGATACCAGAGATATGCTCTAGAAGTAATATGAAGTTAAATCCCCTTGGTTTGGTCGATTCTTTAGTGAGTTGATAAGGAGAGTTGTTTTACACTTTTATATTTTGTACATGAAAAATGATATGCTCAAGGATAGACACATAAAATGATGGGGCCCACAAAAAGTGAAATGATGGGCCATGAATTTATATGTCTATCCTTGAGCATTTCATTGAGATGTTTCCTTGAGCATATCATAGCTCTTTGTACATATAGGAGACAACCATGCTGAGTTGTATAAATCTGACCAGCATTATTATCAACTGATTATATGAAGGGCTACCATGTACTCATAAAATTGACTGGTAATAGGGTTGAGCAATTATGCGCTGAAAGATTTATATTGTATGGGAAGCTGAATCCCTTTACTCTGACCAACCGTAAAATCGACCAGCTTTATGGTAGGTCATATATCCTTTAAACTCGATCGACAATCGAATGATCGGATATATAATAGATATTTTAATACAAAAATGGAACCCGAGATCTCCTAGGTTTGATCGAATCATGGATCAGCCATCTTCATACTGAAGACTTTGCTGGGCGAAGAGCAAAGTTTCGTGGAGAATGACACGATGGTTGTCCACCTCTTCTTAACTTCGACTGTTATATCATCTTAATTTTAACTACCATATCATATCCTAATCTGTCCATACCATCCGGTATCAATTGTCATGTCCGGTTATCAGTCTGCAAAGAGTCTAGGCTTCTTGCTCCACATAACCTCGCAACGCCATTAGCAAACACCAAACAACCGCAGTTTCTTTTTCTGAAAGGATCATGCAACATAGTGACATAATTATTACCGCTAATACCAACTTTAAACAAGATTAATTAGAAGCGCTCTCTCTCTCTTGCTCTGTCACTGTGCTCCAACTCAACGCAGGATGTGACGCCACGTCCCATGATTTCCCGTCAAGGGAGAAGGCTGGCCAACGACGGTATGAGAACCAATCACTTGCACTTCTTTTAGAGCTCTGTAATAGGGCAGACTCCAACACATGGCCCTGCCTGCCAACACCACCACCTTATCGATTAAAAGTTTTCGCGCTCCCCAATCCCACCCCACTGCACGAGACGACTAGCCCACCGACGCAAAAAGCAAGAAAAAGTTACAGCTAAGTAAGGTACGGGCACAGCACAGATGAAGCACGGTGCCCCGCTCACCGGAGCCACCGCCGGAGGTCCGTTGTCGACGATGGTGACGCTTCGCCCCCGACGCTGTCATTGCAGGATGGCGACGCGTTGGAACGCTGCTCCCCGGAGAACCAACCCGCAGCGCTCTTGAAGCTCGGGCTACGCAGGCTTTGAGAGCACCCGTATGGATCAGGCGCCGGAAAAGACAGCCGCTTCTTGGCCGAGACGCCGACGCCCCTCTCCGGCGTCCCTGGCCGCTGCCTCGGGGCGCTTAGCGATCGCACTCGCGCCTTGGCGGACTCCGTCGCAGCCATGTAGTTCGGCGCCGCCACTGAAGGGTGCTGCTGCTGCTGCTGTAGTTGCCGGGGGGAATGGGCGGATAAGAAGCTCCGCTCGTCGCGCCCGGCGCGGGGGCTGTCAGAGCGAACCTGTAAAGGGCGCGCCTTGGAGGGAGACGGCGTGGCAAGAGATCGTTGGAGGGGGGAAGATGGGTGCCGGGCGGGGGGCGATTGACGGCGAGGATTGGCGGAGACGGCGTAGGAAAAAGGGCGAGCCGTGTCGACCTCCAATGTCTTGATGGGATCACGGTATTCTGTGGAGACGCGCGACCTGCTACTTACTCTGTTGTCAAAAGAAGACCTTGACGCCATCCAACGGTCCATCCACCGGACCGGCTCAGACTCTCCCGCCGAAACCACCTCGCCGTCGAAATCATCCTCCAGCGACGGCGATAGGTGTCGGTCCGATCTCCGAAGCTTAGGAAGAACACCAAGACACCTCGACGTCAGGTACACGACCATAGAAAACTAAACTGAGGCGGCAAAACAAAGGCGTTGCTTACTTGATGGGAGAAGGCGTATGAGAGCGCCCTTTCTCGCTTGAGAGCCGCATCCCGTTGGAGCCGAAGCATTGATTGGATTTCTTCCATTGTTCTTGGGTGGTCGTTCCAATCTTCAGCAAAGCTACTCCCCTCTCTCGAGTGCTTAATCCACCAAGAAGCTTAACATAATGAGCAAGAAAAGTCTCAGTGAAAAAAAAGAGATCATTAAAGATTCAGTTACCATGGACGTCCTATCTGTGGCGTGCAGATACTGGGTATCACAAAGAGACGTGTCATAGCTGAAGGAGGAGGATGACTCCTGAGCCAACCGCATACGTTGATTACGCACCCTTGCCTGGACTCTCACCAGCGCTTGCATGCACCGAAGTGTAATGTTCGCTTGCTTGCGCACGTTGTGGCCCCTCACTAGCGCTTGAAGCTTCACCAACCCCTTCAACGCCCGCAGCGCCCTCCTCGCCTTCCACCAAAATTCAAGTTTGGGTCATGAAAGCAAAACCGGGGTGACGGAGAGGAAACAGAGGAATGCAAGTACCAAGTATCCACGAAAGGCAGTTTGGATGACGACGGCCGCGTAATGCTCTTTCACGAAGCTAGAGGAAGGTCTGGTGAGCCGCACAACCTCTGCTGCTGCCTTCGCCGTCGCCACCGCCGCCTCCGCCGTCGCCGCGGAGGCGACTGCCAGCGCAATGGCGTGCCTCTGCTCTGCCGTGACCGCCGGCACGGCGACAGTGGTCCTGAGTTGCTGCTGGTCTTGCGGAGAGTACAGCTTGCGAAAGATCCATCTCCGCTTCTCCCGTTTTTGCTGCAGGATACAAAATGATGACCCCTCTGCGAGAGTGGGAGGTAGAGAACCAACAAGACAAAATCTAACCTTGTCTTCCTGTTCTTCTTGGTCGGGCGATTCGCGTTGCCTGGAGGTTTTCCCGTCGGGATCCTTGGTTGGAGATCGGAATGCGCGTTTGACGGCCGTGAGCCAAGAGCTGCCGCCGCCACCGCTGTTCTTCTTGCCCATGAAGAGGATGAGCTCCGCCACCTGCAGCTCTACCCGTTGATACGAACCGTTAGCCAACGATTCCCAAGAGGAAAAGAGAAAGCATCAACAGTGCCGACGAGGGAGAAATCACCAGCCAGTTTCACGCGAGCATACTTTTGCAGGAATCTTTATCGACGGAGGAAGGGAAGAGCGAGTGAAAGTCCTTTTTGGCAATGGAGACAGCGACATAAGACTCGGTTCACGAAGTGAGTCAGAGTGAGGGTGCAGTGTCTCGATTGGACCCACGATTTGAAAGCTAGTGAGCTATCCGAATCTGCCCTTATGATGGGTGTACCTGGAGGTCCGACAGAACCGGACCGGCCCGGCCCGGCCCGGCTCCCGCCGTTGTGTATACCTTAAGATTGGTTCGGCAGTCGGTTCAACAGTGAACCAGAGTCACGACTGACCAGAAAGATCCCATGAACCAGTTGGAAATTTAAGCTGACATCATCTTAGGCTTAGTTGATGAAGAACCAGAGACTCAACAACAAGTTGGCCAGCCAGATATATAAAGTGCGATAGCATCGCTATTGTCTCTTACCATTATCTCATTGCATCTGATCGATTCTGTCTGTCTCACATACAACACGGAATAAAGTCTACACGGGGAGTTAGAACTTTTGGAATTATACTGCTTGCAATAATAAGCAGCATTAGCGTATGCCGTGTACGCACGGACTTTTCGTGTCATCGGATCTACCATAAATGCTCTAGGATCTTTGTTAGAAACGTAGGATAATCGTCATAGGAATAATTGATGGATACGTTATAACTTTTTTTATTTTTTATTTTTAAAAGATATATATCACCTGCAGCATTGGATGGCTACATCTCCCATTCCATGGTTACCGTGGGCCCCATGAAAAGCCTCTCTCTCCCACCTATCCTCCACGGAAAATATATATATTTATTTAAAAAAATCACTGAAACATTTATCAATCACGATATATAGATACACAGCAATCTACGTGGCAGGGGCGGATCTAATGGGGGCATCGGCGGTCGTTTCCTTTGGCAGCGTTATTATAAGATTCTATCGAGATAAAAATATCGTCCCTTATTTCATATAAATGAGGGGAGGCAGCAAACAAGTTATTCAGCAGATTTTATTATTTTTAATATGTTTTTCTGAAACCAATCCGAGACGTTCTCGATTCCTTTTGGATTCCATTTTTTTTATTTCCAAAACTAATATAAAAACACTTGTTTGCTTTCGATTTTTTTACTACGAAACTAAAGTTGTGCCCAGCACAGCCGTGGCTAGCTGCAGGGCCGATCTTTACAGCGATTGATCGGTGGCAGTTGGCTGACTGCAGCCTGTTGCCCCCTCCAATCCATCGATACGATCCCTTTTGTAAAGTTAATTTACAAGGTCAGGTGTTATGTTGCTCTTTCTGAAATTACACTGTTCCTCATTAGCCACTCTCGCTTTAGGGACCATATCGTTATCAACAACAACAGCAACAAAAACAAATCGTTGGATGATGACGCGTCTATATCTTAATTTGTTGATTAATTTGGTGCATCGTTAATTAATTTCAGCGCTACATAAATAAGCTTGATGATCGGCCACTGTCTTCCCCCCATCGCTCCCTCGCCCTGCCCCTTTAGCTTCCTCCTAATTTCTCCTGTTCTTGCCTCCTTTAATCAGTTAATTAGTCCTAATTAATATATAATTGGAGATCATGAGCACGATCCAGGTGAACGGGCAGTCTGTCGTTCCACCGGGCTTCCGTTTCCACCCCACAGAGGAGGAGCTCCTCTCCTACTACCTCCGCAAGAAGGTCTCCTCCCAGAAGATCGACCTCGACGTCATCCGCGACGTCGATCTCAACAAGCTCGAGCCATGGGACATCCAAGGTTCGCAATTTTCTTAATGATCGATACATGGATGTGTTAAGCATCGATCAGATCGATCGAGCAGCTTGCTGCTGCAGCCAATTTCGATCGTTTAATTTGATGATATGCGTGTACACGTTTGCAGAGAAGTGTAGGATCGGGTCGTCGACGCCGCAGAGCGACTGGTACTTCTTCAGCCACAAGGACAAGAAGTATCCTACCGGCACCCGCACGAACCGCGCCACCGCCGCCGGCTTCTGGAAGGCCACCGGCCGCGACAAGCTCATCTACTCCGCCGCCCACCGGATCGGAATGAGAAAGACGCTAGTGTTTTACAAAGGCCGCGCCCCCCATGGCCAGAAGTCCGACTGGATCATGCACGAGTACAGGCTCGATGAACACCCCCAAGATCTCGTCCACGTAATGATTCTTATCTAGCTAGCTAGTAGCTACTCAATTTGTTTGTTCAATTCATTTCATATATAATTTATGTAATCAATCAACAATTCAGATCGGTGGCGCAATGGGAGAATCGACGACGAATCACCCAATCAGTGATCATAACCAAGATGAAGGTTGGGTAGTGTGCCGGGTGTTCAAGAAGAAGAACATGCACCACCACCACCACAAGCCCAGCATCGACGCCGGCGCCAACAACTCTTCCTCGGCTACTAGTCGCTGCGATGACGGCGGCGGCGCATTGGATCAGATTCTCCAATTCATGGGTACTAGACCGTGCAAGTGGGAACGCGGTACGATCAGCTGCAGTCGTAACGGCGGCGTTGGCGATCGCCGCCCCAGGGACACCGCCGGCGGCGGGCTGCTGGAGATGTTCATGAAGCTACCGGCTCTCGAGAGCCCCAACATCAATAATAACCCCTACTGCAGCTTTGTTCCTGTAGATGGATCATGTAGCACGAAGGCCGTGGAGGAGGAGCCGATCAGCGGAGACTGGGCTGCGTTCGACCGGCTGCTTGCCTCGCAACTCGACGGCAGCACAAATGGCGCCGGGGAGGCAGGCTGCTTCGGGTTCGAGATCGACTCATCTTCCGGCTGCGGAACACTTGTGGAGGAGAATGAGGAGGATGTGTACCGTCCACGAGGGGATGGCGATCTGTGGAGCTTGACCAGGACAACGTCGGCGATGTCAGACAACATGAGCGGTGCCTCCCGGTAGAAAGAACGGCCGGCCGGCCGGCCTGCTCACAAATCAGAGGAAGTGGAACGGAAATTTAACACAAAATTAGAGCGAGCGATTGGGAAATTTTATTCTAGCAGAACCAACATTCCATCAAAAATTAATTAAATAATAATTGCATGTCGATCGATCACGATATGGAGTGTGCACTCAGCAGAGTATTGTGTGAATATATGGAATGGTACTGATGATGTATATATACGCACGTGCATGTTAATTATATGATGAATGAATGACGACACTAACACACAGTTTGGTTGTGTTAGTTCATGGTGTAAATATTGCCACTCTTTCAGGAGAAGGTAGACGATATAAATGGGGTTAATTCGATCCTACTTTTAAGGGCACTGCCCTCACCTCTCACAAAAGAGGTGGACCCCACAGACATGCAGGTGGGTCCCACCCACTTGCATGTGAGAGATGAGGGCAGTGCCGGTACAGGTAGAATCGAATTTACCATATAAATGGATTGCTATAAAACTGCATGCATGCGATACGTATTTTAGTTGAGTATTTAATTAACATGGAAACCAGATTTTATATTCAAATATTTTCGCAATACATACTTAATAATACGATGTTAGAAAATGGGAATATTGTACTAAATTTTAAACAAGTCCATCTGTAAAGTTATTAATCATCATTTTGGGCAACTTAGATGAATTAATTAACTTACACACGTATGAGCACTTGAGGAATTTTAGGATTATTTAGTTTATGACCTAAAGGCAATCATTATCAATATTCGGTCAAAACAAATCATTAATTAATTTGGCCTAAAAGAATACTCGTTGATTCTGTTTGAAAATTATGAAGAAAGTTGGTTAGGAATGTGATTTTTGGGTTGATTGTTTGTAGATCTTGCTCTATTTGTCAATATAAAAAATGTCAGTATCGAGTCAGTGAAGGAGTTTTTAGCGTTGGTCCTCCGACACTTAAGTTAGTCATCGAACAAATGGAAGGAAGCGAAGTAACAGTAAGCACAAGCATGGATAGTGAATAACGCGTACCTCCGCGCGGTGCATGGACCCCTCTTTATATAGCACCCCAGTGGGCGTCGTGCACGTGCCTCAAGGCGTGGACACACTTCCCTAACCGTCCTATATGAAATGATCTGTCAGGAAAGTGTCTCTGACACCATACCTCAACAAGACATGCAAATTCCTGATGCGGCAATAGAAGTTTCTGTCGTACGATCCGCCTGTTGATCATTCCTCGTTGTCAATGATATTATCTCCCAAAGAGATATAAAAAGGATTTCACTGTTTGCCCGAGCGGGGGAGCTACTCGTCCGGAGATCCTCACCCCATCAACATCAACCGATCTTCTCCATAATCCCTTGGCTCGGTTGATTGTTTCGGCCCGATCGGACCAGCACTATGGTCGCCTTAGCATTCCTCCACTTCGTGATGCGCATCTGATGTTCTGGTTGTAATGCTCTTGGCTGTCCGGGAGTTCCACTCGAACAAGACACTTGCCGATCGGACACTTCGTGTCCGATCGACAACTGCAATAGACCTCCGCTCGACCACCTTTGGTGAGTCCGTTAGTTGCGTTGACCGTCTTGACTTTGACCTCCACATTGACTATTATCTCCACACTTGACCCGCACTTGATGGACCTCCTTTATCACCGTATCATCTGTGAATATTTATCATACCAAATCCAACTTAAATTTAGCATCTATAATTTCAAAATTTAAAAAGAGTTTCAATAATTTACTGGATTTCTATTTTAAAAATTAAAATAACAAGAACGTTTTGCAACAATTACAAAGCCTTATTCTTCTCTAAATGTATCGGCTTGACAAAATATATGAAAATTAAACTCATACAAGCGATCTTCGTCCTTTCAAAATTATGAAAATCAAATTAGAAAACAGACCGCAATAATTCTTATTTTCCACAACAATTTTAATAATCCTCAAATATGCATTAGCAGTTAGCACACTTTCCTGATCTTCCACACATTTTGAAAGAAAAAGCAAAAGCGAAAGAGAGATCATTATTTTTTAATGCGTGCATCTTGCAAGTCTTTTTCCAGACAAATCTCCATGTTCCAGAATGAGAAAAGTTTGCCGTGTTTTGTCGTGATTAAAGTGAGTAGGCCACACATGTCTTAAAAAGTTGGTTTGTATTTTTTTGGTTTTTAGAACATTTAGTTTAATTTTCATTCACCAACTTCTTAAAAAAATGCTGTTTTTATTATTAAGAAAGAATTCCCTTCCTCCAACTAATTACTTAATTGAATCTAATCGGATAAATTAAGAGAAAAGATCAATACACCATGAAAAGTTTTGATTAAAATTAATAATCAGCCTAAGTTGCATGAGTTCTACCAAATTGACCATCACAATGATAATAAAATATATCGTCGGCACAGAGATTCCACGGTCTACTCGTGCCATTTCTTTTTGACTATTTGGCGATGGAATCGGATCTCCATAGATCTCTCTTTCCTCCAATAATTTCGCTTTCCATCGATCATTCATCTTAACTTGACCCTGTCCTTTTTCAGTATCACGTAGGTAGTTAAATTTGGCCTTTTCCATACATACAAAATATATATTTCAGTGCAATTAATATAATGAGGCAATACATACACACTTGAATCAGTTCCTCTCCTGCTGAAACTGTCTTACACTCTTAAATCACGACCAACTTTCCAGTTCTGTTCCATCATCATCACATCGATCCAAACACTTTGCTGATTGAATTCTTGCTTGCATCTGCGCATCTGTCATACAGAAGGCGTATTTACAGACCGATGATCAACATCGATCTTAATTACAGAACAACTGAGCATGCATGCCGTCTTGATATATATAGAAATGATGCAACGTCTAACCGGCTCTGTTCGATGACATTAAATATGTGTTTTGCTCTTTAGCAGCACCGTCTTTATTAGAGTGGACTTATTCATCCCTCCATATCATCATCGCTTGGTTGAAGATTAGGGCTAGCTAGCTAGCTCGTACTTGTCTGCATGAAGCCTTAATTGGGCTAGGGCTTCTACAAGAAGGGTGGAGGACAAGAACACACCAGCTGAAAATTAATTAATCATAATATATATATAATGATCAATTATTTCCTGCCACAGCCCAGAAGATTTAAAAATGTCCTTGGCACCATCAGATGAACAGAATTAATGTGGGTAGGCAATCATGAATTAAGCTGTTAGCAGATCCAGCTTTAGCTAGAGAGATGAGGAGTCCTCGAGAACTTTTTAGATGAGAGTAGACTACTTTAGCAAGGATGTCAAAAGGAGTTGGTGCATCTTTCATTTCATAGAGAGACTGGAGAACCTTCAGCAAAAGTGAAAACACACAGTTTTTAATTAATGCATGATTAAGCAGCTGGTAGGAGAAACTTTTGACATCATCTAGTACAAAACCTGAATTATAAAAAGGTTTGGTTGGGTTATACATGATCAAGGTAATCATCGAGTGGAATTTTTAAACTCAATAAAGCAATTATACGGGTGATGCATGCATGATGTGATTAGATATAGTTATCAGTGTTTGTTAGGGGTAGGTTCATTTGTTTGACTGTCGATGATCAATTAAACCTACCGCATTTTTTTTAATTAAAGTGTTTACCGAAGATTAAGACTAAATATTTCGAATGGTGTGATCGTATGCAGAAAAAAGTATCATGCCATACATGAATAAAGATAGAAGAATACATGGAATACTTGTACAATTTTAGTTATATATTTTCTATGTTTTTTTTTAATATTGTTTCCATTTTGTCGTCGAAGGTTTAGGGTTTCAAACCATAACTCTGACTTTCACTTACGGCTTAGGCCTTCCTATTGGGCCTTCTATTTAGGTGAAATTGGGACTTCTAGTCAGATGAAAATTGGGCCCTTAGTTTCAAACCTAAATCCTAGCTATATCGTCTTTATACTTGAAGGGGGAACATGGCTGAGCTTTTCGAGTTGTCTCTCTAGATCAAATTTGAGGCCTTTTCTTGTCAATTCATTCTCTTAAAGGTGACCTTTTTTTTTTATTAAAAACATGACTAGTTAGGGGGTATGTGTAAGTATTCCGGATTAATTTTAATGTAATCAACTGAGTTAAGTTAGGTCTTTGTATATTTGATATATTGTGTTTGAATGTGCAGAGACTTATGAACATAAGAAATCGACCGGAAGTGCAGCGAGTAAGAAGGATAGCACGGGAAGGAACTTGATGGGCTTGGTGCATCTGAGAGATGAAGAACTGCGGAAAAGTACACAAATAGAGTGAAAAGATGTGCTCAACGCATCAGAGGGACGAGAAGCCAGGAGACAGTCTATTGGAGGAGAAGGTCGGAGTTGGGTTTGGATGAGCACAACTTCAGATGACCAAAGTATGACCCAAGTAACAGAGCCTAAAAATAGTCAACTGAGAAGTTGACCATAAAGACTTGAAGACCTGAGGCGCCTCTGGTGATTGGAGGTGCCTCGAGTATCCAGCAGATAAGATGATGTAAAAGGGAATAAAGGCGCCTTAGTTGACTAAAAGCACCTTGGATTAAAAGTAACTGAGGTACCTCAGGTCAACTAAAGGTGGCTCTAATACTGCAAAACTGTTGTGGAGCTATTGTGATGAGGATGAGATTTTATCTCATTGGAGGCACCCTCAATTTCATTAGAAGCGCCTACAATGCCTCATCAGCAATGGGCACTTGTGACCAAAATGCTATAAATAGAGCATTAGAGGCAGGAGATCAACAACACACTTAGAATTAACTTTCGTACTTCATTTCTGAGCTTCTAATCATTGTAAGGGGCTTCTTCGTCTCAGACTATTGTCGAAAAAGGAGTTTTCTTTTAGTGCTTTCAATTGCCTTAAATTAACAACCACATAAGTTGTAACCAAGTAAATCCTCGAGTCACTTGTTTATTTTTATGTTAATTATTTGATTTTAATTAATTGTGTATCCTTACTAAGCAAGAGAAGGTTTTAATTTGTTTTGCAGGTCATCTATTCACCCTCTCTAGCCGATCCACCTGATCTAAGAAGTGGTATCAGAGTCCGATACAAATGTGGTATCAGAGCCTAGATGCCTTAGAAGGACTAAACGTTAACTAAAGTAACAAGAAATGATCGGATCAAACATTCACCCCACCGAAATTTGAGGGGGAATTCGTAGTTTGGAAGTGTCGAATGAAAGTATTTAAACTGACTTTGATATTCTTCTAATAATTAAATATAGTTTTGAAGCACTCTGGATGAGAATGGAGAAAAAAAGAAGAGCACCAATGGAACAAAAAGTAACAGATAAACTTCATGGCCAACGATATACAACTCTGTCAGAGTTTTGGGAGAAGTTCCTAGAGCTTCATGAAAGAACTCCAAAGACAAAATTGGCAAGATGAGACCTGCTCCGAAATAGACTAACCAACCTCCTGATGAAAGAGGGAGAAAAGGTGGTGCAACTGCATACACAGATCAAAGAACTAATCACTAAACTCAATAACCTTGGAGAAATGGTAACGAAGTAAAATTCACTAAGGTATGCTCTAAATGCATTTCAGAGAACACCGAAATGAATGTCAATAGTAAACTCCGACTATATCTCCAAGGACCTCGAGGTAAGTACTTGAATAAGTTTATTTTTCAACTTTAAAACTTCACGAATCTCTATATGTAGAACTCATAAAAGTAAAAAAGCTGAAATAGAATCTAGCACTCAAGTCTAAAAAGCTCGAACTAGATTCAGAGTCTTCTCTCAACGAAGACGAAGAAACATTTATGGTAAGAAAATTTTTAAAGTTTTTTAAATCTAACAACTTTGATAAGAAACATGCAGCAAAACTACTTTAGAGAAAAAAGAAAAGTAAGATGCTACTGTAACAAATGGGAATGTGGGCATGCCCACATTGCCCACTTTCTTTTGTGGAAAAAGTCCCTTTTACCCCTGAGACAATTCTCATTATAAAGGGTGTGTCCAAGGGTGGTTCATGAGGAAAAAATGAGAGGGGTTGTGAACGTGAGATTTGATTTCACATAGAAGAAGAACATCCAAGGCTACGGGATTTGGTTTGTGAAATTGCGGAGAGCTTTCTGATTCTGTGATCGTTCTTCCGATAGAAGGAGGCGTCTTCCTCCATCCAGCATTTTCTCCTCTCCAAATTTTGTGGCAACGAGGTATGATTTACTATTTCATTTAATAAATTTTTATTATAATCCCAACATTGTTATCAGGGCATAAGTTGTGAAAGCATGAAAATAATCTGTATTACTTGTTGGTGCAGGGAGCACCTAAACGATTGAACCTAAATTTTGATTATGACAATGGGTTTAAAAGTTAAGATGTATTGTGATCTAACAAGTGTGACTGAGCTTGCAGGAAAGTCCTAAGTGTTCTTAGGTAAAAGTCCTAGTGGATTCTAGATAGGTGGAAAACCTTAGGGGAGGTAACCCTAGGTCCTAAGGGGTGGTAACCCTAGGTTATGGAAAGTCTTAGCTGCAGTTAGGCAATGAAGTTCTGGTCCAGTAAACTGGGCAAAGTCTTAGCAGGTTGAAGACGTTAGACGAAATCCTAGAGTCGAGAACTCTAAATGAAAATCCTGGGGGTCATGGACACCAGGTGAAAGATTGACGGGTTAGGGATTGGGTGTCCAGTGGAAAAGTCGTGAAGTCTCGGATGCTGAGCAAAAGTTCAGACGGTCTAAAGGACTGGTCTGGCAAAAGGTAAACTCTCCTGAGAGGAGTAGGTGAGGATGTGTTCCCCAAAAAGGGAACAGTAGGCATCGGTCTGACCCAGAGTTTCAGTGAAACTCAAAGTTAGGACCGGACAGTCCGAAAGCTGTCAAAAATTATCTTTACATGCTATTTACATTATATTCTAACTCTATTTTGCAGGAATACACACTTTGCAAGTTAGAATTTTGGCTTGTTCAATCGACCGAACGTCCTGATCGGTAGACCAAACCCTCAAGCAAAAAGATTAGATGAGAAGCGACTTGATCAGATTTGACCAAGGGATCAGTCGACCGAACCTAAGGTTCAGTCAATCGAATAGTGGATAACCAATGACTTGATCGGACCGGGTTGATCGAAGTAGATAAGCCAGCGAGGACAGCAGGATCGGTCAACGAATGGTGGGATCGGTCGACTGAATGAAGGTTTTATCCGAAGCGAGAACATCTGGATAGGAAGATGGGTAGATGTAGAAGGTTTGGTCAACCGATCAGGGAGGATCGGTCAACCGATCAACGTCGAGTCAAAGACTGATCCCGAGATCAATAGATTTGGATCAGGTCTAGCTTGGCTAAAAAATGGGGTTTGACCAGCAGCTTCGAGGAGAGACATTCAGACATCATTCAGAACTATTTAAGGTCTTGCGCACTGCTTCAGAACGATTCAACAACACACCAAATGCTACTCCAAGAATTGATGAATGACCGCTAATTCTATTGTTATCAGTAACTTGATTTTTACTATTGTACTTCGAGTTTGTAATCATTATTCGAATTATTAGTGATTGCCCAACCAAAACGATCAACAATCGCAAACCTTGGAGTAGGAGTCCTCAAAGGCTCCGAACCAAGTAAAACTCTACCTTGTTAGCGTTACTTTTGCTTTCTTTTGTTTATTCCGCTACGTTTTACTTTGATTAATTTTAAATGAAAAACTGGAAAAAAAAAACCACGAGTGCTATTTACCCCCTTCTAGCACATCTCGATGAGATTAACAATGGGTACCTCTAATGAAAGATGCACCAAGTGTAATAATGGATTTTTACCCCCTTCTAGTACGTCTTGATGAGATTAACTTCAGACGACCAAAGTATCACCCAAGTGACAGAGTTCGAAAATGGTCAACTTAGAAGTTGACCATGAAGACTTGAAGACCTGAGGCACCTTTAGTGATTGGAGGTGCCTCGAGTAACCAGTAGATAAGCTGCTATAAAAGGGAATAAAGGCGCCTCAATTGACTAGAGGCACCTTGGATGAACAATAACTGAGGTGCCTCAGGTTAACTGCAGGTGGCTCTAATGCTGCAGAACTATTGCGGAGCCATTGTGACGAGGGTGAGATTGTATCTCATTGTATACATCAAACTACCAATAACATTGTATATTGTAAGTATCCTGTGATGGTTTTGATGGGATCAACCAAGTCAAGTTAGGTCTTGTTGTTATTTTGATGTCTCGTGTCTAAGTGTGCAAGAACTTAGAAGCACAGGAAGTCGAGCGAAAGACACAACTAGTGAGAATGATGGCACAGGAAAGAGCCGACAGGCTCGGTGCATCCGAGGGACGAGGCGCTGCGGAAGAGTATGCTGGCGGACCAGAATAAGGCGCATGGTGTTTTTGAGGGATGAGAAACTGGAGCGGAGGACTGCTCGAGAAGGTCGAAAAATGGGTTCGGGGGAGCCCTATTCTGGATGGTCGAAATCACTCAAGCGAGCGGAGTCGGAGCAGAAGACCAGGATGAAAAGTTAACTTGAAGTTGGCCGTGGTCTGGGCATCCAGACCGGTCTAGTTTTGCCGAGGCGCCTCACTAATGCGCCCTTGTGCGAAGGTGGTCCGGGCACCCAGAACCCTTATAGGTGCCCTGACCAAAATTTTTATCCAAACATGTTCTATCGCGATCCATTGTGACGTGGATAAACTTTTATCCACACCCAGGCGCCCGGATCTGACCTATAAATGCAATCCTGATTTCTGTAGTTAGAACAACACTTGTAACTGTAGGGGATCGGTGGCCGGTTAGAAGAGGAATTGGATAGCTAGGTCACCCCCAATTGACTTTCTTCTCTACAAGGTGTTAGTGCGTAGCAGAATATACTACACAAAAACAATAAGAACAAGCAAGAAAGCACAAACCCTAACACAAATTCTTTACGTGGTTTGAAGATTGCTTACTCCTACTCCACGGCGTGTCCTTGAGGTGGACGAACCCTTGATTCTCCTGTGGATCAATCCCCGGCAATCTCCGGCTAGCTCTTACTCCTTCTCGGTGGAGTACAACCTCTCACAAAGCTCTCTTCCTCTTATAAGATGAAGACTTAGATTAGGAGGAAGAGAATTGCTTGGAAGCTTTGGACAATTGCTAAGGAGTTATTCAACAAGCATGAGTAACCTCCTTCAACCCCCAAAGCTTCCCTTAAATAAGAGAAGAGAGTTGATCATCATATCAACTCATCTCAGCACCAGTCGACTGGCAAAACCATAAGTCGACTAGTGCTACCGTTGGAGGTAGCCAACGACTACTTAATTCGTAGCACCAACGGTCGACTGCTAGTTTTATCAGTCGACTGGTCGCTGCCAACTGAGCGAACAGAATATCTCTGTTCGCTGGCAGTCGACTGCTAAAACATACAGTCGACTGGTGCAGTCGACTACTAAAACATACAGTCGACTGGTGCAGTTGACTGCTAAAAGTTACAACCGACTGGACTGCACCTTGTTACATACTCACACTCATCTTCTCTGGAGTCGCCCTTGAAGTCCTCTTCCTCGGCCTTCGTCCCTCAGATGCATCCGAGCCCGCGGCTCCTCTCCGTGCCATCCTTCACATTGCCTTGAAGTCCGCTTCCCTCGGCTCCACTCTGTTGCTCCTCATCGGTGGCCCCTCGGATGTTTTCTACACCATCCTTCACTGACTCAAAGATCTGAGCCCTAGGATGAGCTTCCCAAGCTTAGTTGCACCAAGTTTCTCATGTGTGTTTCACCAAGTCCTGCAAGACCTAAACACACATATCAAACACATATGAAAGTCTAACTTAAACTCTTTGACATACACATCAAAATTATGATCATACCGATCAAGCATAGGTCGATTGCACCAACAGTAACAACTTCTGTGCTTACACTTCTAGTTTTGTTCTCTACTTTTTATACTTTCAACGTTGTAAGAGGCTACTCTGCCTTTGGAAGAACGATCCCTTAGTGAGATTTATTTGTCTTAAATTAGCAATCCTCTGATTGTAAGCCAAGTAAATCTTTATTACCTCTATCTTTATTTTATTCATTTCTTTTCTATTGTTTTACAAGTATTTTGCCTAACTTAGTTCCAAGTTCGAGAAAGGATATTCGTTTATCTTTTAGGGTTATTCCCCCCTCTAGCCGGTCGCTAGAGGACCAACAATTGGTATCAGAGCTAGGATACTTCAAAAGGACTAACTATCGATCGAAGCAAAGAAATTAATGGTCAAACCAAGCCTAATCCCGCTAAAATTCGAGGGGGAATTCGTGCACTGGAAACGCCGAATAAAGGTATTCCTAAAAACTGGCTCTGAAATTCTTTTAATAATTAAGTACGATTTTGTAGGTCTAAAAGATCAACAAGGCGTAGAGGAAGAAGAGTACCTCTGGACGAAGAAGGAGCAAAGTGATTTCGTAGCCAACAGCAGAGCGGAATATCACCTTTTAAGTGTATTATCGCTTCAAGAAGTAAATCACATCAGAAACTACACATCGACAAAAGACCTTTGGGAGAAGTTCTTGGAACTCCACAAAGGAACATCCGAAGTGAAACTCGCACGACGGGATATTCTTCAGATCAAGCTAATGAACATCCATCTAGAAAAAGGTGAGAAGCTAGCCGAACTGCACGCAAAGATCAAGGAGTTGATCACCGGACTGGTCACCCTCGGTGAAACAGTAACCAACTGGGATTCGATACGCTACGCACTCAATGCTTTCCTTAGGACTCCAGAATGGACTTCTATAATCGACGCATAGAACATCTCGAAGAACCTGGAGGTAAGTACCCTAGAGGAACTCTTTTCTATCTTAAAATTACATGAAACTAAATGTGCAGGTACAACAAAAGAATCAAGCCAGAATCTAGCACAAAAAGCTACCAAAAAGGATGAACCCGAGTGGGACTCAGATTTGAAGGGAGACCAAGTAGTCTACATGGTGTCATGCCCCGGAGGAGTCCCTGTCCAAAGAAATTTTGATAGCATCTCCCCTGTACGGCGGACAATCTGAAACTTTACTATATCACCATATACCTCAGCCACATCTGACGATAATAAACAAACCACAACATATAGACATCCACGCAGTTTAATAAGCAATGATAATAAGACTCAAAATCCACCCTACTTAACTACACTCATAAAATACAAATCTGACGATCAAATAAACTTACCTCTTCTGCCGTCTAGGCAGGCATATAGTGAAACAAATCCAATTAAAAACCCATCGACAAGTACAATCCATGCAATCTCCAAGTATCAAAACAAAACAAGTCCAAACTAGTCTAGTACATAAAGCCAAAAGATAAATAAACATCCTCGTAGGCTGCAGGGGACTAGCAACTGGAACTCTCTCCTGACAGCATCAACCTGAAATAGTAACGGAGGAGGGTGTGAGTCCAACACTCAACAGGTACAACTGATATACATAGTAAGGAAATAACATCTAGCACTAATCATGCGTACAGTCTCCTGACATAATAAGGATAAATGTAAACTGAGATAAACAGGAGCATAACTGTACTAACCAGGACCAGATATAAATATCACAGAGTCGTCAGACCAAGAAGGATCAATATCCTGTATGCATGTCAAGCATATGCATCCATCCAAATGCAGTAAATAAAATGCAGCAAACACAAACACAACCAATAAATGCATCATGCATATGATGCCCATGACATGTCCTGGTCACCTCTACTCTCCAGTCAGTCGTCTCACACACGATAGTGAGACCGAGTGGGTAGGGTTGTGACAACCGTGCACTCTGTCATCACTACTCCCAATGAGCGATCGAGTGAACGAGATGCTGTCGGAGTACACCTATCCTTCTACCCCAAATCATAAATGGGGGAGCTCAATGCTCTCATCTCCCAGTACACGATGACGGAGAGGGATCTCTGTCCTGCTACAATGCTGCATCACACTAACCCATAAGTGGACCAATGGAGCCCTTGACAGAGCACCTGCTGCAACACACCCTACCTGAATATACCACTAACCCATGAGTGGTCGTGTGTGCAAATATATGTAACTGGCGATGTGCTCAATAATAATGGAGCCGACAATCACACAGCATGCAATCATGCGAATGGTGTATGACACTGAGCATGGCAATATCCTGTACCAATCCATATATATATAATGTGTACCCTATAATAAATTGACCTAATCAATGGTCTAGGTACATAGGTCAGATAAGGAATCAAAAACCCTAGGTCCTGAACATATCCAACTCCATAAAATATGTACCAACAATATACATGGATCAAAGCAAAAGGGTCTAGGTACACAGATCAGATATGATATAAAAATATAGGTACACATGCCAGATAATAAAAATCCAGAATCTAGTCCTAAACTCAGTAAAGCATGGTATGTCACTTACTCTAGGAATTAAGGTACTCATGGCAATAATCACAAAGTATAAACCTGGATACATAACAAGCGACAAAACAAAACATGCTATGGGTATCAAACCGTGACATACCAAAGACAAACATGATCATTGCTTGTAGCTATAAAATACTATGCATATCCAATTGACAATATCATAAAAGATAAGTCAAGAGGTACCCGCCTCCAATAGGAAGGTCCAATCCAGTCCAAATCCGATGTCGAGATGCTCGTCTCGTGTCAAAGTCCTGTGTCACCAATATATATATGTATCTTTATTTAGCTACCTTCAAATAAATTTAAAATAGCCAAATAAAATCCTCCAAACCAATTTAGGGAAAAACCCTTATCACATAACCATTATCCCACCTAAACAAAATCTAACGATACAATGGGGTAGTTACCAAACCCTCAATCCACCACTAGATCAAGAATCCAAACTTAAATTCCATTTACACATGATTAATCATCTACATAATCGATCACCTAATTCAAACACATAAGCAATTATGTATGTACCAATTCCTACCTAAATTAAATCCAACTCTGAAACCTCAGCCGATGATCCACAGTCGGAGCAAAGTAATGTTGTTGTCCTCCACATCAAATGTTCCCTAACCAACACATTATATTTAAATTCCAATTTCCTTATAATAATCATAACCAGTTAATGATACCATTCTCCATCTATTATCTACAACAAAGAACAAATTCTTTACACTTTACCTCAATTCACAGCCCTCCACAACCAATGATCGCAGCTGCTGGAATCCAAGAAAAACCCACCGAGCAACCCCTTCCAGCCGAAACCCTTCACTGCACAGAATCGGAGGAGATCAAGAATCCAGCGACAGTGCTAGGGCACGGTGATGTCGGCTGCTGGTGCTAGGGCTAAGGAGGAGCAACAACTGGCGATCAGTGGCATTTGCGAGTGTCGACGCCGTCAGGCAGAGACGAGAGGAAGGCGGACGGCGCTAGGGCAGAGGCGACGGGGCGCTGGGTCAGACCTAGCGGCCAAGAAGATGGCTAGGGAAAAACTCTGGGTGTCGGCGCAAAGAGAGGAAAGGAGACTCGGTCGGCGGTCGCTCGAGCGTCGCTGGCACTAGGGCACAAGGATGGCGGCGCCGGCAAGGCATAGTGGCGTCGCTGGCGGCAATGGGCGTCGCTGGCGCAGATAGGAAGAAAGGTTTGGCTCAAGGAGGAATACGGAGAAGAAGAAGAAGATCCTCGGCTGGATCGAGAGAGAACAGGAGAAGGAACGAGAAGAAGGAAGAGGGATCGGCGAGGGAGAAGTAGGGAACCGCATGGTAGAGGAAACGGGGGAAAAAGAAATAAAGAAAAAGAAAAGAAAAATAAAAAGGAAAATCAACATTTCCTCATTTAACTGGGGTAGCCTAAACAGGCTTTCCCGGGACCCATTTTTATCCCCGTAAACTCATCCATACAAGCTCCGAAAAATTCCCGAAAAATTTCGAAAAATTCTCTTATCATTATTCGTCATTTTTTGGTATTTTACATTCTCCCCCACTAATAAAAATTTGATCCCTAAATTTCGTTATCTACCATCAGCAAATACTAACAACAAGTAAAGAGTATAAATGCTGAACGGTAAATTAAATCACATACCTCAAGTGAAAAGGTGGGGGTATCAAGCTCGGATAATATCCTCGAGCTCCCAAGTAGCCTCCTCGTCCGTATGATACTGCCATCCGACTTAAACCGGTCGGATAGTCTTGTTCCGCAACTGACGCTCTTTCCGTTCCAGAATCCGTACCGGAACCTCCTCGTAGGTAGCGTCAGGCTGAATAAGAACTGAGATATCTGTCAACACACCTGCTGAGTCAGCTACGTATCTCCTGAGCATAGATACGTGGAATACGTCGTGGATGCATGCCCAGGACGGTGGTAGTGCCAGACGATAAGCTACTGCTCCAATCCTCTCCAAGATCTACAAAGGTCTAATGTATCGCGGAGCTAGCTTACCTCTGAGGCCAAATCTCTTCACCCCTTTCATGGGTGAAATTCGCAGACATACATGATCGCCTGTAGAAAACTCCAGGGGCCTGCGTCTCCATTCAGCATAACTCTTCCGGCGGTCCTACGCCTCTGACATCCTCCGTCTGATAGTATGGACCAACTCTACCTCATGCTAAGCTCTATGAGGTCCCAACAACTGGGCCTCCCCAACCTCATCCCAGAGGGTGGGTGTCCGACAAGGCCTACCATACAACACATCAAACAGTGCCATCTGGATAGCCGAATGAAAGTTGTTGTTGTAGGCGAACTCTACCAATGGCAAATGGCCCTCCCAACTGCCTCCAAAATCCAATACACACAATCTCAGCAAGTCCTCTAGAGTTTGAATGGTCCACTCTGACTGTCCATCTATCTGCGGATGGAAAGCTGTACTAAATCGGAGCTGAGCACCCAAGGCCTGCTGCAGACTCTGCCAAAGACGATACGTGAATCGGGGGTCTCTTATCCGAAATAATAGTCAAAGGACAATCATGAAATCTGATGATCTCCCGACAATACAGATCTGCCAATCGATCCAGGAAATCAGTCTTCCGGATCACTAAGAAGTGTGCGGATTTGGTTAATCAATCTACGATTATCCAAATCGCGTCATGGCCTCGTCGTGTCCTCGGCAACCCACCACAGAGTCCATAGTAATATGTTCCCATTTCCACTTAGGAACAGGAATCCGCTGAAGTAAGCCGGCAGGTCTCTGATGCTCGGACTTCACTTGCTCAAGATATCTTGCTACAAATTCTGTGATGTCTTTCTTCATACCATTCCACCAGTAGAAACGTCTAAAATCTCGATACATGCGGGTCTCATCTGGGTGGATCGTAAATCGAGAGCGATGAACCTCCTGAAGTAGCTCCTGTAAGACCGAATGAAACTGAGGTACGCGTAATCCGCCTTGGAAGTATATAACACCCTCATCGTCTCGTGTGAACTCGGTCTGCTGCCCGGAAGCTATCTGGCTGCCAATAAACTACAAATGCTGATCACCAGCCTGGGCCTCTCGGATCCTCGTCCTGATCGACGACTGAGCAACCATGGTAACAAGAATACCCTGCTCTGTCTGTCCCCTCTCCTCAAAGCCTAACTCAGAGAATCCCTTAATCAAGTCCGTAACCACAACTCGGTGGCACGCTAAAGTCCCTCTGGACTTCTAGCTGAGTGCATTGGCAACCACATTAATTTTTCCCCGGGTGGTAGCTAATGGTACAATCAAAATCCTTCAGGAATTTCATCCTTCTCCTCTGTCGAAAATTAAGCTCCTTCTGAGTAAAAATATATTTGAGGCTCTTATGGTCAGTGAGAATCTCAAATGTAATGTCGTATAGATAACACTGCCAAATCTTCAAGGCAAAAATAATAGCGATCAGCCACAAGTCATGTACTTGGTAGTTCTCCTCATACTCCTTCAACTGCCGAGAAGTAGGAGACTACCCTACCGTGCTGCATCAAAACAGTGCTCAAACCCTGTAGAGAAGCGTCGGTATAGAGTACGAATCCATCCTCTCCAAAAGGTAAAAATCAAAACTGGAGCCGACACTAATCTCCGCTTCAGCTCCTGGAAGCTGGTCTCGTAGTCCTCGAAACATGTGAACTTCACGCCTTTCCTGGTCAGGCGTGTCAGTGGCATAGCAACGCATGGAAAACCCCCCAACGAGCCTCCGGTAATAACTAGCTCGCCAAAGGGAGTTGCGAGTCCCATGTATAGACTCTGTCTACTCCTAACTGTACAACCTCTATCTCCTATGGAACCACGGTATACTCCTACTGGTGATCGTGTGTCTCAAATATTTCACAGAAGATAACCAAAATATGCACTGCTGATCTTCACATATAGACGTTTCCGTCGAATCATCTCTAGAACTATGCGAAGATGGTGTACGTGACTCACCTCGGATCCGAAATAGATCACAACATCGTCAACAAAGACAATGAAAACTGATCCAAACATCCTAGGAATACCCAAATCATCGAGTCCATGATAACATCTAGGGCACCGCAAGCTCTAATGGTAAAACCAAAACACATAATGTCCGTATCACAGACATTCTTAACCATAAAATCCTCGACAATAAACAGATCTGATCACCAACGATATAACTGTGGCTGATGTATATTGTGCATATAGAAATGATTCAGATTGTCAGCCGTACAGGGGAGGTACTGCCGAAATTTCTTCGGACAGGGACTCCTCCTGGGCGTGACACATGGTAAGGAAATTTAGAAAATTTTTTAAATCTTACAATTTAAAGAAATACAGAATAGAAAAAATCCAAGAAATATAAGAAAAGTTCGATGCTACCAATGTCAAAAAGAGGGACACATAAAGGAGGACTGCCTAGAACTCAAAAAGGAAAAAGACAAGAGACCCAAACAAAATAAGCACAAGAATCTCAAGGCCACTTGGGACAAAAGCTCATCATCTGAGTCAGAAATAGAAGTATGTGTCGGACTAGCACTGATGGCTAGCCATGAAGAACAAAGCACCTCAGAAGCCAACATCGATAAAGCGGGAGTGACTTCAGATGAATGCAACGAAGCAAGGGGAAATCAAACTTCAGATCTGATATGGTAAGTGAGGTATGACTCTTACCTCCTGATTAACTATATTATGATATTAAATCAATATCTAAATCTATGTGCAAATTGAAACTAAAAATGATAAATTGGAAAAGGAAAACTTAAAAATAAAAAGAATCTTGGCAAAATCTTGTTTAATAAAGGATGTTGAAAAATTAAAAATTGAAAATTTAAATTTAAATGATCAAATAGAAAATTTAAAAAATTTTGCATGTTTAAATTTTTTTGCTTCAAATTTTAGGAACTATAAAGGATTAAATTGGTATTATAGATTTCACAAGAGTCAAATTAGAATAGTAACAAAAACATACATCCTAAGAAAATACCTGATTAATTCAGTTGGAAGGAACCTACACTGCATTTCAAAATCATGCTTAGTTTAAATTATACATATTTCTAATTTTAATTTAATTTAATATTTAGCTTTTAATTTTCCAATATACCAAAATAAATTTCTTCATACAATTTTTTTTTCAAAATTAATTAGCTATTAATTTTTCTGAAAAAGAGGATTTTATTTCGCATCTATAAAAAAAAATTAAAATTGTTTGAGCATTGTATTATTTTTTATGAATTTTCATTCAAATATTATATCTTGCAAATTAAAAATATCTCATAGATTTATTTTTACAAAATTTATTTTTCCATGAAAATTTATTACATTCTCTATCCAAGAAAAATCTTATGAATTTTTTTACTGTTATTGAAGTTTCTGTGAATTTTCTATTAAAATATTAATTTTTAGTATTAAAAATTCTTGAATACTCAATTTTCAAAAATAATATTTTTTTAAAAAAATATTTTACTCTATTATATTCTCAAAAAAAAATTTAATTTTTTTTTAAACCTCAAAACTATTTTCTTGAACATTTTTAAGAAAAATTCATCCTTCTTTAGTAAATAATTATTTACCATTTAAATTTATTTTATTTTCTCGTGAAAATTTTATCCCAGTTTTAGATGTGTCTAATTAACTTTTATAAAAGTTTTCAAAAAATTTCAAAAAATAAAATGATTTTTAGAATTATTTTTGTTTGAAAGTTTTTTAAACACAAAAATCAGAATTTCGAGTATAAATTTTTTTAAATTTTCCTAATTGTAATTCACTAGTTTTAATTTCAAGTATAAATTCCTTAGACCTTATTTCAACTTAATTTAGTAAGAAACCCTTATTTTTAATGTGATCAAATGGGGAGAGCTAGAAGTTAAGTTTAAGGAGAAGATATATTCTTTTTAAAATATTGCATATCTATTGTTTCAAAACTTACAATTTCATTTAATGTCTTTAATTTAATATCTTGTTTTAACCCTAACTTGGGTTGATCCACATTAAAAAATGAGAGATTGTAAATACTTTGTGATGATTTTGATATGATCAACCAAATCAAGTTAAGTCCTATTGTTATTTTGATGTCTTGTGTCTATGTGTGCGAGAACTTAGGAGCATAGGAAGTCGAGCGAAAGACACAGCTAGCGAGAAGGATGAGACATAAGAGAGAGCCGACGGGCTCGGTGCGTCCTAGGGACGAGGCGCTATGGAAAAGTACGCTGGCGGACGAGAAGCCGGAGCGGAAGACTACTCGAGAAGACCGGAAAATGGATTCGGGTGAACCCCATTCTGGATGGCCAAAATCACCCAAGCAAACGGAGCCGGAGCTAAAGAACCGGATGAAAAGTCAACTTGAAGTTTGTTGGTGCAATCGACCTCCAAAGTTTTAATGTCCGACAAATATGTTTAAGTAAGTTTAATGGAGTTTGATCATGGGAAGTCCTAGTCATGGCTAGGCAAGGGTGGGAAGTCAACCGAGTGACTAGTCCTAACTGCGATTAGGCAAGGGAAGTTCTAGTTGCAGGCTAGGCAAGGGAAATCTTGGTAGATCGTGGAAGCCAAGTGGATTTGATAGGTCTGGAGGACCTGATCCCTAGTGATCCTGTCCGAAAGCTGAATCAACGAACGTTGGCGTAGATCTCCGATTGGTCGTACGAAACTCCGGCGAACCTGTACAGAAGTCGGGCCGGGAAGGGATTCCCAGCTGTGACCCTCCGACGCTCAAGTCAGGCAAGCTAACAGTGAAGAAGTGGCTCCAAAAATATCAGAACGTGTACCTCCGGTGAAGTATAGGGCTCCTTATATAGAGCGGTGAAAGAACTCATGCACACATACCGAGGTAAACACGTGTTCTTAGCCCATACCTCGGTATGTGTTTGTCAGAGAGCTTACCTGACACCATACTGCTACAGTACAGGCACACTTTCGATGGGACAGCAGAACACCTCGTCGCCAGATTAGGAGTATGGCCTAGTCATAGGACTTGACAGCTGTCATAAGATATAAATTGTCCTTCTCTCCCTACCCCATGACGGGGCGTCCGTCCGGCCGGCACTCATCTTACACCCGGCCGGACGGCACTCACATCCCGTCCGGCTCTCCGTATGCCTTGGTATGCTGGGGAGATCCTCGGTAAGGTGTTGTGGGGACTGCTAGAAGTATGTCACCTTGTCTTCGGCTGAGCATGACTTCCGCTCGGCCCTTCGCTACTGTTCAATCGAGCGCCGGAACCCCGACTCCTGTCGGGACGCCTTTTGCCATCGGTTATTCACCGATCGGCCGGTCGGGAGGTCAGCCCATCGTTCTCCTGTCGGTCGATCGGTCCGTCCTTCTCTTATGAATCCGGTCGGCTCATCCTTCTCCGATGGACCACCTGGACCTTTGACTTCCACGTGGCGTTGACCCCTCAAAATGGGGGTCCCCTGTTATAACCGCTGGATCACTTGCCTCCCCCTCAAGTCTAGTCGAAGGAGGCGAGGTCCGACTGACTGGACTGCCGATCTGCCTGAGTAACGGTCTCTACACTACTCCGCGGCCAGGCATAGGGATGCTCATCTGGTCGGCGGTGTCTTGCCCATGCCTTGTATTCCCTTGGAATCCATGCCGAATCCTCTTCTCTACTGCCTATCACGTGCGTTGCGTGCGGTAAGGGGCGCTCATTAAATGTAACCCGTATCCTGCTGACACGTGGCGATCTTACTTTTGTCAGGGTATGGCGGTGGCGTCACCTCCGATGGGACAGCCGCTGTTTGAAATGAACGGCTGGATGATGACCTCGTTCTTCACGACCTGAATCGGACGGCTAAGGCCGTACGAGGCTAACGTTATAAATCTCGCGGCCTCCTCTCTCCGCCGCCTTCTTCTTCATCGACCTTCGACCTCCTGCTGCTCTTTCTGCTCCGGCGACCTTGTGTTTCAGCTCCCCGACAAACCCGAGGCCCTTTCGATCATCCCTTTTGCTCGTAAGCCTTCCTTTTCCTCGCACCCTCCTTCTTTTTTCTGTTAGTTGTCCCCTTCAAGTCTACCACCTTTTCTTTCTTGTTCGAACCCTTCTTTTTGCCTCGAATTTCTTACTGTGTTTCGCCCATGACTAGCACTTCCCAGTCGACCGCCGGCGCTCCTGGTCTTTGGTACACGACCATGGAGAGCCGGTTTGACGAGGAGGACGCGCTGCGCTTCGCTCGGACTTATGACATCCCTTCCGACCACCACATAGTAATAGCCACCCCAACCGATCGACCTTATGAACCGCCGCCCGGCACCGTTCTTTTCTTTCGCGACCAATTTTTGGCCGGGCTACGCTTTCTACCCCATAAGTTTTTCTTGCAAGTTTGCAACTACTTTCGCATCCCGCTCGGCCAGCTAGTTCCGAATTCCATCAAGTTGCTGAGCGGGGTGGTAGTTTTGTTTAAACCGAATAACATCCCGTTGGACCCCAAGGTGTTCCACTACTTCTACTACCCTAAGCAGGCCGAATGGGGTACTTTTGTTTTCTAATCTAGGATAGGTTTTGTCCTTTTTGATAATATGCCGAGCTCCAATAAACATTGGAAGGAGCACTTTTTCTACGTGCGTTTCCCCGAGCTACCTGCCTTTCGTATCAAATGGCAAACGGCGATGCCAGCGCAACCGGAGCTCGGCAAGTTCAGGGGCGATCCGGCCTACCTTCATGCAGCCGATCGACTGGTCGGCCATCAATATCACATCGACAAGCTGCTCCTTCCGGGAGTACTGTATATATTCGGCTTGTCCTCTATCCCAGCCGATCTACCTTGCAGCATGAGTAAGTTCTCTTATCTTCCCGTTTCTTTTGTTCTAATTGATTTATTCTTTATTTTTGCAGCCGAAGTCATGTGGCGCGCCAAGGCTACCGAGCGACTGAAATTGAGAGCCGCCGAGATCGAGGCGGCCAAGAATAGGGAGGTCACCGAGCGGAGTTTGGCCTCAGCTGGTCCGGCCAGCGAAGAGGGTGAGGGGACTCAGACTGTCCCCGAAGCCTTAGACGCTCCTGCCTCTCTCGGCGAAGCTGCGGGCGATCTCGAGCCTTCTACTCAAGTCGAGGTAGAGGGTCGTTCGGCCGACGACGTTCCCCTGGCAACTCGGAAGTGCAGACGGCCAGAGCTAGCCTCTCAACCAACTCCATTTGATGAACCGCAGTCCAAGCGGGGCGATGAAGCTCCAGTGCTATCCGGGACGGTCTCTATAGAGAGTACCCCCCACGTCGCGTGGCTCTCCAAGGGCTATCTCTGAGGTGCCGCCCTCCAGTCCTCCCCGAACCCTACGGCGTCTTAAGCGGTTGGGCGATCGTCCTTCTTCCTCCACCGGTGAGCCGTCCGGTAAGGCCGTTGCGCCCCTGGGTGATTCGAGCGGCCTGAGATTGATAAAAACTGTCCTGACTCCCGGTCAGCTGGGCGACAACAATCTACAACAGGCGACCGGGGTATATTCTTTACCATGTTAGTTATTTGGGTTTAGTTTCTAACTTGCTCCTATCCGTTTGCAGAATTGGGTTGAGCAGATTGCAATCAGCAATCGCCTAGCCGAACTGGAGGACGAGCTGAAGAAGCTCAAAGCCGCAGGAGATAGCAGACAGTCAATCGCCGCTCTGGAGAAGGACAAAAAGCTGCTGGAAGCCGAACGGGGTAAGTCCTCCGGCTTGTCGAGCGAAGTGGCTCGACTCGAAGCTTTGGTCAAGCAGCGGGACAAGGAGATAAAGACCGCTACCACCCGGAAGCTTAAAGCCATCGATGACATGGATATGATGAAGGTAGAGAACCGGGGGTTAGAGCAGCGGGTTAAAGAATTGGAAACCTCATTATCCGCCGAACGGGAGGGTCGTTCGGCCGACCAGGCTAAAGCGGAAGGGGCTCTGAAAGATCTTCAAGCTGCCTTCAATGCTTCTAAAGCTACTTTTAAAGAATATTAGGACGGGGAGCCTGGCCGGTCGGCGGAGGTGCGCAAAGCATTCGTCCGTTCGGATGAATTTGGCGAAAGGTTTAGCGACAAGCTATCCTTAACTTTTGAAGAGGCGATCAAAGTGGCAGTGGACTATCTGAAGACCAAAGGCCACATACCCGTCGAGCTGTCCGTTCCCCCCGAAGATTTGGCGGCTATGATGGGCTCCATCCCCGACTCCCTCTTTAATTTCGATGATAGTGAATGAGGGGCTTATGAAATTTCTCTCAAGTGTGCAATCTTTTGTATGCCTACCGTTAGGGGCGAATATAATAAATTTTGTCTGTTCGCCACTCGACGTAAACGGATAGTCTCCTTTTGTTATTTGTTTGTTCGAACCGCGTCCAATCTTTAACTTTCGTCTCGGTCTCAGTTTTCTCGCGTCCAAGTACATTTTATAAAGGAGCCGCTCGACCGCACGATGTCTTCATTCTCGCCCTTAAGGCAGGCCCGGTCATGGGCCGGCCGTTACAACCGAGTAAGACCTTGCAGAAAGTTATCCGTCCGGAGGATTTATAGACTCCGGTTGTTCGCCTTTGAACGTCGAATTTTATCGTCAGCGCCTGACGACCTTCCGCTCGGCAGGTTTATAGACGTCGGCTCGTCTCTCAATTTTTAACGTCGGAGCTCGACGGTCTTCCGCTCGGCGGGTTTATAGACGCCGGCTCGTCTCTCGATTTTTAACGTCGGAGCTCGACGGTCTTCCGCTCGGCGGGTTTATAGACGCCGGCTTGTCTCTCAATTTTTAACGTCGGAGCTCAACGGTCTTCCGCTCGGCGGGTTTATAGACGCCGGCTCGTCTCTCGATTTTTAACGTTGGAGCTCAACGGTTTTCCGCTCGGCGGGTTTATAGACACCGGCTCATCTCTCGATTTTTAACGTCGGAGCTCGACGGTCTTCCGCTCGGCGGGTTTATAGACGTCGGCTCGTCTCTCGATTTTTAACGTCGGAGCTCGACGGTCTTCTGCTCGGCGAACACATTAACCATCCTTTAAATCATTTTTGCTTCCTGCATTACAAGGACATGGGCGACTAGAATATACACAAAAATGAGTTACATCAGTGCACCTTTCACCCAGCTCGATAAGGCTGGAGATGATTCGCGCTCCAAGGTCGGTCCAGCTACCTCCCGTCTTCATCCTCCAAATAGTAAGCGCCCGATCGGAGCTTTTCGATGATTTTAAAGGGGCTTGTTCAAGGAGCTTCTAGCTTGCCGACGTCGCCGACCGGCTTTACTTTCTTCCAGACAAGATCACCACCTGGAATGATCTGGGGATTACGCGCCAGTTGTAATTCTGCTTCATTCTTTGCCGGTACGCCATCAGCCGGACGGACGCCTTGGCTCTCTCTTCTTCGACCAAGTCCAGCTATATGTTCCTCCGCTCGGCGTTGTCATTATCATAATTCTGGATCCGAGCGGACTCGACACCAACTTCGACAGGAATAACCGCTTCACCGCCATACACCAGATGGAAGGGCGTGACGCCAGTTCCTTCCTTTGGGGTCGTTCGGATGGCCCATAAGATGCCTGGCACTTCATCCACCCAGCTACCTCCCATATGGTCGAGCCGAGCCTGCAAAATACGAAGAATTTCCCGATTGGCTACTTCGGCTTGACCATTGCTTTGGGGATATGCCACGGACGTGAAGTGTTGTTCGATGCTGAAGCTTTTGCACCAATCTTCGAGCAATTTTCCTGTGAACTGTCGCCCGTTATCGGAAATAAGTCGACGGGGGATGCCGAACCGACAGATGATGTTCTGCCAGATAAACTTCTTGACCATCTGCTCGGTGATCTTGGCTAGCGGCTCGGCCTCCACCCATTTGGAAAAATAATCGACTGCCACTAGTAAAAATTTCCGCTGTCCGGTCGTCATAAGGAATGGACCCACAATATCCATTCCTCATTGGTCGAAGGGACAGGACACAGTGGCTGCTTTCATTTCTTCCGCCGGTCGGTGGGAGAAGTTATGGTACTTCTGGCAAGAAAGGCACGTCGACACGGTCCGAGCGGCCTCTGCTTGTAAGGTTGGCCAGAAGTATCCGGCCAGCAGGATCTTCATAGCCAGTGATCGTCCGCCCGGATGTCCTCCGCATGATCCTTGATGTACTTCTTGGAGGATGTAAGCCGAGTCTTCCAAGCTCACGCATTTCAACAGCGGGCGAGAGAAAGCCTTCTTGTAGAGTTGATCGCCGATAAGTGTGAACCGGCCGGCTCTCCTCCTTAACAGCTGGGCTTCATTCCGATCGGACGGTGTGGCGCCCGAGCGCAAAAACTCCATGATGGGTGTCCTCCAGTCGCTTGGAAACGTGAGGCCCTCCATCCGGTCGATGTGAGCCACCAAAGATACTTGTTTAATTGGCTGCTGGATGGCGACCGGCGTTATTGAGCTCGCAAGTTTGGCTAACTCATCGGCTGCTTGATTTTCCACTCTGGGTATCTTCTGGACAATGATTTCTCTAAAATTGGCTTTAAGCTTCTCAAAGGCTTCAGCGTAGAGCTTGAGCCGAGCGTTGTTAATTTCAAAAGTGTCAGATAGCTGCTGAGCGGCCAACTGCGAATCCGAATGAAGCGTTACCCGACCGGCTCCCACATGCCGAGCTGCCTGCAAGCCGGCTATGAGGGCTTCATACTCTGCTTCATTGTTTGTAGCTTTATAATCCAGCCGGATGGATAAGCGCATCTTTTCTTCCTGGGGAGAGAGCAGCAATACTCCAATCCCGCTTCCGAGCCGAGTGGACGATCCATTCACATATATTCGCCACATAGCTTCTGGCTCTGGATTCTGCACCTCAGTCACAAAATCCGCTAAAGACTGCGCTTTAATTGCCGAGCGGGGTTGATATTGAATGTCGAATTCACTCAACTCCGTTGTCCACTTAATAAGCTGTCCGGACGCTTCTGGATTCAATAATACTCGTCCGAGCGGACTATTAGTTTTGACAATGATGGTATGCGCCAGGAAGTATGGACGAAGGCGCCGAGCGGCGAGGACCAGAGCGAAGGTCAACTTCTCGAGCCGAGTGTAGCGAGATTCAGCATCTTTTAAAATATGGCTCAGAAAATATACAGGCTCTTCTCTGCTCGCCCTCACTAATGCCGAGCCGACTGCTTGCTCATTTGAAGATAAATAGATACAAAGAGGCTCACCTACGGCTGGCTTGGCTAGCACAGGTAGAGAATTCAGATATGCCTTCAGTTCTTCAAACGCCTGATCGCATTCCTCGTCCCAGTGAAATTTAGTGGTCTTGCGCAATATTTTGAAAAAGGGCAGGCTCCGGTCGGCGGTCTTGGAGATGAATCTGGACAGAGCAGTTATCCGACCGGTCAGACGCTGCACTTCCTTCAGATTTCTTGGAGGCGGCATATCTTGTAGAGCTTTCACCTTGCTGAGATTTGCTTCGATACCCCGCTCGGTCACAATGTAACCCAAGAAACGCCCTCTTTTTGCTCCGAACAGACACTTCTGGGGGTTTAGCTTGACTCTGTTGGGGTTGCAAGGTTGCAAACATAGTCCCACATTGAAAACACATGGAAAAGATCATGGGTTTATAAGAGAAAGATATCTCCATTGGTATGAGGCCTTTTGGGGAGAGCCCAAGAGCAAAACCATGAGGGCTTAGGCCCAAAGTGGACAATATCATGCAATTGTGGAGATATCTAAATTCTTTTCGATCCTACAAGTGGTATCAGAGCAAGGTTGCTCTTTACCGGAATCACCGCCGGAAGGGGCAAACATATCAAGAAAAGCTAGAGGGTGAAGAAGTTGGAGCAAATTCTTCAAGTTCAAGATTCTATCAAGCTCAACTTCAAGATGCAATTCCAAGATGGACTTGGATTTGACACAAGGGTGGCTCCACCATACACATCGGCAAGCTTCGATTCTTGGAGATCAAGAATCGAAAACTTTCTTATGATGGAGATAGAGCAATGGTTTGCTCTAATGGAAGGCTTCAAAGCTCCAACGAACTCCAAGGGCAAGCTTCTAAAGAAAAGCAGATGGAGCTCAGAGCAAATTCAAAGGGGCGAGGCAAATGACAAAGTGACCAAGCTTCTGGTCAACTTATTGCCTAGCCACATCTTGGCTCGAGTTGGAGAATTCGAAGATGCCAAGGAGCTTTGGAGCAAATTGGCCAAGCTTCATGAAGAGATCCCCTCCACTGTACAAGATCATGAAGAATCCAAAGAGGGTGACTCTTTGGAGCAAGACCAAAAGGAGGATTCCGAGGTTGATAGATGCTCAACCTCCGAAGAAGAGGAAATCCAAGATGCTTCATCCTCAAGGGAATGCAACGAAGGGAACAAGGAGGGAGCATACTCCTTGTTTCATATTCAAGATGATGAAGCCTCCACCTCTAGGATTGAGGGGGAGCAATCCTTGGTGACACCGGATCAAGAAGAAGGAGAAGCTTCTACATCCGGATCAAGAGAAGAAGAGGAGGAAGAAGCTTCTACCTCCACAAGTCAAGAAAAATCAAATGGAGGAGAATCAAGGTCCTATCAAAAGGAAGTTTCTACCTCTGGATCCAAAGAAAAAGATTCCACCCCTACAAGCAAAGGTATGAATATTTCAATTAATAATAAAAATCATATAATATGTTTTGAGTGTAGGGAAAGTGGGCACTACAAGAGCAAGTGTCCCAACTTGGCCAAGAAAAAGGGTCAAGTGACACAAAAGGGCAAGGAGAAGCCCAAGGAGACCACCCCCGGGACAAAGAAGAGCAAGGAGCACATTGTGTGCTTCTTGTGTCAACAAAAAGGGCATTACCGAAGTCAATGCCCCAAGGGGAAGAAGATGGTCAAGGCTCAAGGAGGCACTAGTCAAGGGGGAGCCTCCAAGGTAAAGAAGAAGGTAACATTTATTGAGCCTACCCCTTTACGTTATGGTAAAAAGGAAAATAGATCAAATTTTTATCATTTTAATGCAATTTACCATAAGAATAGAAAGCATGAGGGCATTAAGGAAAAACATGTGGCTCTACATGCCAAGACTACCCAACCTAAGGTCAGGAAGGTAGATAGACATTTGGGCAAGAACACTAAGGATAATAGATACAAGCCCAAGAATAAAAATGCTCATGGATCAAATGAAAAACCAAAAACTAAGGACTTAGTGATAGAAAATCAAGTCTTGAGATCAAGGCTTGATAAAATGGAAAAGACCCTAAAAAGGATGGAAAATATCCTATTAGGGCAAAATGAGCATAACCTAGGTTTAGGGGTACAAAAGCCATCCAATGGCCATAGAGGTTTGGGATACAAACCAAAGGCTAAGAAGGATGTGCCCTCTTACCATAGAGTTCCATATAGTTATGGAACAAACCCTAGGTCTAGTGGTCAAGCCAAAAATACTAGGGAAGTCATCCCTAAGAGTATTTTTGCAATAAATGTGACTAAGACTTCTAAGAAGTCTAAGAAAGTCACAAACAAGGTCACAAGGGAGGTTATCCCTAGAGTTGACCTAGAAAATGTGACCAAGGCTTCTAAGAAGCCCAACAAGGTCACTAGGAAGGTATCTAGGGAAGTTATCCCTAGTGAGTACCTAGAGCATCCAAGGAGCACCAATAGGTGTTGGGTTCCTAGGAGCATCTTCTCTACCCCATAGATGGGTTAGAGAGTGTCAACTCCGATTAGAAGGGTAGTTAACCCAACTTTGAGGAAATTGACACTCAAGGAGCATTTTCAAGGTTTTAGTTAACCTTTGAAAATGAAATGGAATTATTGATTACTCCTTGAAAGAGTAAAATGTGTCAAATGGTGAAAAATTATTTTTATCTTAAAATGGCACAAATTGGGAAAACCATAAGAACTATCAAGTTGGGATTTTGGTATGTTCTTAGGCAATTTAAGGCAATCCGGGCCTTAAATTTAAAAGTGCTACTCTTGAGGAAACATGGAATATGCCAACATTTGAGGACATGTTTATTTTCAATTGGCATACATTAAATCAAGGAAATTAGAAATGCCAATTTAGGTTTTGGCATTCTCTTGTAGCACTTTAGGGCAATCTAGGTTTAAGGTGTAAGTTTAGCTAAGACTTTAAGGATACGTAGATAGTTAATCTAGGTATATTTTATTTATGCTAAATCTTGCCATGATTGTTTGCCCATCATATGCCATGACATCATGTCTAGTTTTTGCATTCATGTTTTATCATGGAAAATCCAAAAATACCATGTCATGACATTCATACATCATGTAGTAATAGGATATTTTCTTTTGAAAATTATTCTCTGTTGATGTATGCCATAACATAATCATGCATTTAGTTTAATTCCTTGTAATTAAGGACGAATGGCATTTAACGACACTTATTAACAAGTGACATCCTGGGTGGATGTCTAATATCTCTAAAATGCCTAGATAGATATGCATGATCCCTAGAATAGGGCAAAACCAAATTTTACATCTCACAAAGACCTCTAAGGTGACTTGTATTTGTTTTAGTGCATATTATATACAAGTGAGATGTTAGGATGATGAACAAAGCTCAAGATGTTGATTTAGTGCATTCCTTTGAGTTTTAAGTTCATCAAAACACATAGTTATGTGTTTTTCCATCATTGGGAAAGCTAATGTACAAGTCATGTGCATTAAGCCCAAGGAACATGATGGGATATTGGTTTTGAAAATGTTTTCAAAATGTTTTTGGAAAACCTTGGTGAAGGCTATCTTTTGATAGTAATCACCATTGAATAGTTAGACACAAACTTGAAGAAAAACACTAAAGTTTTTGCAAGTTTTCAAGTTTGTGTCAATCTTTGAAAATATGATGTATTTTCATAGAAAGCTATTTTTCCATGATTAAGTATGCCCTAAATAATGTCTACACGAAATTTCATAATTTTTGAATTTTTGTAGAATTTTCTAGGGGTTTCTGAAGTTGATTGAAATGGAATTTCAGCAACTATCAGAGCTCCGATCGATCCATGGATCGATTGGAGTTCCTGAATCGATCCATGGATCGATTCAAACGGCAATTCCCGCGAGCAGAAGCTCGCTGGATCGATCAGCCGATCGATCCAGGGAGTCTGAATCGATCGGTGGATCGATTCGAGAAAGGTTCAATCGATTGGAACCCAACTTCAATCGATCCAAGTTGTTGGTTTTGCTGGGAATGCCTGATTTCAGCATCTTTGAACCTATTTTAGTCTAGGTAACCATTCCAAACCCTTAAATACATTTGTATACATACAAAGGGTGTTTTCATGTTGAAAACAAGGATGGATTGGTTAACGAAGACTAAGTAGAAGTTTAGGTTTAGGTTGTTTCAAATTTTGAATACTTGAACCTCAAAACTTCTAAATTTGGGTTTCCTAATGTTTTAGGGATTCCAAGTCATTGTTGGTGCAATGAGTTACCACCATGTCTTTAGGGGAGGGACTCTTTAAAGACATGAAAATTATTTTTCATGAACCTTGGAAGGTGGTTAACCTTCTGTTGTGAACTTGCTCAAGGTTGAGCATTTAAACTTGAAATGGGGAGAAATGGGGAGTGGATATCCTCATTATTTCAAGTGGAAACTCAAGTGGTTGAAAATGCTCAAGGTTGGGTATTTGTCTACATTGAGGGAGAAGTTAAGGATAAATGAAGGGTATGGGACCTTCATTATCGTGTTGATCACAACGAGTGATGTTGTGAACAACGATGAGCAACTCTTCAGGGGGAGAGTCTTCAACAAATGGATTTGTTGAAGTGTGCCCAGAATTGGAGCATAGGTTGATGTGTGTCCAACGATGGGTTGATGTGTGCCAATAGGGGGAGAATGTATGGTTAAGCTTAGGCCTTCATTACCTATGGGAAGGTCATAGGGGGAGAATGAAAGGACTCATGAAAGGGAGTAAGTTAGGCTTTCATTACCTAGAGGGAGTTTGCCCTCTTAGGGGGAGAATGAAGAGCTTAATTTATGCTTTCATTACCTAGTGGCATGAAGAAGGAGGCTATGGGATTAGCCTAACTTACATATGGGATTGTAAGTGTTATTGTGGTATTGTCAAACATCAAAAAGGGGGAGATTGTTGGTGCAATATCCCTCAGGTCAAGGTTGACCTGGGTAACCAAGCCGAGTCTTGGTTTGGGTTTAGATGTTTGACAATAAGATATTGATTGAAGAAGAGTCAAGTAGGTCAAGGTTGACCGGATACTTGACTGGGAAGTCCTAACTGGGATGTTAGGCAAAATGAAAGACCTAGTGAGTGAAGCTAGGCAGTATGAAAGTCCTGGTGAGTGAAGCCAGGCAGAAGGAAGTCCTAGTGAGTGAAGCTAGGCAGATGGAAGTCCTAGTGAGTGAAGCTAGGCAGATGGAAATCCTGGTGAGTGAAGCCAGGTGAAAGTCCTAGTGAGTGAAGCTAGGCAGATGGAAATCCTGGTGAGTGAAGCCAGGTGAAAGTCCTAGTGAGTGAAGCTAGGCAGATGGAAAACCCTAGTGAGTGAAGCTAGGTGAAAGTCCTGGTGAGTGAAGCCAGGCAAGGGAAAATTCAGATGGATCAAGGATGATCGGACATCTGGTGCTGGGAAGTCCAAGTAGGTCAAAGGATTGACTGGATACTTGGCATGAAAGAAAAGTCCAAGTAGGTCAAAGGGATTGACCGGATACTTGGCACAGAGAAAAGTCTAAGTGGGTCAAAGGGATTGACCGGACACTTGGTAAGGGAGTCCTAGCAGGTCAAGGGAGTGACTAGATGCTAGGCATGACATACCAACAGGTCAAGGTTGACCGGATGTTGGTTTGGGAGGTTTGGGACTTGGTTTTGGACAAAAATCAAGTGCTGGATCGATCAGTGGATCGATCCAGACCTGTCCCAGCGAACAGAGAGCCTCTGGATCGATCCGTGGATCGATCCAGAGGTCCCAATCGATCAGTGGATCGATTGGGACGCGGCTGCTTCGCGCGATAAGCGCTGGATCGATCCATGGATCGATCCAGGCGCGTTTCCAGAGCACAGAGGCGCTCTGGATCGATCCGTGGATCGATCCAAAGCCTCCCCGATCGATTGGGAACATTCGAATCGATCGGGATCCGACCGTTGGCGTCGTTTATAGCTGCAGGCGTGTGATGGCTGCGTAAGCTCTTCACGATTTCATCTCAGATCTTCGCCAGCTCCTCCTCAGCGCTCTCAAAGATCAGATCGCCAGTTCTTGAAGGATCTTGGAAGCTTTCCAAGTCAAGAGGCGGATCAAAGGCAAGAAGAGAAGCTAGGGTTAGGGTTTTCTGTACTCATTGTAAGCTTTCCTTTCTTCTTGTACGGAGAGTCTTGTAGGGCTTCTCCGCCCTCGGTAGTTACCGAAAAGGAGTGTTTTCATAGTGGAGGGTGCGTGCGTGGTGTGGATCCTTGGACTAGTCACCTCTTGTGAGGTGGATACCAAGTAAACCAACCGTGTTAGCGTTGCTGTATTTGTTTCTGTATTTTTCGCTGCACATCTTTGAAGGAACAAGCAACGCCGAGCAACGAGTGAACGCGACGAGCTATTCACCCCCCCTCTAGCTACTTTTGGTCCTAACAAGTGGTATCAGAGCCCGGACTGCCAGAAGGTTTAACCGCCGACTGTGCACAAGAGCTATGGTCTGATTGAATCATGTGAGTACAATATTGACCTCGAACAAAGAAAGTGGGGGCTCCTATGTTCGGATCAAGAGGACCAGACACCAGGCAGGAAGTCCTAGTAGGTCGGGTGGACCGAGGGGCAGAAAGTCCTAGTTGCGGCTAGGCAAGGAAGTCCTAGTAGGTCGGGTAGACCGAGGGGCAGGAAGTCCTAGTAGGTCAGGTAGACCGAGGGGCAGGAAGACCTGGTGGGTCGAGGATCGAACGTGGGAAGCCCATGGTCCTTTGTTTGAGGGGGGATTGTTGGGGTTGCAAGGTTGCAAACATAGTCCCACATTGAAAACACATAGAAAAGATCATGGGTTTATAAGAGAAAGATATCTCCATTGGCATGAGGCCTTTTGGGTAGAGCCCAAGAGCAAAACCATGAGGGCTTAGGCCCAAAGTGGACAATATCATGCTATTGTGGAGATATCTAAATTCTTTTCGATCCTACAATTGGTATCAGAGCCCGGACTGCCAGAAGGTTTAACCGCCAACTGTGCACAAGAGCTATGGTCTGATTGAACCATGTGAGTACAATATTGACCTCGAACAAAGAAAGTGGGGGCTCCTATGTTCTGATCAAGAGAATCAGACACCAGGCAGGAAGTCCTAGTTGCGGCTAGGCAAGGAAGTCCTAGTAGGTAGGGTGGACCGAGGGGCAGGAAGTCCTAGTTGCGGCTAGGCAAGGAAGTCCTAGTAGGTCGGGTAGACCGAGGGGCAGGAAGTCCTAGTAGGTCAGGTAGACCGAGGGGCAGGAAGACCTGGTGAGTCGAGGATCGGACGTGGGAAGCCCATGGTCCTTTGTTTGAGGGGGGGATTGTTGGGGTTGCAAGGTTGCAAACATAGTCCCACATTGAAAATACATGGAAAAGATCATGGGTTTATAAGAGAAAGATATCTCCATTAGCATGAGGCCTTTTGGGGAGAGCCCAAGAGCAAAGCCATGAGGGCTTAGGCCCAAAGTGGACAATATCATGCTATTGTGGAGATATATAAATTCTTTTCGATCCTACAGACTCCATATTTTCATAGCGTTCGGAAAGTTTCCTCCATGTCTTCGAAGAGATCGGCCGCTCGGACGGACTTGATGAGAATGTCATCCTCGTATACTTCCAGATTTCGCCCGATCTGCTCTTTGAATACTTTGTTCATCAAACGCTGATAAGTGGCTCCCGCGTTCTTTAGTCCGAACGACATCACATTGTAGCAGTAGGTGCCGTCGGCTGTAACAAAGCTGACTTTTTCTTGATCTTCTGGGGCGAGCGGCACTTGATGATATCCTTGGTAAGCGTCGAGCATACATATCAATTCGCAGCCAGCTGTGGAGTCCACCAATTGATCGATCTGGGGCAAAGGATAAAAATCTTTCGGGCAAGCTTTGTTGAGATCCCGAAAATCTATGCACACTCTCCACTTGTTGCCCGGCTTGGAGACTAACACTACGTTCGCCAGCCAGCTCGGGAACTGAACCTCGCGTATATGGCCGGCCTCCAGAAGCTTCTCAACCTCCGCCCGGATGACGACATTCTGTTCAGCGCTGAAATCCCTTTTTCTCTGCTTCATTGGCCGAGCGTCCGGTCGGACATGTAGCTCGTGCTGTGCTATGCTCGGCGAAATTCCGGGCAGCTCGTGCGTCGACCAGACGAAGACATCACAGTTTCTCCGGAGGCATTTGATCACTTCCTGTTTTTGGCCTGCCTCCAGGTCGGACGCAACGAACGTAGTGGCCTCCGCTCGGGTCGGGTGAATCTGCACTTACTCTTTTTCTTCATAGACTAGAGAGGGAGGTTTTTCAGTTATAGCGTTTACCTCGATCCGTGGCGACTTCCGAGCGGAATTGGCTTCTGCTCGGACCATCTCGACGTAGCATCACCGAGCTACTAGTTGATCTCCCCGTACTTCTCCCACTTTGTCCTCGACGGGGAACTTGATCTTCTGGTGGAAGGTGGAGACAGCCGCTCGGAACTCGCTGAGCGCCGATCGTCCCAAAATGACGTTGTATGACGAGGGAGAGTCGACCACCATGAAGTTTGCTGTCCGTGTCCTCCTGAGCGGCTCTTCTCCCAGCGAGATAGCCAATCGGATCTGTCCGACCGGCTAAACTTCGTTGCCCGTAAACCCGTAGAGGGGGGTCGTCATGGGCAGCAGTTCGGCTCGGTCAATTTGTAGTTGGTCGAAGGCTTTTTTGAATATGATATTGACCGAGCTCCCTGTGTCAATAAAAACATGGTGGATAGTGTAATTGGCTATTACCGCTTTGATGAGGAGAGCGTCATCATACGGCACTTCGACTCCTTCCAAGTCTCTGGGCCCGAAACTTATCTCGGGTCCACTCGCCCTTTCCTGACTGCAGCCGACTGCATGGATCTGGAGCTGCCGGGCGCCCGCCTTCCTTGCTCGGTTGGAGTCTCCTCCGGTCGGCCCACCAGCTATGATGTTGATCTCGCCCCGGGAAGTGTTGTTTCTATTCTCTTCCTCCCGGGTGGACGGTTTGGGTTGCTCCCTAGACCTTCGAGGATTGTCTTCACGTCTCTGTGTATATTGCCGCTCGGGAGTCTGCCTTTGTCGCCTATCGGGTATCGTCCGCTCGGCTCCACGGGGCCTCTGTCGCCTGTCGGACGATGGTGATCTACGGCCACCACTCCGGGGAACGGGATGGGCAATCAGGGGAAGACTTCGACAATCTCTGGTATTGTGGGTGTCCGTCCGGTGGAATGAGCAGAACATTGGGGTCCACTTCTTTTTTGGCTTGGGCCGCTTGGCTGCTACTTCTTGCACGTGGGACATCACGTGGGGGGAGCGGATTGCTTCGGCCCTCGGTCCTCTTGGTGGCTGATGAGCAGTGTTCGGCTTCCGCTCGGCCGGAGGAGCCCTCTCGGTTGGAGTTTCCTTTCTTCGGGCAGCTTGGGCTTCCTCCACATTGATGTATTCGTTGGCCCGATGCAGCATATGATCGTAGTCTCGGGGCGGCTTCCGAACGAGCGAGCAAAAGAAGTCCCCGTCCACGAGGCCTTGTGTAAATGCGTTCATCATTGTCTCTGAGGTGGCTGTTGGAATGTCCATGGCCACCTGGTTGAACCGCTGGATATAAGCTCGAAGCGGCTCTCTTGGCTCTTGTTTGATGGCGAACAAGCTGACACTCGTCTTCTGGTAACGTCGACTGCTGGCAAAGTGGTGGAGGAAGGTCGTACGGAAGTCTTTGAAGCTTGTGATGGATCCGTCCGGCAACCTCCGAAACCACCGTTGAGCCGATCCCGAGAGGGTGGTAAGAAAAACTTGACACTTCACCCCATCGGTATATTGGTGAAGGGTAGCAGTGTTGTCGAATTTACCCAAATGATCATCCGGATCGGTGGTCCCATTGTATTCACCGATCGCCGGGGGCACGTAGTGCTTTGGCAGAGGGTCCCTCAAGATGGCCTCTGAGAATTGACGATTGACCCGCTCAGGCGAGGCATCCGCTCGGGGGGCTTTACCTTTTCTGTTATCCCGTATTGGTACTTCATCCGACGAAGAACCTCTATCACGATTAGCTGCCGCAGCTTCAGGAGGAGTGCGGAAGAGAGCTCGATGGAATGGAACTGTGGCTGGGGGTACTTCCGCTCGGCCACCTGATGCTGATGTGGCTTGCTGCTCAGGCCGCTCGGTGGGTGCCTTCTGTTTTTGTTCCACAAGCTTAGCGACCCTTAACTCGATCAAAGCGTCGAGTTTCTCCGTGGAAAGTGTCACCGTGTGCTGTCGTCCAGCCTCGTCCATTGCTTCTGATCGGATGTAGGAGCGTTCCCACAGACGGCGCCAAATTGATCCTGTCCGAAAGCTGAATCAACGGACGCTGGGCACGTGGTGCTCTCCGAGTCGTTGGCGTAGATCTCCGATTGGTCGTACGAAACTCCGGCGAACCTGCACAGAAGTCGGGCCGGGAAGGGATTCCCGGTGGCGACCCTCCGACGCTCAAGTCAGGCAAGCTAACAGTGAAGAAGTGGCTCCAAAAATATCAGAACGCGTACCTCCGGCGAAGTATAGGACTCCTTATATAGAGCGGTGAAAGAACTCATGCACACATACCGAGGCAAACACGTGTTATTAGCCCATACCTTGGTATGTGTTTGTCAGAGAGCTTACCTGACACCATACTGCTACAGTACAGGCACACTTTCGATGGGACAGCAGAACACCTCGTCGCCAGATTAGGAGTATGGCCTAGTCATAGGACTTGACAGCTGTCATAAGATATAAATTGTCCTTCTCTCCCTACCCCATGACGGGGTGTCCGTCCGGCCGGCTGGACGGGGCGTTCGTCCGGCCGGCACTCATCTTACACCCGGCCGGATGGCACTCACATCCCGTCCTGCTCTCCGTATGCCTCGGTATGCTGGGGAGATCCTCGGTAAGGTGCTGTGGGGACTGCTAGCAGTATGTCACCTTGTCTTCGGCTGAGCATGACTTCTGCTCGGCCCTTCGCTACTGTTCAATCGAGCGCCGGAACCCCGACTCCTGTTGGGACGCCTTTTGCCATCGGTTATTCACCGATCGGCCGGTCGGGAGGTCAGCCCATCGTTCTCCTGTCGGTCGATCGGTCCGTCCTTCTCTTATGAATCCGGTCGGCTCATCCTTCTCCGATGGACCACATGGACCTTTGACTTCCACGTGGCGTTGACCCCTCAAAATGGGGGTCCCCTGTTCTAACCGCCGGATCACCTAGGTAGTCGAATACTGAGGCAAGGGAAATCTCGGTAGATCTTGGAAGTCAGGTGGATTCGATAGGTCTGGAGGATCTGATCGCGATCGACCGGACCAGCGGATCTCGGTAAATCTAAGTTTAGATTTATCATAGTATTCCGTATTACTATTATTGTTGTTGGCTAATGTAGTATTGCAGGAAAAGTCTTAGTGGATCAGGCGATCAAACACTGAGTAGGTAAAGTCCAAACAAGTTTGGAGGACCAATGTTTGGCAGATAAGTTGAGGTATGCAATTGGAGGAGCGACAGTGAGGTCGTGTTCTTGAAAGGAACAACCTAAAGTCGCTAATCCAACTAAAGAAACAGGGAAGGTTCTCTGTTCGGTCGACCGAAAAGGTTTATCGGTCGACCAAACACTTTAATGTCATTAAGTGCTGAAGATCGAATCAGCATCAGATCTCAGCGAAGATGGAAGGGAGCTGGTTCGGTTGACCGAACATAGGGATTGGTCGACCGAATGTTAACGACTCTTATAAAAGTGAGCTTGAGGTCCGAGGCTGTGCAACAAAATCAGATCTGTTCGAAGTTCACCTCTGTGCAAGCTATTATTCATGCTACTAATCTTCTATGCATCCATCAAGCAAGCTGCTATACCATCCAAGAAGTACCGATCGAGCTGCATCTTCTATCTAAGTAATCGGTATATTTATTTAGCTTGTTTTGTACTTAATCTAAAGTAAGATAGTAGGCTGTTACTATCTTACACATTTCATTGTACGATCTGCTTCTCTCCGAGGTTTTCGGAGAAAAGAGTTTTAGTGGATTGCCCAACGATACAATCAAGGATCGCGAACCTTGGAGTAGGAGTTGACCTAGGCTCCGAACCAAGTAACCGAACCTCTTCTTTATTTTCCGTTGCACGACTTTGATTTAAACAAGTAAAAGAAAAGTTTTTAAAGAGTGCAATATTCATCCCCCCCTCTATCACACTCATTCGATCCTACCAAGTTGACCATGGTCTGGGCTCCCAGACCGGTCAAGTTCAGCCGGGGTGCCTTGCCAAGGCGCCCCTGTGAGAAGGCGGTTTGGGCGCTCGAAACCCTTCCAGGCGCCCAGACCGAAAATTTTATCCAGACCCGTTTTGTCGCGATTCGTTGCGATGTGGATAAACTTTATCCATACCCAGGTGCCCGGAACCCTTCTAGGCGCCCGGATTAGGCTTATAAATGCAGTCCTGATTTTTGTAATTAGAACAACATTTGTAACAACTTCTATGCTTACACTTCTAGTTTTGTTCTTTATTTTTATACTTTCAACGTTGTAAGAGGCCACTCCGCCTTTAGAAGAAGGAGACCTTAGTGAGCTTTATTTGTCTTAATTAGCAATTCTCTGATTGCAAATCAAGTAAATATTTATTGCCTTTATCTTTATTTTATTCATTTCTTTTTTGTTGTTTTACAAGTATTTTGCCTAACTTAGATCGACGTTCGAGAAAGGGTATTTGTATATTGTTCATGGCTATTCGTTTATGTTTCCTGGATAATGGATATGTACCGCCAGAAAAGATGTTATGTGTCATGATGAGTATGTCTCTAATTCATTTGGAAGAGCGGCTAAGTAAAGTGTAACAACATTATTAACATTGATCGCTCTGAGAGCGGCTATGTAAGGTGTAACAATCTTCTTAGCAACTATCGCTTAGTGTGTTTACTGCCGCATGAACCATTTTCTCTAAGTATGGATTAGATGTTTTGATATAGTCTTTGTGACTAAACCCTTATATAGTCTATGCGACTTATTTAGTCTGTGTGACTAACTAATCTTAGTGACTTACCTTGGACGAGTAGAAAATGTAGGAAATGGGAACGTGGGCATGCTCACGTTGGCCACTTTCTTTTGGAAAAAAGTCCCTTTTATCCCTGGGATAATTCCCATTATAAAGGGTGCGTCCAAGGGTAGTTCACGAGGAAAAAAAGGAGAGGGGTTGTGAACGTGAGATTCATTTTCACGTAGAAGAAGAACATTCGAGGCTACAAGATTTGATTTGTAGAATTGCGGAGAACTTTCTAATTCTGTGATCGCTCTTCCGATAGTAAGAGATGTCTTCCTCCATCTAGCATTTTCTCCTCTTCGAATTTCGCTGCAACGAGATATGATTTATTGTTTCGTATAATAAATTTCTATTATAATTCCATCAGCTACAACTGTCAAGTAAAAAGGCATATCAAGGGCAATTACAATTGTCCAAGATTAAAAAACAAAGGAAAAGAAAGGAAAAAGGGTCAAGAAATTCCATCACAAGAACCTCAAAGCAACGTGGAGCGAATTATCATCATCTGAGTCCAAAAAAGAAGAATACACCGAGCTACCACTAATGGCTAGTCATCAAGAATTAGAAGTCGAAGACACCTTAGTAGAGAGCATTAATGAAGGGGGAGCGTGCACCTACGAGTCCGACACGATAAGTGAGATACAACTCTTACCTTCTAACCAATTATATGATGTAATAAATTAAAATGTTTAAGTATATCTTATGTAAATTATGAACTAAGTATGTGAATCTAAAAAGGATTAGCATTGACTTTGAAAATAAAATATTAAATATATGCTTAAAGGAAGAGTTTGATAAAGTTATAACTAAAAATGTGAGATTAAAAAATAAAATAGAAATGTTAGAGTAGGAACGCTCAAATTACTTATAAGCTCTAAAAAAAAATTTAGATATAATGAGGGGAATAATTGATATATTAGAAATTATACGGGTCAAATTATAAAAGATGTTAAAAATAATATTTTGAAAAAAAGATATTTAATTAATGCAGTAGGTAATAATTTATTTTGGATATTAAATTTTATTTTAGTCTACTAAACTGATTTTATATGCATGTTTGAAATTAACTTAGTTGAATTTTTAAAGCATTGGCTAAATTAATTGTTTGTACCCTTTATGTTTGATTTTCTTTCCGTTTAACTTGTTTTGCGATAAAAAATTATATTATCTATTGGTGGGAATTTTTTTTGAGATTTTTCGAAGATTAAATATTTTTTATAATTTTTTTAATAAAAATTAAAATTTTAAATTTGAAAGTTTTCTGAAATTAACTTTTGAAAATTTTATTTTTTTTCCTAATATAACGGGTTGATTTTGAATGTTTAAAAAAATAATTAAGAGTTTTAGAAGTAAAAAATTTATTTTTAAGTATTTTTTTTTTTTGTAAAACATGTAAAAAAATATTTTCTAACTAAAGAAAAATAATTTTCTCACTGAGATTTTTTATAAGACCAGAATAATTATGTTTCCTATTTAAAAAAAGTTTCAATATTTTTTAAAACTTAAAAATATTTTTCAAATTAGTTTTTGGAAAATCTGAGATTTTATTTTTTAAAATAATTTTATTTGAAAAATAATTTTGATAAAAATACAGAACCTTGGATCATCTTTGAACAACCTCTTACCTCCTCTGTGTTGGTCTTGGGACAGGTTGGCGGGGGGGCGTTGGGGGCGAGCGTATTCGCCTTTTGTCATAATCTTTGAACAACCCCTAGAAAATTTTATCAAATTTTCTTTTATTATTTTTTTCCTAATTTTTTTATGTGATTAAAGGGGGAGAAATTATGACACGTTAAGAGGGAGATTACAAAGTTATCAATTGTTCTTAATTACAATATTTAATAATTATACTTAATTACAATATTTGATGTTATGATTATTTTTTTATAAATCATATTTCTTGTTTGTTAGTCTTAACCTTAACTCGGGTTGATGTACATCAAAAAGTGGAAGTTTGTAAATACTCCGGGTTAATTTTGATGTGATCAACCGAGTTAAGTTAAATATTGTGTTTTTGATACTTGTGTTTGATTGTGCAAGTACTTAGAAATACAAAAAAATTGAGTGGAAGGTGCAATGAGCGAGAAAGATAACACGAGAAGAGAGTCAACGAGTTCAGTACATCCGAGTGATGAGGAGCTGCAGAAGAGTACATCGGTGAAGCGAAAAAGACTCGTGTGACCTATTTGAGGGATGAGAAACCAGAAGGAAGTCTGCTCGAGGAGAAGGTCGGAGTTGGGTTTCGGGTGAGCTCAACTTTAGACAACCAAAGTATCACCCAAGCGATGAAGTTCGAAAATGATCAACTGGGAAGTTGACTATGAAGACTCGAACACCCGAGGTGCCTCAGATGATTGGAGGCGCCTCGGGGTATCTAGTAGATAAACTGTTGCAAAAGGGAATGGAGATGCCTCAATTGACTAAGGTGCCTCGGATAAACAGTAATCAAGGCACCTTAGGTCAATTGAAAGCGCCTCCAATGTCGTGGAACTGCTGTTGAGTCATTGTGATGAGGATGAGATTTTATCTCATTGGAGGCGTGGAATATCATTAGAGGTACTTTCAATGCCACATTAGCAATGATCACTTCTGACCAGAATGCTATAAATAACATCTTAGAGTTAAGAGTTCAATAACACACATGTAGAATCAACTTTGTATTTCATTTCTAAGTTTCTAATTATTGTAAGAGGTTTCTTCATCTTCGACTATTATCAAAGGAGTTTTCTTTTAGTACTTTCAATTGTTTTGTATTAACAATCACTTATTTTGTAACAAAGTAAATCATAAATCTCTTCTTTATTTTTAATTAATTATGTGTCTTTGCTAAGTAAGAAAAAAAGAGAGAATTTTAACTTATTTTATAGATTGTCTATTAATCCCCTCTAGTCGGATCTGATCTAACAGTATGTTTCTCTTCAAAGGCCAAGTAATTAACCTTGAAATGATTTAAAAAATTAAGCATTAGCTCTGCTAAATTTAGTGATTGAAATTCGTGAGATATATGTAAATTAATTGTGCAATATTGCACAGATGAATAACTAGTTTTGCATAAATTTTATAATTTGATGTGAAATTTCGTAAATTAACGTGAGGAATAAATGCGATCTAACAGTGTAGAATCACAAATATCAAATAATTACTGCTTTATCTCGATATGTAATAATCGTCTTTTCGACCCGGCGAGTCGAACCGATTTGACTCTGCCATCGTCTCGCAGAAATGCGACCCAGATTCGAGTCGGGCTCCGACTCCATTATCTGACGGTGAGGATTCCATTTATCGAGACAACGGACGGCGGATCCACGTTCCGCATGGAGTTTACTATGCGGACTATCCGATCGGAAAATGGAGTTCCACGAGGCTTCCTTTTATCTCGACCTATATATTGTCTTCCTCCCGAATCAATAGCCCCTATAAAACCCTTGATTTGAATCCCACCATTGGGAACCGATCTCTCTCACTCTTTTTCTTCTCCCACCTCGCTCTCCTGTCGCCGGCGCTATCATACCCGTGCTATAAACCCCCGGGCTCACGTTCTCCCCCTCGGCGGCGAGTAGGGTTCCGACGGTCAAGGCTTAGCTCAAGATCTCGCGATTCGAGGTCATTTTCTTCCGTTTCAGAAATATATATATGAATATCCGTTGCTCTCCATGTTAAGCTCTATGCTGTTTGTGTCGAAAACACTCCCTATTTGAATTCTTATATTCCATGGTTTGGTCTTGGATTTAGGTTTAGGCATAGGTCTGTTTTTGATGACCTGAAAATAGCTAATTCTGCCTTGATTTCTTTATTCTGGATCTCTATCTTCTTCGTTGTGGTTAATTGGATTTATTCTCTGTTCGACTTGTGGAATGGTAAATAAGGTTTCTTTTTCAGACTGAAAAGGCGTATTTTGTTTCTTTTTTAGACTTTTCCTGCTGGAAAGACTTGTGTTGAATCTTCTTATTTTCTCTTCCCATTAATCAAACTTGCCAGGTGATTTGTGTGATTTAAATTAGAATCTTAGAAAGGAAATCAGGAAGATAATTAACCTAAGGATTGAAAAAATGGCATTGGACTTATATGATCATAAGCGCAGATACTGGTTATTCGAATGTTCTTCTTATATATTCGGGCTTCGATAATTTATTTGTCTATTTTTTTGTTCTAGCACGAGATTAACTTGTTTGTTACCTGTTGAAGAGATGAATACATAATTTATTAAATGGACAAACAATAATTTCCCTAAATTTCTTTCCATGATAATATGCTGCTTGCTGAACTGCATTTTCATTGCTTTAGGTTGATGGCTAATTACCGATTTTGATCTATATTTTCTTACTTAACTTCATAGTTAACAGCAGATTTTGGTTGCAACAACTCCTCAATTTAATTAGTTTTATTGAATTATTGAGACAATTTTATTAAATATAAGTTACAATTTTAGATTGAAAAGTGCACATTGCTGCATCATAATGTGCTCTTCCTTTTGTCTCTAGAAAGCATCTTGTCATTAGCCCAAACTAAAAAGGGAAAAGCTACTAAATGAGAGAAAGCAGCCTAGATCGCTTCATTACTATTAGGTCAGATTTGTGCCATAGTCCTACCCTTACATTGTCCATGAGGATAAGTATTTTCTTTCAAAGGGGGAAGTGATGTCGAAAGTACCTAGTTATCGAAGGTTTAAGCAACTAAGAATCTAGAAAATGATGCGGTTAATTGAAATATTTCCCTGTAATTAGGATTTAGGAGTTTGCATTATATCAGAATTAGCATTAATTTGTTGCATGTATTGGGTCAAGTGTCTTTCCAAATGGTTTGACATGAGATGCTATTTGCAGATCTTAAGTAGGAGGCATGTTTAGGAACAAATTTTCATGTTTGGTGTGTGGATGTAGAAAGCTCAGGTCAATGGTCCTGATCCATAGTTAGCTTCCCAAGAGGCAGGCAACAGGTGGTATAATCTACTAGAGATCCTGTGTTTCTATTCTACTTATCCAGTCCTGTTTGAGGATCTTATCTAGATGTGTCAGCAACGGGGTTAAATTGAAGTGCGATAATTAATGTGAAAATTTTATGTTGGCAAGGACAATATAAGCAGAATCTATAGATTTTGATTTTTTTTTTAAATGATATTTGGATATGGGATTATAATTTGAGGTGCATCCAACTATTTACCTTTGAGCATTGCAAATTTCTGTGAATTCTGACTTGTGCATGAAAATATTAAGTTTATTTGAATCCATTGTTTTGTATTGGAATTAGGAAATCATTAGTTATAAACATATAAGGTGAGACTGGATTTTGTATGCTTTCACATGAATTGCTAATTAGATTTGGCATATCTTTCATGACCATGTTTCTGAAATCGTGAATCTTTTAAGTGAAATACTTGGGACTCCTCAAAATGCAATCATGTTACATTTTTGGCATTCTTTAGATTGAAATCATTCAGGTTCTCATATGTTTTTGTTACTTTCTTTAGTTTGATTATCCTTATAGTAAATATTAATTAACTAAAAGAATCCATTTAGTTTGGAGATAAATTTTTACGTTCATATATACATAATAGGAAATTCATTTAATAAAAAGAGGATAGGTTGATGCTTGTCCAAATTGTCAGAATCATATATTGTTGTTTATGATATAGTTTTCAATTTCGGTAGTTGTATGGTTTATAGTTTGTATTTTGAGGTGTTTGCTCAATTGTGTAACAGAGTTGATTGTTTTTCCCATAGAAATGAAAATAGGCATTAATCATTCAGTAATATCTTTTCTGTCTCTTGTATTTTTTTCTCCTTTTTTTTGCAAGAATATTTCTAAGCATTATCTCATCATTATTGTGATTGCTGCACTATCCTTTGAATTCCTGTTTAACATTAAACAAACTAGGCCAAAAATTCCTATGAAAAGTGATGTTTTAATTGTTCTGAATATTGTTGGGTTCATTCCTGCTCCCGCTCCCTAGTTTGATTGGCCTTATTATTGTATGTGAAGTTTATTCATAGCAATGTTCCCACTAAGGTTAGTTAGATTCTCTGGGTTTTTTTTCAAGGGAAAAAAATGGCATTCAAGAAGTAAAAATTGAGAAATTATTCTTTTCCTATGAAAATTTTCTATAGTTTTAAGTAGCTTTGTCTGCCATTTTCATCTAGTGATGACATACATTTCTCTAGAAAGAATTTGTATTTTTTCCAGCACATACTGGAGGCAAATCTATTAGTTATAGTATATTTATTTGATCAAAGAGGGATTTGATTACATGCCCTTATTAAAAACTTACAAGGTCCTTACCAGATCAGCTAGTTGGCACGTCCTCAGGGTACTGTATTATTGATGTTTTTAACTTTCTTAAGAAAAATTTGAATTTTATCGTTTATGAGAAAACTACTATGCACCCACTGATACAAGGAGCATTAGGTGTCTCTTCAATTTCTCTCTGTTTTTGATACACTAATGTCTAAACAAGGAGTAGAAAAACAAAAAACACAAAGTTCATTTACCATTCGAAAAGAAAGGATGGTGAAGTCAACAAAAAATTGGGTATCATGATTTTTTCAACAGCTTTTCTGATCATTTATAGTTTGATCAATCTTTCTAAAATGGAAGAGAATATACAACAATAGAAGTCCTACCTCAGACATACATAAGTTGTTTGATTAGATTAAACATATATCAATAATGTTGGATATGAATGATATGAAGGCATAATGAGATACTATATTTTTTTTTATTTTAATGTTTACTCTTTTGTATTAAGAACTTCTTAGTTTGCATAATGCTAAAGCTGTGTTGAAGATTGTCATAGAACAAAGATTTCCTAGTTATGTTGTATTAAGTATGACTTATGTATATGCTTGGCAAAGTAAACTACACATCTTTTGCTTTCTTACTATACCAAATGACCATGTCTTTTTCTGTTAATAGTACTTCTGTAGCCATGCCACTATATTGGTTCGCTTCATAATATTGATTAGGGTATTTTATGGCAGAGGTGGATTCATTTTTGGTATGGTGGTGGCCACTTTAAAAAGATTGTCCACTGCCTTCCCAATATAAACAATTGAGCAAAACTTCTTTGTCTCATGTTGTCAATTACATTGGCATGGTTTTCCTTTTGCAATCATTGTCTTTTGTCATTGATTAACATTCAATTATATATTTTTTATTTTCTGAAAACTCATTAACCATCAATTTTTGGTATGCTAGAATAAACTATGGCCACATTTGAATTGTACCGAAGGTCCAGTATTGGTATGTGTTTGACAGAAACTCTAGATGAGATGGTTTCAACAGGAGCTTTGAGCCCAGAGCTTGCTATTCAAGTTCTTATGCAGTTTGATAGGGTGAGCTAATTTCTTAGCAGTTGTCAAAATTCTTCAGGAACTTCTGAGGTCATATAAATGTGCTGATATTATCTTTTTCCAGTCTATGACTGAGGCTTTGGAGACTCAAGTGAAGAGCAAAGTTACTATCAAGGTAAAAGTTTATAGCTACCATTTTAGATACTCTTTAATGCAATACTCATTTCAGTGAGGCTCTTTGATCTCCTCTTATGTTTAATATTTTATGCTGCTGTTGATCTAACCTTTTTTTTTTAACATAAATCTAAATTGATGCTCCTTAGGATACTTGTGCTTTTGACTCTTCATTATCCCTTCCCATTTGAGCATGATGTTCTTTATCAATCAAATATAAGTATGATATGTGAAATCTTGTATCTGATTTTTTTAGAAACCAAGAATGGAGTTTTGTAAGAACTTTAGTTACACTGACAAACTCCATATCGAGTTGTTGGTTATCCTCTCCACTAGGTTTCAAATCTGAACACCCTGAAAAAATGGAAGATGGAATGAACTGCTTTGTCAATTGCTTTAGTTACTTATGATAAACATTTTCCATATAGGTCATGGTGATATATATATATATTTTAAGCCTAATAGGACCTTGTCTGAAATAAGGTTGCAAGTTCTCTATTACATGTCCAGGGGATTTGTAGTCCTAAGCTCCTGTAATTGTAACATGCCGTCCCATGTACCTAGAGAAACCCTAGTAGATCTAAATTCTTATGACTAAGGGTATCATTGGTGCGACAACTATCAATTGGCATTATTTATATGTGGCTAGTATACACTGAACTATGTTGTACCTGATCAATTTCCTGTTTTAACTATTCCTTCTTTCTTGCAATTTAATCCTTGAAGCTGACAGCTGAATGCCATTTTTAAGTTTGATGTACTATTGTGAAGAAGAAATAGGAAAGTATTCTTGTGCCCTTGTTGTCTGCAGCATCCCTAACTCTGTTTTTCTCATTTTCTTCTTATTGGCCACGCAAAGATGAATTTCTTTGATCCTGCTGCATATGCTCTTGTTTTATACAATAAGTAACACAAACCTTCATTATTTATGATCATAATCTCCTGGAGTCATATAGCCAACCTATTTATGGGATAAGGCTTGGTTGTTGTTATTGTACAATCTCATGTATATATATTTTGATCTATTGTTATCTATTAGGTGCTTCATGTTGACAAGACCGCATGCCATATTTGTTGGATTACAGGTGCTTGCTTGACGAGTGATGCAAGATTAGATTAGATTAGATAGATAGATAGATAGATAATGAGTTAGTTGTCTCATCAAACCAAGTTATAATATCTTGGTTCTTGAATTGGACAATTTGGCTCAAGTTTGAAAACATTTAGAGCTTTAAATGAAAATTGATGAGCTGAGTTTAGTTATATTCATGTTCGATTTATTTATAGCCTGAGCTTAAGGAAATGTTCAGGTTTGTTCATTTAGTGTTTTAATTACAAATGAACTCTTATTGATCACTTCTGCGTAGCTCATTGATTATGGCAATTCTGTTGGTTCATTGCTTATATTAAAAGTTCAAAGTTTGGACTGTTAGCAAAGGGACTAGACTATCCCTTTTATATTACTAGAGTAGGCAATTGCCATGGGCATGTGTCCCATACCCATGTACTAACTCAATGTCGGATACTTATTCTTCGATAGGGCAATAAACAAAAGCCAAGCCGAGCCAAGCTTTGTGATATTCAAGCTTGTTTGATAAGGTAACTGAGTCGAGTCGAGCCGAGCCGAGCCGAAAATGAATCAAGCTGTTAAAATGATTGTGCAAGCTTGGCTTGGTTTCTTTTTTATGAGCTTGAGTTTGGTTTGAGCTTGGCTCGTTTAAATGTTATCGAACTCTCAATTCAAGCTTGTTTGATTAGTTATTGAGTTTAATAATACAAATTTATTTATTCATTTTGAAAGTTTCTTTATTTATTTAGTAAGTTGATGAGAGTTTTATTGACGAACATGGTTCATAAATATTCACGAACGTTAACGAGCTGAACACATGTGTTCAAGTTTATTCGTTTAGTTAAACGAGTTGTTCGAGCTTGTTCATTTAATTGATCTTGTGTATATTGAATAAACATAAACAAGTTTGTTGGGATGCAATCAAAGTTCCACATTGGAAAGATTTCGGAAAAATCATGGGGTTAAAAGGATGTAGGATATCTCCATTGGTATGAGGCCTTTTGGAGAGAGCCCAAGAGTAAAGTCATGAGGGCCTAGGCCCAAAGTGGACAATATCATGCCATTGTGGAGATATGTGGACATCCTTTAGGCACAACAAATGGTATCAGAACCATGGTCCATACCAGATGCAATGTGGGGTGGCCTTGAACGAAGTTGAGGGTAGGCCCGGAGCTGGTCATGAGTGGCCAGATGCTCGTGGGGAGGCCCGGAGCAGGTCAAGGTGACCGGATGCTTGTGGGGGGCTCGGAGCAGGTCAGAGTAACCGGATACTTGCAAGGGGCAAGTAGGTCAGGGTGACCGAATGCTCACGGGGAGGCCCGAAGCATGTCAGGGTGACCGGATACTCACGGGGAGGCCTGGAGTAGGTCAAGGTGATCGGATACTCACGGGGAGACCTGGAGCAGGTTAGGGTGACCGGATACTTGCAAGGAGGCGAGTCGGTCAGGGTGACCGGATGCTCGCAGGGAGACCCGGAGTAGGTCAAGAGTGACCGGATGCGGATGCTCACCGGGAGGTCCAAAGCAGGTCAGGATAACCGGATGCTCGCGCGGAAGCCCAGACTATAAGAGTAATTGTGGTCCTTCGTTTGAGCGGAGGATTGTTGGGATTCAATCAAAGCCTCACATTGGAAAGATTTGGGAAAGATCATGGGGTTAAAAAGATGTAGGATATTTCCATTGGCATAAGGCCTTAGGGAGAGCCCAAGAGCAAAGCCATGAGGGTCTAAACCCAAAGTGGACAATATCATACCATTATGGAGATATGTGGACATCCTTTTGGGCACAACAAAGTTCTTATCAAACACCAAGTTTGTTCACGATCGTTCGGTTCATTTACAACCTATTCTTCGATTACTAAAATTGGCAAAGATTTAGGCACAACTTGTCTTCAGCTCTGATACCACAATAAGTTTTACTTGCTAACCATTTTTCATAAAGCACAAGCTGTTAATAAAGGGTTAATTTATATAATTGTTTTATAAACTGATTAAACATGTTCTCTTGACCATGATTTTCTGTCATGGAGTAAGATGTGTTTCCCACTCCTATAAATATTCTCATGACCTTTAGTCCCCTTCGCTGTAAGGAGCTATCATTACTTTATACTAGGACAACCAACCCACTGACCTATTTCTTGGGCTTGTGAAAACTCGTTATATGCTATCACCAACAAGTATCAATACTTCTATCTATTCAGCATCCATCTTTTCTGATTCTAAACCTTGCATTTTTGTTGATAATCTGCTAATTTGGATCCTTCTGAAACTCTGAGATTGTTCTGCAGGGTCATCTGCACACTTACAGGTTCTGTGATAATGTTTGGACGTTCATCTTACAAGACGCAACTTTCAAAAGCGATGAATTTAATGATCAAGCAAGGAGAGTGAAGATAGTCGCATGTGACTCCAAGTTACTATCACAGTGAGAGTCGTCTCATTTTCTTCTCCTAGGATCATCGATGTGTGTGCGTGTAAAAGTTATCTTCCTTGTGAATTGAAAGACACTGATCCCTCTGCCAAACTTGGTTTCTGGCAAGTTTATTTTATGTATCTGACTTGAACCCCGTGAGATGGCTCATTATGTGGGTTATCTGTGTGCTCCTATAATAATTTCAGCAAACATTAGTATTTAGTTCAGTTCGACGACGTCAGTACTTGTTGAACATTGAATTTAATGCATACACGTTTATTCAGCTCGGGAATGTAATTTACCTCTGTCAAGCAGGAGAACCAAGAAACATGCATCAAACTGGTAAGTTCTGCTCATCAATTTTCTCAAGCCTCCACTGGTTGAAGAATTAAAATTTTTGAGGCTTACTTTTTTCACACCATGCACGTGTGTGCAAAAAGTAGTATATTAATCCAATTGTAAATCGTATCATTCATATTGACTTAATTCTAACATGTTTCTACACGGCCACTGAAATTATTTAATTTTGAAAAATATTCCAGAGATTCACATGTTCGTGTTAGATATGCAGAATATAGAAAGAGACAGAGTGGATGAGGCCATGTAGAGGGAAAAGTTTTCTCTCCTCCACATTTTTTATATTTAACCTTCAGTCTTTTTTCGGAGCATGGTGGTGAGAGGTGATTTGGACCATGACACCCCGTGCTTCAAAAAATAGATTGAATCTATCTGTTTAACGGGTTAAATTGAGAAGCAAAATCTAATCTGATCCACGAGTTTTCGATTAATGTTCATTGACTTGTTTAACGGGTCAGTGCAGAATACGAAAAGCACCACGGTTGACATGGTCATCCTCCAATGTCAAATTGAGGAGAGATCACAGAAAATGCTTCCTTGATTTTAGGATCAACTCCAATTCTCGAAACTCTTTGCTTTTGATCATCAACTCATTTTTGGCTTCTTTAGAATTCCAATGCAATAACAAGTAAGAATATCTACCCCTGTTTAATTTTCAACTCAAGATTTTTCACGCGTGCAGCAGTGTTCCAAATCCAATTGCCTTGCAAAAGCATTTGATTTGCAGAAGAGGAAGATCGCTAGAATTATGATGCAATTGATTGGCACTCCCACTGGGTTATATTTAACGAAGGATTCAAATTAAAGGTGGGAAATTCTATTTTCTTTCAGTTTTTTTTGTTCTTTGTTTATACTTTTTCTAATGTGCTCTCGGTGATTCTCCATTTTGATTCCCTTCTATCTCGTCTACAGTGTCCAAAAGAAAACAGGGGGGATTCCGTAGAGAAGATTTTTTTTTTTTTTTTGGATGAAATCTATGAATCATTCCCCATCGTGATCTCAGGGAAAGAAGAACATGAATCAACCGCGCAATCGATGAACAAGCATATATAGTTTGCATAAGGTTTCAAATAAATGAAAATTAATCTATCGAGATCTTTCGCGAAGAAATCGAACCGCAGATGGATCAGGATCCTGGGATCAACGACGACCTGGCCACGTGCAGCAGCAGCGGCGGCAAGGCGCCGCAGTGCTCCGTGATCTCGACGTACCGGGCCAAGATCGGCGGCGCGCTCCGTGCCGTGACGGTGGTGTGGAGCAAGAACCTGATGCACCACTCGCTCTCGGTGTCGATCGACGGCAACCACGGCGCGGCGACATGCAAAGTGGAGATGAAGCCATGGCCTTTCTGGAGCAAGAAAGGCTCCAAGTCCTTCGACGTTGACGGAAGCCATGTCGACGTGTCGTGGAACTTCCGTCTGGCTAAGTTCACCGACGGGCCGGAGCCCTACGAAGGATATTTCGTCGCCGTTGTCTCCGGCGACGAGGTGGTGCTGTTGATCGGCGACAGGAAGAAGAAGGCATACAAGAAAACCAAGTCTGATCCGTTTAAACCGCTTTCTTTTCTTTATTTGGAAATTTGCTCTTAATGTTCACATAATTTGGGGTTGGAATCTTGAGCAAGGTCGCGGCCGTCGTTGGAGGAGGCGGCGCTGGTGTCGAAGAAGGAGACGGTCTTAGGAAAGCGAAGCTTCGCCGCGCGGGCCAAGTTCGATAGCCAGCGAAGCAAGGAACACGACATCGTGGTGGAGCATTCCATCTCCGACCAGACCAAGGACCGCGACGGCACCGAGCTGTGGATCACCGTCGACGGCGCCGTCCTCGTCCACGTCGGCAACCTCCAGTGGAAGTTCCGCGGCAGCCAGATCGTGTGGATCGACCAGCTCCCGGTCCAGGTCATCTGGGACGCCCACGACTGGCTCTTCAAGCCCCACGGCCTCACCCACGCCCTCTTCTTGTTCAAGCCCGGCCTGCCGGAGCCCATCCCCGCGCCGCCTGAAGCAAACGAGCCCGACAATGCTGCCGTCATGGTTAACGACGATGTTAGCGCTGCAGGTGGACATTCTTCCGAGTTTTGCTTCTTCCTGCACGCATGGAAGATCGAATGATTAACAGCGAAGTAGCTCTGTTATTATTATTATTATTATTATTATTTTTTATTCCTTTTCTAGTGTCCACCGAAAATGTAGAGGGACGTTATCCAACCGTAAGCCTGTAGATTTGGACTTGTCACCGTATCAACATTACTTGGTCGCAAAATATGTATTTTTTTTACTTTAAATATTTAAAATATCTTGAAATGAGGGGGGAAATATTTATCAACAACAAACCTTCATAATAATCTAGTCACTATATGATCAACTATATAGATTTTTTATATCATTAAATTTTATCTTTTACTATATCATTATCTATATTTAAATAAATTTTATTTTATTATTATTAACTAAGTCTTTTTTAATTTTTCTCTTTCTCGTTTGATATGTGTGTTTGTCATAGTTTCACATCACCTAACTGGAGCATTTATTGATCGTCTAAGTATATACTCATACCATTTTAAACACGTTTATCAGAGTTTTCCCTCAATAGATACAACTCCGACTTTCTCTCTAATGACATTTCTTATTATGTTCATCCTTGTATATCACACATTCACCTTAATATTTTCATTTTTTGCTTATGTACTTGAGTCATAGTCCAACATTCAGCTCCATATAACATAACAGGTATAATTATGGTTATATAGAACTTTCCTTTAAGTTTTAAAGGTACCTTATGATCACTTAAAACATTTGACACTTGCCTCTATTTCAATCATCATGCTATCATTTTGTAAAAATGATCCGCTCTCGGTTTCGGATAACTCATCATCTGCTATCTTAATAATTGTCTCATTATGTCTGATATTATAAACTTAAATTCTATATATTCTATTTTCATTCTACTAAGTCTAAAACCTTTCCCTTCTAGTGTTTCCTGTCAAGATTCTAGTTTAGTATTTACTCCTTCACGTATTTCATTTACCAAAATAATATTATATGCAAACAGCAACCACCACAGTATTGTGTCTTGAATATGTAAAGTAATTTCATCTTTAATTAGTGTAAAAAAATAGGAACTTAGAGTTGATCCTTAATATAACTCTATCTTTATTAGAAATATTTAAATTACTCTGCCTGAAATCTTTACTCTGGTCATCAAATCTTTGTACATATCCTTAATTAGTTCAATATATGTTACTTTTAGGACTTTATTATAAGTTTTTTCTAAGTCAATGAATACTATATGTAGATCTTATTTTTGTCCCAGATATTTTTCAATTAGTTATCTAAAATGTATAACTTCTATTATCGACTTTCCAGATATTAACCCAAATTGATTTTTGATCACCATGTTCTCATTTCTTAATCTTTTTTCTATTATTTTTTCCCAAAGTTTCATGGTATGACTCATTAGTTTAATACTAGTATACTTTGCATAATTTTATAGGTCTCCCTTATTCTTATATAAGAGAACTAGAGTACTTACCGTCCATTGATAGATATTTTTTTTCATTTTCAATATCATGTTAAATAATTTTATAAGTCATTCAATACCTTGTTTTCCTAGACACTTTTATACCTCTAATATCATCTGATCAAATGACTTTTCTTTTATGCATCCTATTTAAAGTTTGTTCTACTTCTGAAGTTTGAATTCTGCGATAAAAATTAAATTTTTATACTCATTTGACATACTTAAATTATCTAAGTTAAGTGGGTTATATAAACCTTCATTGAAAAGTTAATAAAAATATCTATTCCACCACTCTTTTATTTCTTCATCTTTTACTAGTATTTATTAAATTCATCTTTCATATATTTTGTTTGAATAAGATCTCTTGTCTTCCTTTCTCTCACTTTAGCTATTCTATAAATATCTTTTTCCTCTTCTTTTGTATCTAAATTTTTATATAATTATTTAAAAGTTTCATTCTTTACTTCATTCACTAGTTTCTTAGCCTTTTTTTGGCTATTTATATTTTTTTAAAATTTTCCTCGTTCATAAAAATATATAATTTCTTATAAGATGCTCGTTTTTTTCTTTCACTTTCTCTCGTACTTTCTCATTCCACCATCAAAATTTCTTATTTAGTAGTGCATGTCCCTTTGACTCACCAAGTACACTCTTAGTTACTATTTTCAACTTTGATATCATCTTATCCTATAACGTATTAGAGTCACCATATATTTCACCTAATACTTGTACTCCTATATTTTCCTTAAGTATATTTTGTTTCCATCTTTTAACTTCCACCACTTAATTTTAAGAGTCGTATATATTTTCTTTCTATTGATATTATGCTTGAGGCGTATATCCAACACTACTAATCTATATTGGGTAGTTAAGCTTGTTGGATCGAGTCGCATGTGAGGGAGGGGGGGGGGGGGGGGTTGAATCACATAGTTTTGAAAATCTTGTTCTTTTCGATTTTCAAATCAAGGTATGAATGCAGCGGAATAATAGAATGGACAAATGAAAAATAATATGAACACAAGCGGTTTACTTGGTTCGGAGCCTTTGACGACTCCTACTCCAAGACCCAGGTCCCGCGGACCTATCAATGGATAATCTACTAAAAAACCTCTTTCGATACCTCCGAAAGAGGAGATAGAGTACAAAGAGATCGAAAAAGTGTAACAAACTACACTTTCCGTTTATAAAAATTAAGTACAAAAAATGACTTTGTTACCAACACGTAGGGATCGAAGTGAGAGCGCACGAGTGTCGGTGTTGATCTGTCGGTCGCGATCGAAAGTCCTTGGAGTAGTTGTCGGGCATAGCAGCTTTGCAACAAGAAGTCGGAGCAGTCAGGACCTCAAATGGACGCGTAGTAGCTCGTATAGTAGTTGTTGAATGAAGCTTGATCGAGATTGCCTTAAATAGGGCATGAAAGGCGCCTTCCATAGGGCGTTGAAGGCGCCTCCAATGGGTCAAATCTGATCCTAGAACTTGCTTAAGCTTATCGCTGAATCGGTCAACTTTTATCCTCCAAAAGGCGCCTTCCATAGCCATTGAAAGCGCCTTCCATGAACAATTCGAAGACGTCTTCCAATGCTTGAAGGCGCCTTCAGGTACTGTTCATCTGAAGGCTTTTGTGCTCCATTTTTCCTGCAAAATGTGAGTCCAAACTAAAACATCTACCCTGCAAAATAAAGTTAACACAATTATAATAAAGAGTAATAATTAGTTCTGTCCTCCCATAACCAAGAACTGGTCAAGGTCTCAGTTTAGGGATCCAAAATGGGCATAAACTGGACCGACGCCTACTGTCTCTCAACCTAGGACGCATCCTTACTTAGCCACTCTCCTCCAGTGACTTACTTTAACTTACCAGCTTGCTGTTGACTTACCTCTTGACCCACCAGGTCTTTATGCCAGTTGTCCGATTCGCAGACCTAACTGGACTTCTGTTAATTGTCTAGTTCCACGAACCTAACTGGACTTCCTATCAGATATCTGGTCGGCCCGTTGACCTATCTGGACTTTGCATCAACTATCCGGTCCCGCGATCCTAGTTGGATTTCAGCCTGGTGTCCGGTCCTTTGGACTTGTCAATTCCTACACACTCGGTAAAGCAATTAGATCACAAAATACCTAACTTAACTCTCTTATCATTCATCAAAACCTAAGTTAGACCGCTAATACAATCTGCACCAACTAAACTTTTTCAAGGGATGACCTTACAATCTTTACAAATCTTTCTATTCTTCATTCTAACCATAAGAAAGTTAATTTACGATTTCTTATTCCCACTTTTGAACGTGACTAAGTGTTTTTCTTTTTTCTTAAAAAATGTATTAGCTAATATAAGGTCATATATTATCACAAAATCTAATATAGTTTTTCCTTTTTCATTTCTCGTTCCAAACTCATAACCTCTATGTATCCTCTCATATTCCTCATTTTTCACTCCGACATGTCCATTTAAATCACCTCCTATTAAAATCATTTCATTTGGTGGAATGTTTTGTAATACTTCATCTAAATCGTCCTAAAATCTTGATTTGGTAGCTTCATCTAATTCTACTTGTTGTACATATACGCTAATTATATTCATAATTTCTTTCGTTACTATTATCTTAATGGTTATAATTCGATCCTTTTTTCTAACTACTCTCACAACTTCATCGTTTAATAAACTATCTACAACAATACTCACTCCATTTATTATTTTTCTCTTTCCTATGTACCATAACATAAAACCTGATCAGTTTTCTATCATCTTTACCTTTTCGCCAATCAATTTTGTCTCTTGTACACACAAAATATTAATTCTTCTTCTAATCATGGTATCTACTACCTCCATTGATTTTACTATATTTCATATTCTAAATTTTAGATTATTAGTTTTCCTATCATATTTATTTTTATTTGAATTATGATATAAGAAGTCATACCTATTTAACACCACCCAACCTCTCATGGAAATATAACAGTCATTACCGATATGTTATAGTTGAACCCTACAATACGTCAAGTTCTGGAGATGTAGCTGTCATTACCGAGATGTTACAGCCAGACTCTACAACGCATTCCTTTTAAAGAACAATCTAATATTAGTACAATAGTTTAATGAATTCATTTATTGAACATTTATTATAATTTTAATATTAATTGACTACTTAACACAAATCTCTTTCTTTATTTAGCTTTGGGACCGTCCTTCTTTATTTAGATTTGGGACCGTCCTTCTTTATTTAATTCGCCATAGGCGTAGTTAAAGGAAAAATATTTATAATAAAATTTATTTATTAAGTTATTATTTTAACTAAATTATAAAGACACTACCCTTATTGAGAATCACTTAGTAATTAGTTAAGGCAATTTAACCTCTGAAGAATACTAATATATGCTTAGATAAAGATGAACAAATTACATGCGTTCTTACAATGACAAATATTATGTTTATAAGGCTACCAGAATAATTTATCAAGAAAGGAACTTTTATCAAACGCTCATGTTCAGCTTCTTAACCTTGCTAATAATAGTAACCCAAAACGAACATCGAGATCAATAACTCATACAATATGTGAAAATTTATTCAAGAAATCTCCTCATGGTGTAGCAGGGAGTTGGTCGGTGGCAGACGCATGTGAGGCTGCATCCTCTTTGGCTATGGCAACATAGTTCGCTGGAGCTGCTGCCCTGTTGCTGTCTCTCTTTCCGTCCCTGCTCATGGATCCAGCACCGTTGCCACTACTCTGGTGTGCATTGAGGGATAACCTTCGACTAGGAGTCCCATTTGATGCACCTCCATTCGTTCGAGGTCCGACCACCTTCTTGGAGCCAAGTGGACGTGCAGCTGGAGTAAGCCTTGAGCCAATGACGGATTCTTGATCTGTGGCATGTTGCTCGATGATGCGCTTCTGATCCTGGAATTTACAAGTAGAAAAAGAGAAAATAAAGTATGGATCGAGATTTAGCAGTACCACGAGGATTAAGACAAGAATACCTTCTGTCTTCGTTTTTCCTCCTCTCTTTCCTGTCTTAGCATGGTGTATTCCTCTAGCATAGCAAGAAGCGGAACACTGTCATACATGAATAAGATGCCACGATCCTCCTCCCAAGCTCGAGTCTTAGCAACCAGAGTATCAACAAGAGCTACAACATCATGAAAGAGCATATTTATCATATATCTATATATGTGTGTGTGTGTGGAAAGAGAGAATTCAAAATGTTTTACCAGCACAATGCAAGGTTATCAATAGTATATATATATATATATATATATATATATATATATAGATCAATTGAGAATGATTAGTGTTACCCAGCTAACAGAAACATCAAGAAAGGTCGTGAATTAGAATTCACAAATGACATACAATGCTTACATGTACTTTAGGTCAAGGGTGTGATACGTAAAATCAAGTGAAGGTGTATCAGAACAATCCCCTGAGATGCATAATACGAATAACTAATGGAAGGTAAATTAGCCTTCTGAATCTATATCTCAGAAGGTAAAATGACTAATTTGGATCATTTGAAGACAGGAAAAATATCCCTTACACTTGGTTACAATACTCATTGCTAACTTGTTTTAAGGTAAAACACGGTCTGATAATGCCCATAAACTCAAAACTGATCATCAATTACAAGCTGGCACTGTAATGTTCAAGTACCAAGTGAGGGTTGAATATGAAAATTGAGCTGAAAAATGAAAATCATCAGAGTCACTGGACAAGCAACCTATATCTTCACTGGCTGATAATTACATGTCATTTTTTTTACCAAAAAAGTAGATTTATCCAGGTTGTGCATTCATACCTGGAATCTTGTTAACTAGTATGCGAGCTTTTTCTGCACGTTTGAGATTTAAATGTGCACCTCTACTTGAGTTATATCTGTTGTCATCCTAAAAAAGAAATCATCTGTGATATAGTATGGACATACAGAATGGACAAACTGAAGTTTGCCAACTAGAGTGTATAATGCAATGCATAAAAGTATACAAAAAATTACAACTTCAAGTTGATTGCAACTGCATTTTTTTAAACAAAATTTCTTGTGAAAAAAGGGCAGTAATGTCATGAGAAAATGACATATGGTAAAACAAATACCAGCAGACGAGTTAAAATGAAAAAAACCATGACAGAGATTAATTTCCAGTTCTTTAAATAGTGAAGGATTAAATTTTGATAGAATGCTGGAACAATATGACATTGAAGCCAACCCTTACTGATCCAAACATGATTTTTATTAATCTCCGGATCTATCTTTTGAGATTAAGGTCAAGAACAAACTCCTCTAGTATCACAATATAGCATACACAAACTAAGAAGACAAGGAACAAAAATGATACAACATGATTCGAACTAAAACTTAATTCAAGAGAATCCAAGGTTATATGATATAAAAGCCAAAAAAATAAGATGGGATAAGTCATTATCCACAATATGTACAAAATCTTCACAATCTTCCCTAAGCTCATCCTTGAGCATTGATGGAGAAAACAAGAGAAATCTCATTCTTCATGCTCTTACAATTGTCTGAGACCTGAACCTAACTTTATTTCAGACCAGTGCTTAAGCTGTGGCAAGTTGAGATGAAGCTTCAAGAAAGAATTTTTTTGGAAATCAACCTAATTAAGAGAATAACATACAATTGATGGTGGTTTTATTAACCTATAAAATGAATTTACGAGTTGTATAAACTTATCGTTTGCTAAGGTTTGTAAACAAATAAATTATCCAAATATTATTATTGCAAGTGATATAGTATATATACATATGCAAGCTGTCACTTAACATTTGTAGACCAAAGTGCAAATTAACTAATAACTAATACATGAAACAATTAAGTAGATTTGGTACAAGCATTAGTTGTGTAGAGCAACAAAATAAAATCATTACCCGACTGTAATCGTCAAGCCAACTTTCTTCCTCACAAGCTGACATCCATTTTTCAACTTTGTCCAATATTTCTTTCCTACTCATGGCTTCCTCTTTGGCTTTCAGTATCTGACTATCCATTTCTGCAAGTAATTCTGATGGCTCAACATTTCCAGAGTCAATTAGAGCCAATATTTTCTCTCTGGCAGATTCAGGATCAATGTCTATGTGTGCCCGAGCATAAATGTCTTCGAGCTCAGTTTGTTTCTTGAAAGCAATTTCCTTCATCTTGCTCGCCTTTAGTTGATCTAACCTTTCAACTTCTACTTCAGCCTTGATGCAGAAAAGAATTTATGCAAACAAGGCAAACAAGAAAGACTAATGTTTAGCATTTCCATATAACAAAAAGGAAAATCAGTAATGTGAAAACCTCATTATTATTGTCTAACCTGTTCAATCAAATCAAGGGCCAGGGCTCCAGGAACAGTAACCTCATCTACTGTTGCAGATATGTTACAAGTGATATGACTAAACAACTCGCGTTCCTCCATTTGTGTGTCCATCAAATTCCAAAGATCAGTGAGCTGAGCAGCTAGATCTTGAAGCTGAAAAGGCATTAACAGCAAGTGTCAAATTGCAGCTGAAATCATAATCCTTTGAACAATAACATGTGATGAAAAAGGTCAGGGAAAAAAAAATCAAGGTAACAACAGAAAACTTAATCAAATTGACTAGAATTCATGCTTTATTAGCAAAAGTCCAATTTTATTTGTCTGCACGAGTCCATGAGATCCAGTTGTGATTGCCAACATGAGTCACACATTATGACAGCTTATTCTAAGTTTAACAAAAGTTTCAGCATTTATTATCATTATTGCAGTTTGGTGTATTCAATTGGTGGTTATTTTATGGTTAGGATCCAATGATAAATATTGTTACGAGTGAGGAGTGCATCCTTTATATTGAGATGAAACTATTCTGGTTGTGACACTAATTGTCTAGGAAGCATATAGGTATAGAGAGGGTTTTAGCAAATGAAAAAGGAAGTTGCTATAACAGTTGTTGATGCCAAATCTAAAAAGCATGGTTCAAAGTTATGTTAAATGTTGGTCGGCACAGTGAAACTTATTACTCTGCCCACCGACAGGAACACGAAATAGAGTCAAAATTCAAGAAGCGACAAGAAGTATGGAAGCATGACTGCATGAGGCAAGGAAAAAAGTGGGAGGTGAGAACAAGAATGAAAGATGGAAACGAGTGGCATGTTCTATAATGGATTTCAACAAGCAAGCCGTTGCTGCCACTGCATCCTCCTCCTCCTCCTCCCACTGGATACAGAGGAGGTAAATTGCCACCATTGCAGACTCCTCTCTCCTCTCTTCTCCTCAGTTCCACTTCTCCTACTCCTAAGTAGAGCCACAAATATCAAGCATTGGCAGCCGACACAATACCAAAACCAGATTCGTTCTAAAATAGGACAACTACTTATGGAACAGAAATTTAAACCATATTCAGAAGTAAGAAGTTAATAAAACCTTCCGAAAGAAAGCATGAGAGGTTTCATGGTTAAGAGCACTTCATTGTGTGCTTCACATCAAAATGATAAAATGTCATAAGAAGTGCAATTTAATTATTTACTCTGAAGATACAATTAGTGTGAATCAACATCTCAAATTGTGATCATGAACACTTACTTTCACGAGTGATCCACATTCCACACAAACAACTACAAAGTAAGAGTTGCAGATTACGAATGGAGATGGTTCACAACCTCTAATTCAGCATAAAGAGCATTCTCAAAGGGCAAACTCATGATGTAGCCTACCAAAAATACATATCTAAAGAATATAAACCATAATCTCATCCCCATATTATGAAAAAGAATTGCAGGTTTCCAGTTTCAGAAGGCATTGGAGTGGAAGCATGGCAATGCCTCATTCTCTTTTGCCTAAGAATGCAGTTCATAAATATTGTTGCATGAATACCAAAAAGTGAATGAACTGTATATTATCATATCCTGAGAAATTTGATGAAGAATTGAAGACTATTAGCCCTGAAGTATGGTGCAACATGATGCTGTGCTCTAGAAATTACCTTTTGAAGCCTCAGCTTTTTATCTTCTTTAAGTTCCACAATCATTGTAGAGAGCTTGGACAATGTATCATTGCTGATGCTCTTTGATTGTACACTAACAGAGTCATTCAGACTAGGATGAACTTCTGTTACAGTACTGAAAAAATCCAACCCCAGAACTGCACAAAGATCATGCACTGTGCTAACGAAGTCGAGAACCTTGTGCAGCCTATCACTCTGTCATGATAGTGTTCAAGATGTTATTGGAAGTACTATACATTGAAGTTTAACAACATAGCGGTTGAATGAAGAACCTTTTCTTTCTGAAGTTCTTGATATTGTGATTGGTACTCTCCTAACTTCTTTGATGACAAATCTTCCTTGTCAACTACAGGTGTCTCAATTTGCTCTCCAATCTTCAAAGTTCCAGCAATTTCTTCACGGATTTTATCAATTTGCAATTGCACATCAGCAAATTCCCTTATCCTTTCCTCTTTCTGTTTCCCCAGCTCCTCCAAAAGTGGTGCAACAGCTTCTAATTGCTCCTTGATTGTGCCTGAGGACTTATCAGGCTGAACCACGATAAGTATCATCAGAAAAATGAAAACCTGCTTCTCACACAAGTGTACAAAAAGTTTTAATATCGTCCTTAATTCCACGTTGGAGAAACAACTTGATTTTTTTTTGGTACTCCAGATATCCGGCAACAACTTGATAATTTGTGTACCATAATTGTGCAACATCTATTTAATTAATCACCAATGCAAAAAAAAAAAAAAGACTTGCTAAATATTGCTGCCATTTAACTAAAAAATAATGTCACTAGCATATTTATGTCTTTGTACTTTATAATAAATGCCCTGAGCTAAATTAGTACAAAACTGATTTAGGCACAAAATAGAGATTTTCTAACGAAAAGTGTTTACTGAAGGAGCATAAGAAAAAGAAACAAAGAATCGAAAGCAAGAACAGGAACACCTTGAAGTTTTTAAGGATATATTATAATGCTACTAGGTTATTAATTTGGCTAAAACGACGACTTATGGTAAAATGAGATTTACTTTGCTTGAGAAAGGTATGTAAATCATCAAGAAATGAAAGCTTGAATTCAAGCTCCAGCTTGATTTAACAACAAGAAGCATCTTCTTTAGCCAAACTATAGTTATGAGTCAAATAGTAACAAAATAAAAACTCTTCAGTTCAATTCTGATTAGAATAAAAATGCTTCATTTCATGCCATATTCGATAGCCTCTTAAGGCACTCTCTCATTTTCCTAATAAATACAACATCTAATATGATTCAACCATTAGAATTGACCCAAATCTGAGTGGCCTAGTTGTACCTTGAGGATTTCCATTTTTGGACAACAAGTTACATATGGCGACAAATACCTAATAATCAGGTACCTATAGGTCAAGGTGTCCAACCCGTTTAAGTTAGGCTCAAGTAGCTATTACTAGTGGCCCAGATTTGCTTAAAATCACGAGCTTTAACATAATATACAGGGTAACCATGGATTCGGGTGACCATTTGTGCAAATGGGTAGGGTTAAAATTATCTAAGCATATATGTAACTAGACTAGGGTAGTGAGAACTTAATTGGTTGAGGTTCGAATTCTTATTGCCAAAAAATGTGTATGTTTGATGATGTACATGCAATTTCGTACATGTATGTAGGATGCACCAATTGATGTATAGCTCTTATCCTATAAACTTAATCTAACAACACTTGCTGAATATTAGCTTACTTTTTTCTCATTGTACAAGGATTCTACCATCAAATTATCTTATTAGATGTTTCCTATTGCATTTTCATTAAAGTTTCACTGCAAGCATAAATTGAACAAATTTGCATGAATAAATGATAAAAAAAATCCTAATCTGAGGAGCTCTCAGCAAACTTGAAATTTAACTTACTATGCCAGCAAAAGAATTTTCTCCAAGCGCAGATAGAACACTGGCAAGCTCAGCTCTAGAATCAGCCAAGGATTGTAGAAGAAGGGCCCTCATCTTTGAAGCCTGCTCAACTTTCCTCTTATAAACATCCAGGCATTCCTGTTCCAGCTGAAGCAGCATCTTATCACGTTCCTCATCACTCTCACCAACCTCATCCCATATTAGCTGAAACAAAAGGCCAGCAATTTAATTGACTTCATAGGATACAGTGCAAGTTAAAAAAGGAAGTGCAGAACTGAACAACCTGCAAGTGTTGAAGCAAAGATCCACAAGTCATTTCACCTAATAAAGGATTTTGAGTATCTGCGACAGCCATTACAGCTCTACTAGACCTGCATTGGAAAGAATAGAAAGATGCATATTAGGACTGAAAGTGAAAAAAATAAAATTATATCTAATTGATAGAGCAGGCTTTACTTCTAGTGTACCAAGTTATGGTGCTTCTCTCCAGATAAAGTTTGAATCAATAAAATCAGTTTACGTTGCAGATTGATGCAGACAAAATGGAAACAAAGAACACTGGTCGATTGGCAATGAAGACTTGCCTGAAAAGGTCAGTGTAGGCAGAATTCTAGCATAATCACAACATATTTTCACTAGGTATCCCATTTCCAGGCGTAGAACTAACTCCAATGAATATAAATTATCTTAATAGTGAAGTGCTCCAGAATCAAGAATAAAACCATTACTGGATACCACGTCAACGTCCCACTTATTTATACTCAAAAAGGAAAAGAAAAACTAAAGACACGAACACGGCGAATAAATAAAACCAATTGCTTCGAGCACAACAACGTAGAGAACTCATGTAAGCAAAATAAACCACCTATTCTCGAGTCCAAATCACTTCATTTTGGTACTATAACAGGTCCTAGCAAAAACAAGTATCAAAACATAAGCCAGACAGCAGACCTGAAAGGATAAAAACGTTAAATCAAGAACGCCAAACCCCTATCGACGCAAACGAGCAGATCATCTCCAAGAACCGACCTTTTTGCACCTCATCAAAATCCAATCAGTAAATCGAGACCAAAACGACCGCCTTCGACCAATGCATGAAGCAAAACATAAAAAACAACCCGGCACATAAAAATATCAACAATTTGCCTACAAGACCGTTCTTTTACTGAGAAATCACGGAAGATCAAACCCTCAGAAGTCTCGGAACCCAACCCCCAAGAAAATGCAGCCAGATGGAGGGGTTAAAAACGGCGACAGAACGCCACTCCTCACTGGCTCACGAGAAAGCGAGGTGTTCCAGCTAAAGGGTAAGGGGAGGAGGGGAAGGGAGAGAGCGCTCACCACAGGGACCCTCGGATCGGAAAGAAGTAGCGGTTGAAGAGGCAGATCTCAGGTTAGGCCTTGTCTCCGTCGCTGGCGTGCTGAATTCTTCTCGCCCTTCTGCTGCTTGCTTCCTACTCCAGTGTCGCTGACTGCCTCTGTAGTCTGTCCAGCATTTTGTTGTTTCGCTAGCTTTCTAAACAAAAACCAAAAAAAAAACAAATAAAGTTGGATACGCTGGATCGAGACTCGTGGTCCGTGTGATGTGAACGATGATGCGGTCACTGCTCAGTACATTTCCACGGCTCCACGTGGTCCTTTGGTTCGTTTGCCCTTTTCCTTTTTCCTTTGTATTTTACTAATTATATATATTATTTTTTTATTCTTCATCAGTCCACCACTGCATTTTAAATAAATAATAAAGCGGATGACCAATGAAAATATATTATCATGAATTGAATGGAGTGCTTTTATGTTCAGTTTTTTTTTTGTTTCAAAATCTCTGAAAAATCAAACACACCAATCATTCTGGAAACACTAGATCGCATCCTGCTAATCTGATGATCACTCTCAGGATCTTAGCTACCAATGCATCAATCAGTCTGGAAAACTAGATTATCAATGCACCAATCAGTCTGGAGTGCACAATTAGCTCAACTAACACGCAGCTGGGACAAAGACATTGCTGACAAAAGTGAGAGGTTATCACATCACTTTAAGCACCAAATAGGAATACAAAACTTCAACCATTGATTCGGGAGCACCGACATGCTAATGCTTTCTCTTTTTCACTTGCTTATTCTCGAGCCTCTGTCGTGCTTTCTGAAACTCTTCTTCAGTTGGTTCAGCATCAGCACTGGTACCACATTTAGCCACGATGGAGGAGAGTATGGAATTGAACTGCTCTTTTCTCTGGCTCCTGCGATTAGATATAACTGCAACTATGTCCATTCCTTCTTGTTTCTTTGACCTATATATGTTTGGCAAAATGAAACTGTATCTTGTGGGAAAAAAAAAATGTATGAATAACTAGGTGCAATATGGGAAAAACGCTCACTTCCGTCTTCTGACTAGAGGATCAGTTGGTGGTTCTGTTTCAGCAACTTTCTTAGCCCATTTCTGATAAGCTTTGCTCGTCTTCAATTCTCCTGGAAAATAAAACGGGCATCCAAGTCACCACAAAGTAGCTGATAACTCTTGCTAGTTATATTCTCTTCATCACATGATTTTCAAATATTAACTTCTCATCGAACTTCAGAGAAGGTCAATTAGTTATATTAAGTGGGAAAAAAATTCTTTTCCATTTGGAAAAGCAGCAGTTTGTGTTTGCCTTGCAAATACGGAGTACATTAGGCTATTTTATTGATTAATCATGAGCAACATATTTGATTATCCTCACAAACTAGAGCAATACTAAGTACTAAAACTGATGGGGAAAAAGATCACCTTCAGCTATTGCTTCATCGATTGCATCCTTGAAGCGGTGAGAATCCAACATTGGATCAGAACAAATCATTGAACAGAACAGCCTAAACAAAACAGGTGACTTGTCATGGTACGACTTTAATGATAAGCCTCAATGGACTTGCAGTCGCAGTACGACTGCATGAACAAAAAAATGTTACCTTTTTTCCTTTTACAAAAAGCAAACAAATTAATAATAAAACCTAGCTAACAATCAATGTCCAAGAGCTTGTCATCGTTCCAGTTTTAAATCCATGCGAAATTTGAAAATTTTAACTGAGCAAGCCAGATTAAAGTACAAAGAACTGAAGGTATTTTTCTTCATTACCTATTCATATTGCCATTGAATTTTACGTAGAGGTCCTTCAAATCTTTTTTCTCAGAATCAGAGCCTCTATAACTAGCTTCAAATTCTTCAATGTCAGCTTCTGTAACCTAAAACCAGAAGAAATAAACTGATCTATGTAATCATGTTATCTTACAAGTTTAACTAGATAACAATGAAATTGGACATTTCAAGGGCTATACTCGTTTGTACACGGTTCTGAAATACTCCTGCAGACTCTCAGCAACATCCCCACCCAAAGCCTGTTGAAAACAAACATTCCAAGATGATGACAAGAGGGTTGCCCATCTATTTCTTGATATAGAAACAATCTAATACAAAAGGAAATAAATCTTTCAAAAGATATTACATCATCACCAGTATAGCCAGTCTCATCATAGACCGCTCTTTTCTCCTCATCCCCAAGAATAGATATAACCTTTTGCAGAAGTTGGAATTTTTCTTTTGCTTCCTGTAAATTGAAGCAAATGCTTGATAATGTTTTGACCAACAATCCTAATGTGAAATTAACTACCATCTGGAAACAATTCTCAACCTCATCACCAGGATTTTTATCAGGATGAAGTCGCAAGGCAAGTTTGTAGTAAGCCTTCTTTATTTCCTGCTGAGACGCTATCCGTTCCACACCAAGAATCTGCAAGAACACTAAATCAAGCTACTAACCAAAAACAAAGTGAGAATCTGAAAGCAATACTCTAGCAAGCAAGCTATTCTAGAAACAAGTTCACAAGCTAACTGAATGAGAAGCATTTGATTTCATGATAATCACTAGAAAAGCATTCAATGTGAAAAAAATATGTTTCCTGGCCCTCTAGTTAACCATTGTCCTTAGTACTCAGTTAGCTTGTGCACATTCATTACAACTTCAATACATAAAAGGATAGAAATGACAGAGCATTTGAGTAATTGCAACACCAAAACATAGTACCAATTATAAATAAGAAGACACATTGCAACAAACTCCAGAAATTGAAGCCATTGGAATGGTGAAAATAGATTTTTTTTTTTTACTACATGTAAAACTCCGCCCATGATGACCAGTCATGGCCGGTCCCAAGCCCGGATAAAGGAGGGTTGCGTTAGGTTGCCAGCCAGCGTCAAACTATGACAAATATTCAATGAATGAATCCATTAAACTATTGTGATAATGCTAGGTTGTTCCCCGAAAGGAACGCGTTACAGAGTCCGACTGTAACGTCTCGACAAGGACCGCTATATCTTCAAAACTCAAGTGTAGTGATAAATATGCAAGAGTTCGCGTTACAGGGTCCGACTGTAACGTCTCAGCAAGGACCGCTACATCTCCATGAGAACTTGGGTGTAGTGTTAAATAAGCAAGAGTTCTCACACCATACGTTAGATAAGAACAAATATGATAGGAAAACTAATAATCTAAGATTTGGAACATGGGACATAGGAACTCTCACTGGTAAATCAATGGAGGTAGTAAATATAATGATTAGGAGAAAAATTAATATTTTGTGTGTACAAGAGACAAAATGGACAGGCGAGAAGGCAAAGATGATAGAGAACTCGGGTTCTTAAATATTTAAGATACACCAGAGTATGGATTATATTATATGAGATCCAATAGTACTAAAAAACTATTGTGATACAAATTCGATATCTGATACCAAAAACTCGAAATCCACCG